>NC_138245.1:24698573-25078861 GCF_964197995.2 Scardinius erythrophthalmus | reverse complement strand
GAAATAAACATTGACAGCAGAAGATATGCTAAAAAGGAAATGCATCTTTTCTCATGTAATTGCCCAGTCAATGTTTCAACAGCGAAAAGACGTCAATAAAATAGCTTGAGAATGATGTTACTTGATGTTACATTTACTTCAGTCATTCAATGTCCATAGCATGTTAGATTAAAAATAAGGTTTTTAGAAAAGAACATAATACAATTTAAATATATTTTAAATAAATTATAAATGCCTTAATTATTGATGTCTAAATTATTTAATGTGTTTTTGAATAAATCTCCTAATTCGGGCCCAAAAAAAAAATCTGTTATTATTTTGGAATCCTTAGAGGTCATTTTCTGTAGTGACAGTAATTATTTAAATGATTCTCTCAACAGTGGATTGGACTAGATACATAATTATAGGTCTATCATTAGAAAACAAAGACTTACTCCATTTTCATTTCATATATAAACCTTAAAATGATGGAGCAGGTCACATTTATGCAGATTTGTCTGTTCTAAAAGCTTCAAAACCTGCTGAAGACGTAGGTTGAAAGGGGAACGGACCCGGTTTCAAAAGACAAAGAGCAGATAACAACTGACATTTATTCAGGATCAGCATCGCAGATTGAAGATTATCAACAGGCCTGGAGGAGAGAGAGCATTTGATGCTTTTGCTGCTGTTGCAGAGGAATCGGCTCTGAATCAGAAAACGCAATTTCAACACAACGGACAGATTCGTAACAGGAAAAGACGACGACCCTTTATAGAGAAATGTTCAGATCGATCGATTTCCATGCTGTTGCAGATCTGGAGCAGAAATGGATGCCATTGATTTAGACTCACTGCTCTGACATTAAGAGAGACTTGCGGTTTTGAATTATTTCAAGCGTAGTGAGGCACACACACAAACACACACACACACTGCACAGCACAGTATTTATAGATTAAATTGTCAATAACAACCAAAAATAAATGTAATTTAACATATGAGGCAATGCTTTATGGAAGGTTAAATGAAAGCACAGTATTGGGTGCTGGGCCATGCCCATATACGGCTTTCAAACCTCAAAACAATAATAAATCATGGTCTGGGATCAGTTTTCTTCAACACACCCAGGTCATAACCTTTGAAACTGTGAATCTGATCTTGTATTATCTTGTACATCATGTAGGCAATGAATAGGAAAGAAGGTACAGAAATCAAAGCCTTTTTCTAAAAGCTAATGCTAAGCTAGATATGAGCTTTACATCTGCAATGTAACTATGTCACCTTAAACTAAAGTGTAACCCTACATAGTTATCTACAGTTGATCAAATTATCTTAAATACTTAATAATCGAACATGCAAGGGATTGGGGATTTGTAGAACGTTGTGAATCCTGCAGAATTATCTGCAAAATACTGCATGCACAGATTCCATGTGGGCCTGGTGATATCATATTATGACTTATATAGGTTCAGTCATTGATCTTCCCCTAAACGATCCACATCTTATATACATCCGATATGCATTAATTAATCATTTACCTTAGACTTTGAACTATATGTGTCTCTTTTTCTTTGCCCTTAAACTGCAAGATCAGCTTGACTGGTTTGGAGCAGCCTGGGTTTTTAGTTCTCTCCAGTTATGCCTTTGAAGACACATGCATTCATTAACAACAGCGGGAAAGGGACACTTGTGTGGTCTACTTTTTTTTCCCCCGCTAGTTATCGAACAGAAACGTTGAAAAAAACTTTGAAATGTAAGACTGCCTTAGATTCTCACACTTTCTCACTTTTTTTTGTCTCTCTCTTGCAAAGGCAAGCGACACAAAAAGATGGTGACAGCCACTTCCCTGCTACCACAGTTCCCTGAGCTCTCGTTAAAATGGCCCTCTGCAAAGCCACCACTGGAATTACAGCAAAACCGCACTCTCTGACATGGAGCTTTTTCTCAGCCTGGTCCAACAATGGAGGGAGGGAGGGAGGGAGAGAGAGAGAGAGAGAGAGAGAGAGAGAGAGGGAGAGAGAGGGAGAGAGAGGGAGAGAGAGAGAGAGAGAGAGAGAGAGAGAGAGAGAGAGAGAGAGAGAGAGAGAGAGAGAGAGAGACGTAAAAGGCAAACCCACTCCGACGTAAAAGAACTAGCAATGTCTCGGCCAAAAACAAAAGCTGATCTTGAAAACACCACAAAGACTACAGGCGAGTGAGGCGACTGTCAACTAGCACATGCATTCCACACCTACGTTTAAGGAAATAACTGTCTATATCAGCAAGTATTAGTCTATATTCATCATTCGTGAAGAGAAACCGAAACTAGGACTTCAGTTTGCTCATGCTTACCGTTTTGAATATCAATCATGCAGATCACTTACTTCTTTCCAGGTGGATCATGTTGTTATGAAAATATTTGTGCATTGAATGCTCCGGTAAGATTACATAAAACAGCCTTTTGTCTGTGCGTCTTGACTTCTTTGCTCACTTTTGCTTTTATTCTCGTTCGCTAAGCTACAGCCAATCAGAATTCTCTCTTTCACCGATGGTGGCGACACCGATTTAACATGCTCAATCAGCCAAAAAGCCCTCGACAGGGTCCAACGGCTTGGTGTGTCTGGGCTTTAAAAGATATAGTCCACTCAAAATATAACGTCTGTCATTACACTGTTCAAAAAGTTGATGCCTTACATTTTTGAGTACAATCAACTTACTGTTTAGACTAAGTCATTTCAACTTAAATTACTTTAAACTGACTTAAAAGTGAGTTGAACCTTGCATAACAAAAAAAAAAGAAAATTGCTTAACTTATTTTGATGAGTTAAAGCAATTTAAAAACATATATTTTCATAACTTATTGATCATAAATTTTTTACAATGCATTTATTCACCCTTAGGCTATGTTGTTCAAAACATGTATGAACACAAAAAGATCGTTTCTGAAAGAGCTTGAGAAGGACAGCTTGAAAGAACTTTTCAGAAATGACAAAGCACCATACAAATAGTACTTGATTCTTGCACTCCGTGTCTTCTGGATTTATACTGAACTGAAATTTAAGTTGTTCATTCATGTTTAGAAACAGCGCATCAAGACGTGTCACGTCAAGTTTGACATCAACAATGCAAAACATCATTGGTTCTCATGAGTCTCATTACCATGACACACCATGTTGCTCCCATCTCTCTATGTGTTAGTATATTACAGGGATTGGACAAAATTATGTAAAACCTTATTATTATAGGGGTTAATATCATTTGTGTAGGCAACAGTGAAAAAAAAAAAAACATTGCCATTGTCTTTTATTTATCTTTTTGTGTAGTGTGTATATCAGTGCAGTATAAGTGGAATTCAGCAGATTCAGGGGGGCTTTTTCATCACGTAATAAGATCAAATTCATTAGACCTTTTATTTTATCTAGAAACAATCCCAGAGAGCGGCTGGCAATTAACGGTCTTATTATACCCTATTAATTAAAAAAAGATATCTTATAGGAACATCTCATTGCGTTTTTTCAGTAAACCTTATTTGTAAGTCACGGTTCGTACAAACACGGAGATAAAGGACAAAAAGTGCGTAACGAGAAAGGGGAGCGTGTGTTAAAGGTTCCACAAGAGCGCACAGATTTATCAAAGCAACATGAGTGTAGTTACTCCCACTGCGAGACTCGCATTAATTGCTAACTTTTTTCTCTGAGCGATAGATATCTTCGTTTGACCTCAGATAACAGATGCTCAACAATTACATAGGCCTTTTTTTTTTTTGTTCGGATTGTACTTAACTTTTCTGAGAAATGTTTTTGTGATCTTGTCTTTCAGTTGTGCTGAGTGGGTTTGCCTTTCACACATGATTGATGGTTGAATTTAAACCGCTGATGCCCACCTGAGGACACTGGCTCTTCTCATAATGCGATTCCCCTGAAGTGTAAAGCGTCGCTATTCAGGCACATTGCAATTCCGACGCTGTCTGACGATTCTTAGGGCATGTCAGGCAAATATTAGTCTGTAATTATGTGCAAAAGACAATAAGAGGCAGTGTTAGCATTGAAATTTCAAATACACACACGTTCAGTCTTTGTGTGCCTTTCAACTCTGAAACTTTAAATTGGACTAATAAGTATTATGTTTTCTTATTAGTGGCCACAGAAGCCATTACGGGAGGGAAAATTAGATAAAAACCAACCTGCATTCAAAGCAATGTAGCATATAATGTATGTATATTACAGACTGCCTCATAATAGCAAGACACACAGATGAGCAAGTCAGCCTGCTAGCGTATTGTCATTCACTGTGAAAGCCTGCACAAAAACACCAATCAAAAAAGTGTCAAGTTCAGCCAATGACAGTAAAGTGCGTGTTATGCAAAATGCATGAATAATTGAAAGTTCTATGCATGAAAGCCCACAACGTCCATTTTTCTCTGAATGCTGAATGAAGCTATACATCAGAGGAGTGATGTAAATTAGAAAATGTCTACAGGCAAACAAAAACCAAAATAAAAATAAATTCACCTGGTGTGACGGGACTCTAGTAGCATTCAGACAATGGATGGTGTAATAGTCTGTATCTCAGTCGTTTCCTGGATATATTTTAGGTATTGTTATTGACCAATTACACTTCTAATGGTTAGTATTCTCAATTGGGATAAAAAAAAAAATGTCTAACAAAATAGATTGCTCAAATTCAGAGTCAGGGAAAAGGATGAATTACTTAAGGAGGCATTTGAAATTTCAGAAAGGCTCACATTTGTCACTTAACCTTATTAAACGTAATGCTGCTAAAACGAGTGTTAGTGGGCATTCGTCATCGTTTAAAGGATTTCATGGCTTTGCTAGACATGCATATGCATAAACCTAAGAGCATACCAAATGTTAACTATACACTCACCTAAAGGATTATTAGGAACACCATACTAATACTGTGTTTGACCCCCTTTCGCCTTCAGAACTGCTTTAATTCTACGTGGCATTGATTCAACAAGGTGCTGAAAGCATTCTTTATAGAAATGTTGGCCCATATTTATAGGATAGCATCTTGCAGTTGATGGAGATTTGTGGGATGCACATCCAGGGCACGAAGCTTCCGTTCCACCACATCCCAAAGATGCTCTGTTGGGTTGAGATCTGGTGACTGTGGGGGCCATTTTAGTACAGTGAAGATGTTCAAGAAACCAATTTGAAATGATTCGAGCTTTGTGACATGGTGCATTATCCTGCTGGAAGTAGCCATCAGAGGATGGGTACATGGTGGTCATAAAGGGATGGACATGGTCAGAAACAATGCTCAGGTAGGCCGTGGCATTTAAACGATGCCCAATTGGCACTAAGGGGCCTAAAGTGTGCCAAGAAAACATCCCCCACACCATTACACCACCACCACCAGCCTGCACAGTGGTAACAAGGCATGATGGATCCATGTTCTCATTCTGTTTACGCCAAATTCTGACTCTACCATCTGAATGTCTCAACAGAAATCGAGACTCATCAGACCAGGCAACATTTTTCCAGTCTTCAACTGTCCAATTTTGGTGAGCTTGTGCAAATTGTAGCCTCTTTTTCCTATTTGTAGTGGAGATGAGTGGTACCCAGTGGGGTCTTCTGCTGTTGTAGCCCATCCGCCTCAAGGTTGTGCGTGTTGTGGCTTCACAAATGCTTTGTTGCATACCTCGGTTGTAACGAGTGGTTATTTCAGTCAAAGTTGCTCTTCAATCAGCTTAAATCAGTCGGCCCATTCTCCTCTGACCTCTAGCATCAACAAGGTATTTTCGCCCACAGAACTGTCGCATACTGGATGTTTTTCCCTTTTCACACCATTCTTTGTAAACCCTAGAAATGGTTGTGCGTGAAAATCCCAGTAACTGAGCAGATTTTGAAATACTCAGACCGGCCCGTCTGGCACCAACAACCATGCCACGCTCAAAATTGCTTAAATCACCTTTCTTTCCCATTCTGACATTCAGTTTGGAGTTCAGGAGATTGTCTTGACCAGGACCACACCCCTAAATGCATTGAAGCAACTGCCATGTGATTGGTTGATTAGATAATTGCATTAATGAGAAATTGAACAGGTGTTCCTAATAATCCTTTAGGTGAGTGTATTTCTACCTTATACTAAAAAGAAATATGAAATAAATCTAAATCAATTTTAAAACCTGACAACAAGGAAATTGTGTTTACAAGAGCTGAAATGATCAGGTTTTATGTAATTTACCAGTGTTATGTTATTGTTATTAAACTATCCCTAACCATATCTATTAAAAATCTCTTTCGGTAATTGAGGTAATGCTGAAATGAAACAAAATATAAATATTATATATATAAAACTGTTGCTATGACGACAAACTTAAAAATGACTAAAGCATGCAATAAAATTAGTAAAACTTTACCAATTAAAGCCTGACAAATTAAATAATAATCAGATTTTTTTTTTAATGGAACAGTTATAGACAAACTATCAAAAATAAAAAAAATAGAAAAACCATAGAAATGTGTGTATCAAATATGATGAGGCTTCATTGGGTTAAACTAAAATCAAACAAATCTGAAAACAAAAGGTAATTAAAAATACCATCACACAGCATATGTGCGCTATGTAAGCAAACAGAACGCTGAGTAACAGGGACACTTTTATAATCTTTCCCTGATGGTCCTCCAATGGCTAGTTCAGCAAGTTTTGTCACACCAACAAACAGTTCCAGACGATTCTGAATTGAGATAAACGTGTTTGGAAACTAGCGTCACAAAGCCAAAGATGCAATAAAGTCAGAGTTGGAAAGGTGGAGAGTCAATCTGTGGTGTAAACTCTGATTTATACGCTGTCACCTGAGCAGGTGGGTTCACACCAACATATTGTGTGACAAAATGACGCTTACACATTCGGAACTTAATGGTGATAAAGTTGGTGTCACCTAGTCATGGAATTTCAAGAATTCTAAACATGTGTTTCACATGTCTGATTTAAATTAAGTTTTATCTCTGGTCTGCAGTTAATATCAATCAAGTACATTAAACTCCATTATTGGAGAAATCTGTATTGTAACTATGGAAGTCCATTTCAGCATCAGAAAAAAAAATTGAAATAAAAGAAAATATAATATAATAAAATAAAAATTCACATTTTGCTAGACTTTTTCCCTCCATCATCACATGCTAGTACGCTTTGAAGCCGACATCAAGGTACTTACTGGACGAGGATCTTAAAGAGCCTGCCTTTAGCAGAGCTTGATAACTGATGCATAAACCGCTGTCACGGCGTCACAGAAAATGTGACATTTGCTGTGCAACACTGCGATTAGACAAGTCCAGCTCTCACATCAGTTTGATAGATGAAGTCTCTGTATGGTCTCTTTCGATAGCCAGCCTTTACATAGCCCAAATTCTCAGTGAGGAGCCTTGTCAAATGTTCATGCTTGAGTTTTCTCTAACCATTATATTTTGAACTGCGGTTAAAGCTGATGTGTGTTGATCTCAAGACCTCGGCTGACGTTTGGAGGCCTTTTTGCAACTCATGTTGTCACGAGATGTGAAAAACCTGCACATGATGAATTCCGCTGGGATTTTAAAAGCTTGGCGGTGCTGTTAAATCGCACCAACACTGGAATCTATATGGGATAATTGTATCCTGCTGATACTGTTTTGATACCACAATGTAATGTGCAGTAACGACCATCTAATGGGATACAGTAAACAGTGTATAATTCATAACTGTAAAAATATACTGCCTCTGATCTCAATTTGAGAAATGTTTCATTTAAGCGTTCGTCATGACAAATGATATGTATTTTCCAGTTTGGTGCTAACAGCGTGGATTCGTGAGGCGTGCTGAATGAACAGTGTTGCGCACATCAGCAGGAGGAAGCCACATGTTTATAAACGCATGCTGTGATCTTTGCATGATGGGTATTCACGGATGCACCGCGTGTCTCATCTCGCTCTGTCTCGCTGCAGTGCGCTTTCAGAGAATTATAGTTCCGAATCTCTCTCTCACGGTGTTCCTTTTTTCTTAATATGTCCTATTTATAGGGCACATGTTACGATTTAACGATTTTGAGAGGATAAATAGCACACGTATATCTTTCATACTTCAGTTGTTGTGCACAAACATTGATTAATAACTTAAAAAAGCAGTTTTACATACAAACTTAAAAATTAAGGCTACAAAAGGGGGGGTTTCGCAATGATGCCATAGAAGAACTGTTCTTGGCTCCCCAAAGAACCTTTCAATGAAAAGTTCCTAAAAGTTTTAAAATATTAAATAAATTTAAAGAACATTTTTTCACTATAAAGAACCTTTTGAGTAATGCAAATGTTCCATGGATGTTGATGTTTCTTTATAGAACAGTAGATGCCAATAAAGAACATCTTAAAGACATTTTCTAAATGTTTAATTAACTGGAAACATTTTAGAGATGCATTTCAGATAAGAAATGGCTCTAAAACTTCCAGATGAAGAAAAATGTCAATTTTTTGAAAGATTACAAAGAAAGAAAATGCAGCTATATTACATAAACAATAGTAAACAGCAACAACAACAACAAAAAAAACTAATCTGAAAGGTAAACAAACAAAAAAAATTATTAATTATATAATTCGCTTTGATTAATTCAAACTCGACAACGATTCTTACCAAGAACCAACTGAAAAACAGTCATTTTTATACACACTTTAGTACTGAAATATTGTCAAGAAACATGTACAGTGTCGAGTATCACAACACCGCCCCTCTCCGTACTTCATAAAATAGCTTTGCCAACAAAACCCTACACAATTTAGCAATTTAGCGACACTATTACCCATTTAAACAAATAGCAACACAACTAATAGTTCTACTGCTTATCCCTCACAATACAAGGAACGTGAATGGGTAAATTTCATAGGGTGACTTCTGATTTCATGCTCACTTCAATATTTGAATCTCAAACTCACTCATTTGAATTCAATGAGTTTCTCTCATTATGTATAAACTTATTTTTCCTCCATCCTACATACCCTGCTTTTCTCTTTCACATATATGCGCCCCCTTTTCTCCCACATCTCTCTTAGTTACACAATACATGTTTCTAATAATAGTGCAAATATTTTACAGACCCATACGCAATCATCCTGTCAGAGAAAATGGTGTTTCAAGAGGAAAACAGTGAAGAAAGAGAAGCATCAGCAGTCACCATGGTAACAGGTAACACAGGGCTCATTCCCTCTAACTCCATCCATCTTCAACAGGCACACACAGCGGGCTCATAGTCTGTGTGTGAGTGTGTGTGTGTGAGTGAGTGAGTGTGTGAGTGAGTGAGTGAGTGAGTGAGTGAGTGAGTGAGTGAGTGAGTGAGTGAGTGAGTGAGTGAGTGAGTGAGTGAGAGAGAGAGAGAGAGAGAGAGAGAGAGAGAGAGAGAGAGAGAGAGAGAGAGAGAGAGAGAGAGAGAGAGAGAGAGAGAGAGAGAGAGAGAGAGAGAGAGAGAGAGAGAGAGAGAGAGAGAGAGAGAGAGAGAGAGAGAGAGAGAGCTCTAATGGTAATGGTGTATGGCAAGCCGTTTTAACTTTTATTCATTTCCAGGATATGAATCGTTGATATCAACAATTCAATTTTAACTAGTAAAAATGTTCATTCTTGATATCAACAATTAAGTTTTTACTAGTAAAAACTATAATTCT
This sequence comes from Scardinius erythrophthalmus, assembly GCF_964197995.2. Taxonomy (NCBI): domain Eukaryota; kingdom Metazoa; phylum Chordata; class Actinopteri; order Cypriniformes; family Leuciscidae; genus Scardinius; species Scardinius erythrophthalmus. The sequence goes on along the minus strand of NC_138245.1, from coordinate 25,069,259 downwards.
TGATATTAACAATTTAATTTCAACTAGTAAAAACTATAATTATTGATATTAACAATTTATATCCTGGGAATGGCAATAGGCAAGCCGTTTTGACTTTTAATCATTCGCAGGATATGAATTCTTGATATCAACAACTAAATTTTCACTAGTTAAAATTATTGTTATTGATATCAGGAATTAGATTTCTACTAGTAACAATGGCAATTTTTGATATCAGGAATTACATTTCCACTAGTAACAATGCTAATTCTTGATATCAGCATTTACATTTTCACTAGTTAAAATGATAATTCTTGATATCAACAATTGAATTTCAACTAGTAAAAACTATAATTGTTGATATCTGTAATTGTATTTTCACTAGTGAAATGTCACCATAGGCTGCCATTCAAAATCAATTGTTGATATCAAGAATCGATTTCTTACTAGTTAAAATTCCAGTTTCACTTATCAGAAATACAATTCTTACTAGTAAAAACCTTTATTTTTGATATCAAGAATTAAATTGTCACTAGTTGAAATGTCTATTCTTGATATCAACAATTTAATTGCTACTAGTAACAATGTTAATTTTTGATATCAATAATTCCATTTTCACTAGTGACAATGTTCTGATATCATGAATGTGATTGTTACTAGTAAGAAAGCCATTTTAGATATCTGAAATAATATTGATATCAGAAATACATTTTCAGATATCAAAAATGAAAAATTTTACTAGTAGCAATTAAATTGTTGATATCAAGAATAGACATTTCAACTAGTGACAATTGAATTATTGATATCAGTAATTGCCATTTTTACTAGTAACAATGTAATTCTTGATATCAACAATTATATTTTTACTAGTAAGAAATCAATTCTTGATATCAACAATTGATTTTGAATGGCAGCCTATGGTGAGATTTCACTAGTGAAAATACAATTGTTGATATCAACAATTAAATTCTTGATATCAACAATTACATTTTTGATATCAACAATTCCATTTTTGATATCAAGAATTGAATTGTTGATATCAAGAATTGAATTGTTGATATCAAGAATTGAATTGTTGATATCAAGAATTTAATTGTTGATATCAACAATTCATATCCTATATGTGTTTTAAATGTTAAAAGGGCGACAAATATGGCAAGCCGTTTTAACTTTTATTCATTTCCGGGATATGAATTGTTGATATCAAGAATTACATTTTTGATATCAACAATTACATTTTTTGATATCAAAAATGTAATTGTTGATATCAACAATTTAATTTTTGATATCAAAAATGTAATTCTTGATATCAACAATTTAATTCTTGATATCAAAAATGTAATTCTTGATATCAACAATTGAATTCTTGATATCTGTAATTATATTTTCACTAGTGAAATCTCACCATAGGCTGCCATTCAAAATCAATTGTTGATATCAAGAATTGATTTCTTACTAGTAGAAATATAATTTTTGATATCAATAATTACATTGTTACTAGTAAAAATGTGAATTACTGATATCAATAATTCAATTGTCACTAGTTGAAATATATATTATTGATATCAACAATTGAATTGCTACTAGTAAAAATTTTAATTTTTGATATCTGAAAATGTATTTCTGATATCAATATTATTTCAGATATCTAAAATGGATTTCTTACTAGTAACAATCACATTCATGATATCAGAAATTAACATTGTCACTAGTGAAAATGGAATTATTGATATCAAAAATAAAGGTTTTTACTAGTAAGAATTGTATTTCTGATATGTTTATTCAGAATTTTAACTAGTAAGAAATACATTTTTGATATCTGTAATAGTTTTGTCGCCCTTTTAACATTTAAAACACATATAGGATATGAATTGTTGATATCAACAATTAAATTCTTGATATCAACAATTCAATTCTTGATATCAACAATTCAATTCTTGATATCAACAATTCAATTCTTGATATCAACAATTCAATTCTTGATATCAAAAATGGAATTGTTGATATCAAAAATGTAATTGTTGATATCAAGAATTTAATTGTTGATATCAACAATTGTATTTTCACTAGTGAAATCTCACCATAGGCTGCCATTCAAAATCAATTGTTGATATCAAGAATTGATTTCTTACTAGTAAAAATATAATTGTTGATATCAAGAATTACATTGTTACTAGTAAAAATGGCAATTACTGATATCAATAATTCAATTGTCACTAGTTGAAATGTCTATTCTTGATATCAACAATTTAATTGCTACTAGTAAAATTTTTCATTTTTGATATCTGAAAATGTATTTCTGATATCAATATTATTTCAGATATCTAAAATGGCTTTCTTACTAGTAACAATCACATTCATGATATCAGAAATTAACATTGTCACTAGTGAAAATGGAATTATTGATATCAAAAATTAACATTGTTACTAGTAGCAATTAAATTGTTGATATCAAGAATAGACATTTCAACTAGTGACAATTTAATTCTTGATATCAAAAATAAAGGTTTTTACTAGTAAGAATTGTATTTCTGATAAGTGAAACTGGAATTTTAACTAGTAAGAAATCGATTCTTGATATCAACAATTGATTTTGAATGGCAGCCTATGGTGACATTTCACTAGTGAAAATACAATTACAGATATCAACAATTATAGTTTTTACTAGTTGAAATTCAATTGTTGATATCAAGAATTATCATTTTAACTAGTGAAAATGTAAATGCTGATATCAAGAATTAGCATTGTTACTAGTGGAAATGTAATTCCTGATATCAAAAATTGCCATTGTTACTAGTAGAAATCTAATTCCTGATATCAATAACAATAATTTTAACTAGTGAAAATTTAGTTGTTGATATCAAGAATTCATATCCTGCGAATGATTAAAAGTCAAAACGGCTTGCCTATTGCCATTCCCAGGATATAAATTGTTAATATCAATAATTATAGTTTTTACTAGTTGAAATTAAATTGTTAATATCAAGAATTATAGTTTTTACTAGTAAAAATTTAATTGTTGATATCAAGAATGAACATTTTTACTAGTTAAAATTGAATTGTTGATATCAACGATTCATATCCTGGAAATGAATAAAAGTTAAAACGGCTTGCCATAGACAAAACTATTACAGATATCAAAAATGTATTTCTTACTAGTTAAAATTCTGAATAAACATATCAGAAATACAATTCTTACTAGTAAAAACCTTTATTTTTGATATCAATAATTCCATGTTCACTAGTGACAATGTTAATTTCTGATATCATGAATGTGATTGTTACTAGTAAGAAAGCCATTTTAGATATCTGAAATAATATTGATATCAGAAATACATTTTCAGATATCAAAAATTTAAATTTTTACTAGTAGCAATTCAATTGTTGATATCAATAATATATATTTCAACTAGTGACAATTGAATTATTGATATCAGTAATTTACATTTTTACTAGTAACAATGTAATTATTGATATCAAAAATTATATTTCTACTAGTAAGAAATCAATTCTTGATATCAACAATTGATTTTGAATGGCAGCCTATGGTGAGATTTCACTAGTGAAAATACAATTACAGATATCAAGAATTCAATTGTTGATATCAAGAATTACATTTTTGATATCAAGAATTGAATTGTTGATATCAAGAATTACATTTTTGATATCAAGAATTAAATTGTTGATATCAACAATTACATTTTTGATATCAAAAAACGTAATTCTTGATATCAAAAATGTAATTCTTGATATCAACAATTCATATCCTGGAAATGAATAAAAGTTAAAACGGCTTGCCATAAATGGTGATGTGTGTGAGGGTGTGTATGATTCACACACTCTCAGATGCTGTTGAGATTGGAGACCAAGCTCTCAGGAGCCACCAGATTAAAGCACCCACTACCACACAACACACATTTAAGCACTGGATGCAACATCCATTTCACACACACGGCATCACACCTAAAAGTTGCACAAGAAAACTGCAGCCTGATTTTTTTTCACACACACATATATATATACATACATACATACATACATACATACATATACATATATATATATATGAGTTAAATCAAAAACATCTAATCTTCTAAATGTCTATTTAACATCTGACAGATTATTTTTTGAGAGACAACCATTCTGATTTACAAAGGCATGGTACTGGTACTGGTGGTAATGTGTTTGTGTATGTATATGAACTTCCTGCTTCAACCAGTATGTCAACAAAAAGATGAAACTGTGCTCAAGCAATTTCACACAGGCTGAATTCAGAATAGCACAGTACTACTCTTACTATTTTTTTACACGGTATGGCACAAATAGTATGATTATGCTACTCTGAATTCAGCCAGGTCTTTACCAGCAACGATGACGATGAAGACAATGAAGACAATGAAACCAAACAAATCTCACCAGACAGATATCACTCTGTCTTATACAGCTATTTTAATGTGACCATATACATAATTGTAAAATCAGTGTCCAAACACTGTTAAAAAATTAGTTGAATCTTGTGTAACATAAAAAGTTTAACATTTCTTAACTTATTTTGATGAGTTAAAGCAATGTAAAAACATATGTTGTCATAACTTATTGATAATATAATTTTTTACAATTGACATTTAGTGGAACAAGGCCCTTGCTAGTGCACAAATTTGTGTTTGCAATATACTGATTGGCATCATAGGGCACTAGGAAGTGTAATATGAGACAACCTCTGTCTTGAAGTTTGTTTGTGATGAATAGGAATGAATTCGGTTAGCTTTTATTGCCAATGTCTAGTTTTCCTGTTGCTTTCTCATAAATAAATATCTTATTTAGCGAGAAAGAACATTTTGCCCCTCACAGAGACCCTTTTTCCTCTTTCTTTTTCCTGTATACCCCTCTCTCGCTGTGACAAGTGAGTGATACGGTTATCTGAACAAACCCCAACAGCGGCATGTCAGACAGACCCAACATGCAACAAACACAAAATAGCGGCTGGTAAAAAAAAAAAAAAAAAAGGCAGTTTACGGTTTGACATGAAATCTTAAGAAGTATAAAGCCAAAAACTTAGGCAATTATTTTTTATCATGTGTGACTGTGTGCAGGGGAAACGAGCCTGGAATTATGTAAATAAAATGCAGATTAAAAAAATAACAATCAGACACGATAAATGCATGAATTATTGCCCTGTATGCTAATGGATTCTGTTTGCAAGCGCCTCAACGTACTCTTCTTGTATTTATCTACAGAGATGTGCGTTTAATTGCTTTAGCCGCTAGCAAGAGTTAGCGGCCGCATAAATAAACGCATGCAGAAACTAATGGAAACGTCATATTAGCTGAATAATTACTTTATAAACAAAACGGCCCCCGTCTAGTCAGAGGATCATTGAACAACCCCTGGCCTAAATTTCAGTAGACTGTTGTATTAACTCCGGTCTAATATAAACACTCTTTACGGGATTTAAACTGATAGATCTTTGCCTGAGCGCAATAACTGGACTCTCAAAGAGACAAGCCAAAAAAAAAAACCTTCGAGCAGAAGAAAATTCAACAAGAGAAAGATCCTTGCATCAATAGGTCAAGAAACACTGCGGTATAAATACACCATTATGGCACATCAGATCTGATTCTGCTAGATTAATCTGACAGATAAGGACGCCGCTAATATTCACTCTCTGTAACTTAAGATTTTAAAAGCTCATGTGCAGTCGACGCCACGCAAGGCACTCAGATGGGACTAATCTACATCAACGTGGTAAATGAGGACTTCGGCCTTGGTTGATATGATGAAGATGAGGAGGACCACCAAGCGTGGGTTATAGTGACTGAGTGGATCTTTCATCTAAATGATGGCTAGTTCAACCTTCACTCACACGCCTCAGGAAACGTGCAGTGATATTTTGCGCTCGGAGGTACGAGATGTCTATCAGAGTGGCCGTGGAGTGGACACTCTTCAGCCCAGATCTCTTATTGTTTTAATGACCCGACCCTTGCCCATTCCTAGGCCTTTTCGAGTCCATTTTCTGCCCGACGCACAGGCCAAGCCACACGCGTAAAACGAGGCGGCACTCAGGACTGGATGTGTGAGTGTGACTCATCGCGCTACAAGAACTCTTCTGCCGTGACATTCTAACACGGACAGTTGTGTACTCGCCGTAGTGCGGACGGAGTGGTCATTTTTGTTCAATTTTGCACTGACCCCCTCAACAGTGAAACGAGAAAAAGATTGAGTGAGCAGTGGGGGGAAAAGAGGCCGATAAGTGGCTGTGTGCTCCGGGGCGAGCAGAGGGGTGGGAGGCGTCTGACAAACAGAGCTTTTCTGAAGCTCAGGATCCTCAAGATAGACCACCTGAACACAGTATACAACAAAATGGTCAATGGCTCATTTAAGACTGCCGCTTTCACAGGAGATAATGTTGTTTTTGTCCCTGTCGTCTTTTTGTTCTGGCAAAGATCCACATCGACATTGTTGGGAAAAAATGAGGGTGGTCTTTTATTCTCAGTCCCAATAGCTGACCTACGCAAGCACATGTATTCAGTACATCTGACCATTACTGCTAAATGCAAAATGTTCTTGTAAAATAGCCTCGGCTTGAAGCCCTTTGAGAGCCTGTTAAAGAGCAGGCGAGGAACAACGTGCCGCTTCTCCAATTTTGCCATGACTCACTCTCTCAAAAGAACGGAGGAAATGTAATTGAGACTGTCAGATCATCAGTCCCAGAGAAATACGATTCAGAGAGAGAGACTTATATTAAAGAGTTTTGTTTTTTCCTCACTTTAACTTTTTGTTGCCCTTTTGCTTTCTTGCGATACACACACGAGGGGAGGGAGTGAAAAACGGAGAGAGGAGAATAACAAAATACAAAGGAGCAAAGAGGATAGAGATGGCACCGGGAAAGATGAAAGCATAGTAATGCTAGAAATCGAATGTGGGAATAAAAGAGGCAGGAAACCCAGCAGAGATCCTGATAGCGATTTTTTTTTAATTAACAGACTCATTCTGCAGAGAGACCAGTTCTGCTCTCTCTAGCCCCATATTCAGAAAACAGGACACCTGCACAGCATGGGACTAGAAAGAGATGGAGGAAGTGACAAAAATGACAAAAAAGAAGTGAGTGTGGAAGAGAGTAGGGCTGTCAAACGATTAATCGCGATTAATTGCATCCAAAATAAAAGTTTGTTTTTACATAATACATGTTTGTGTACGGTGTATAATTATTTTCTATATATAAATACACACACATGCATGTATATATTTAAGAAATATTTGCATGTATATACTGTGTATATATATTTATATTATATATAATTTATATTATATATAAATATTTTATATATAAATAACACATTTTCTTAAATATATATATGCATGTGTGTGTATTTATATATAGAAAATAATTATACTCCGTACACAGACATAAATTATGTAAACACAAACTTTTATTTTGGATGCGATTAATCGCGATTAATCGTTTGACAGCCCTAGAAGAGAGCAAAGGAAGAATGATAGAGCAGCTATCAACAAAAGAGAAATGAGCACTCAGACTCTTACAACTGTTAGAGACGCTTGACAGCATCTGCCATGGTAAAGTTCCTGCAAAAAATGGGTTACTTATTTCATTTGTGATCTGGCATAAAAAAAAATTAAAAAACATACTTTCCCCTTATAAATATGGTAGACAAACAGGCAGCTTGACTGCACTACACAAGTTCACATTTCACCCAATCAATCAATCAATCAATCAATCAATCAATCAATCAACCAACCTCTATATATATATATATATATATATATACTGTATATCTATAAATTGAGTTTTAATGCCAATTTATTCTCATTTCCATTACAGTTACATCATTTGTCAGATGCTTTTATCCAAATAACGGTGCATTCAAGGCACACACTTCAACTTATAGCCCTCCCGTTGCTAGCGCCATGCATACTGTTTGAGCTACTGGAACGTCGGCAAATCTATTTTAATCGGCATGTCACATATGAGCAAAAAATCATGTTTTAAAAATAAATCATGAGGACGCACCACTCAGGATCACGAGACTGAAGCAGAAGCCTCTTCATGTGTATAAGTATACTATGTTAAAGACCTTTCATGAAACAATTCAGCTGCTCACTTTGATTTGAAACAACCCTCTGAATTTTGTCTCTTTCCGTATGTGTCTTTCAAGTACACAGAAATAGTATTTAGAAATCACCCCATGGCTACCACAGTAAATGGGAAAATGTAGCTCTGTGTACCATCACTCCACTCTCTGACTGCTAGCTGCTCTCTCTCCACCCGTGTCTTCCTATTAAGTCAAGCGCCACAAACATTACATTAATTACACTTTATTTAGATGCGCTGGTAGATTCCATTAAGAAACAAATTTGTTTCCAGATCTTGGGGGGCACTGAAATTTGTGCAATGCTCGAATTAAACATCCCAATGTATTAGTGAAAAACGCATTACAGATAATAACAAACTTCATTGCGGGGCATTCGAGATAAAGAGAAGTCAAAAAAGTAAAAAATAAGCCTGCCGTGCTGAAAAAGCTGTTAAATCAAAACATGTCAGGCCCTATAAAGTCTAATTTAGTTCAATCTTGGCCTCTGTCGTCCTTTTTTCACAGAATAATATTGCGTTGAGAAAATAGGTACGCATCATTTGACCTCTCATTACAAACGCTGCCTTAAACCATTGCTCTATCTTTCAGTCTTTCGAGCCTCTATCTTAAAAGAAACTTTCCTTGATCCGAGAGCTACTTTGCAAACTGTCAAGCCCGATTGGTCATCTGATTTATTGTCTTTCTCAGACTGCATACATACAGTGAGTATTTTCTGCCGTGCAAAAGAATGGACAGCCCTAATTTTTATGTCTGTTTCCATAAAGAGGAGCGCTGCCACTTTAGGCTGAGTCTTATACCGTTAACGTGACAGTTTAGATGTCAACGGCTCAGCTTCATAGGCCTATCTCTCTTAGAGTTTACAGGGAAGAAACAACAGCTCTGTGAAAATGCTTGATTAACCTTGTATGAGGACTGACCCCCCTCTCACTCCATCAGTATGACAGCGCACATATTAGACTGATGGTGAAAGCAGTGCCAACTGAACTCATCTAATCTCATAGAGAGCGCTAAAACAAAGGTAGGCAAAATAAATAAATTAATAAATCAACATGCAATCGGGAGAATTGCCTGAGAGGAGGAGGGAGATGAGACTAGGCAAGGTGACAGCAAATCTCGTACTCCCGAACCACCTCTGTCACATGACCTGATGCAGCTTCATTTCCTGTTAATGATGGACATGTCAATCAATCAAATGCTGGATGATATTGAACGGTAAAGTTCCGCATAGAAATGCAAGCATGATCTCCATCTACAAATTGTTTGTTTGGTTGAAAATATTAACATTGAATAAAATGACATAAATCACATTTAAAATGCAGATTTAATCTCAGTCCACATGACCCATGAGCCCTGCTGTCCTTTAATGCTGGCTTGTTTCAACCCAAATTTAGGTCAAATATGGACAAACCCAACCATTAGGTAAAATAATTTTTTTTTATTACATTTGTAACTCAGCGGTTGGGTTTGTCCATATTTGACCCAAATTTGGGTTAAAACAACCCAGCATTTTTAAGAGTGACCATATTTAGAAAGGCCTATCGTACCACCTGTAAAACTTGAACATGCATTTCTAAAAATATAAGTAATATTGGTGAATTGTCAATATATAAAGCAATTATTTGTCTAAAGATTAGCCATTGTAATTTTCCCTAATAAAATGGAAGTTGTGGGGTAATCTTTGCCTTCAAATGCATGAAAAATATTTTAAATATGATTAATATCACAAAAACAAAGTTGAAAAAATACGAGAAGAATAATGCTGAAAAATATTGTTTCACTACATTTAAATATTCTGAATATTAAAACTTCTCTTGACCGATTTATGAAAATGTGCACATCTGAGTTCGAATTTATGTTCTTATTCATATTCTATCTTCCACACAATAATTCAACTTACGCACTGATATGAACCCGAATTTCCCAACTTTTTTCTGTCATATTTTAATAGCTCTATGATGTGTAGATCCTTACATCCCATTTCAGACAGTCTGACACATAATTGTGAGTATTAGTTTTACCTCATTTCTCTTCTGAGCACCACAAAGTACCACAAAATGCTGCACATCTCTCCTACGCACCCAACTGCCTCGTTCCCCCCCAAATCTTCCAAAATTCACTGCAACTACTTGCAAGTGCAAGGATATAAACCTTTGCACTGAAAACATCCATCCCAATCGAACTAAGCATCCATTTCATTTCTTTTCCCTATTTCTTCTCATCGCTCTTTGCTTGTCATGCACTATTCATGTAAGAATGACTATTACCAGGAAATGCTTTTTCGAATCTCTGTCACATTTTTTTTCCCTGTGATCTCAGACCCACTTTAGAGGATTGAGAAGGAGAGTGTATGCATGTACAATAGAACGAGAGACAGATATAATTTTTATGTATGGAGAGCCATGATTATAGTCCCACTTCCCCTAAAACATCCCAAGATTGCCTCTACCCACAACCTCTTCTGCTGATTGGATTGTAGCCAGATACCTGTATGTGAGTGTATATGCATCAGTGTGTGTGTGTGTGTGTGTGATATGGTAATGATGACCAGAAACGTTCTCTGTCCAAGACCCATCAGCAGAGCCAGCCATCATCTGAGGAGGCGGAGCAGGTGTCGTGTGTCTCCAGTCTCCCTGTGCTCTTAAATCATAGACCGTGTTGCATTTTCAAACATTTTCATTCCTGTAGGAGAAAACCACATATTATCAGCAATGCACTGTACGTTTTCATTACTGTTAGTGTTCACATGTGAGACAAATGGGCTGCGTATTATTTTACATATTTGTATCTATAATCCTGCTATAGATCCATAACGTATTATCATATTCATGTGCCATGATACGATACTTCAAAAATGACGATACTGGGAAAACAAAAATATTTAGCGGAATGACTTCATTTAAGTAAATATCACACAAAAAAGGTTATGTTTTCACATAAATACACTAAAATTTAAATGTGTTAAATTAGCACTCAATTATTGTAGAAATAATATAACATAAAAGTTACACATTATAAATTACACATTTATTGATTTGATTATATATTATTATTTAGATTTATTTCGATTTTTTTCTTGTAAATATCACAGATATAAAATAAGTAAAAGTTTCTAAACATGCACCAAAGAATGAATAATCAATAAGGTTAAATTATTTCACTGTTTGCCAGGTTTATTTACATTGTTGCTGATATTTCCTTTGTCATGTTTGGTGCCATGTTTTGTCAAAAATACAAACCTGTCCATTGATGGTTGCCCTCATGCCAAGTGTTGAGGTCTCTATACTGTTTTCTCACACTTGCTGCGCAGTGATATCTGACAACATAAGAAAAAACAACATACATTCAAATGATTAACTCAACTGTTTTAAAGGAGAACTCCGGTCAATTTTAACATTGAGCTCATTTTTTTGTAAATTTGAATCTGTTGACTTCAATGGGGCAAGTTTTAAACCTGCTTTTAGCCTCTTAAAATCCTTGATGTGTCACACACATACCTGTATTTTCTTCCTGTTTTCGGTTGAAGTCCACAGTAGTAGATTGTCGAGTTCACGCGCATAGGTTTAGTACGTACGATCATGCGCCCGAACTCGACAATCGACTACTGTGGACTTCAACCAAAAACAGGAAGAAAATACAGGTATGTGCACTGGCCGAATTAACTTCATTTTTATTAATATCTTTCACATCTACTGCAGTCAGATTCACCCGTGTTCACTCTGAAGGAATCACTCACATTTTCTGTGCACTTGTAATGACACATCAAGGATGTTAAGAGGCTAAAAGCAGGTTTAAAACTTGCCCCATTGAAGTCAACAGGGTGCAAATTTTAAAAAGAGGATAACACGGTGTAGTAGGCAACGCCGATTTTTGTCGTTGTTCTCTGTACTGACAGCACTCCAACTTTACAAAAAAATGAGCTCAATGTTAAAATTGACCGGAGTTCTCCTTTAAGTGTGATTTTTCCACTCCCTTTACTTCACAAAGCAAATATTTGCAATTTACTAAAATAAATGTCCATTTCATTCCTTCATTCATTTAATTTTCAATGCGTTACCATGGTGTATGTCTGTAAGCATGGTAAAACTATATTAACATTTATGTTACCGCATTGGTGGAGGTGAAGATCTGATACATCTCAGCTGGCTCATGAGATACACTTCAATGTACTGGTATAGATTGAATAACTCTTTGCAATATTGCTATTATTATGTATAATAGGGGTAATAAAATGAATGTAGTCTTTTGAGAGAAACAAATTCAATTTAAGAAGTGCAAATAACGGAAAAAGCTAACAAAATTGATGTAGGAATTAGCTGAATCTGTAGAATATGACTAATTATGAAGCTATGAAAGTATAATTAATCATCAGACAGCAGTTGTCTCCAAATGTTTTCTTAAGCTTTGGGGCTCACTGGATGCAATCCAAAACACTTTCCCCTTCTTTATTCTGCTGAATTCTTATTTTCCAGATGAAATGTCTCACTATGCTCAGGCCACCATATAACGACACTTTATTCCCGTTTTATTTTTAAAATGCACCCCAGTGAATGGCTGTTTGTACAGCAATATTTGGTTAATAACCGCTAGAAGCTTTTATGTGTGTGAAAGATTGCTTAGATGTAACCACATAATTGCACTGTCAGGCTTGAACAAATTCTTTTTAATTATATAAATGTGTGACTCCAATTCAACCCCTGGACTGAAGGGAAAATAACCTAAAATATGTGACAGCAGGCTCAGAGATAAAGCATACAGCTAGCTTAGCACACTGCGGAAGATAACGCCTCAGCTCTTGCTTGCATACTCCTACAAAAAAATAAAGTATGTACCAAACTAGAAAAGTCACTTCATACACTTTTATAAAGAAAACCTCCTCCTCTCTCTTCTCTTCCACATCATTACACCACCAGCACCAGCCTGGACCGAACAAGGCAGGATGGATCCATGCTTTCCTGTTGTTCAGGCCAAATTCTGACCCTACCATCTGAATGTTGCAGCAGGAATCAAAACAACTTTTTCCAATCTTCTATTGTCCAATTGTGGTGAGCCTGTGTAAACTGTAGCCTCTGTTTCCTGTTCGTAACTGACAGGTGTGTCACCCGGTGTGTTATTTTGCTGCTGTAGCTCATCTGCTTCAAGGTTTGACTTGTTTTGTGTTCAGAGATGCTCTTCTGCAGACTTCGGTTGTAACAAGTGGTTATTTGAGTTACTGTTGTCTTTCTATCAGTTCGAACCAGTCTGGCCATTTTCCTCTGACCTCTGGCATCAACAAGGCATTTATATCCACAGAACTGCCCCTTACTGGACACTTTCTCTTTTTCAGACCATTTTCTGTAAACCCTATGCTTGTGCGTGGAAATCTCAGTAGATTAGCAGTTTCTGAAATAATCCGACCAGCCTGTTCTGGTACAAACAACCATACCACACCACATCCAAAGTCACTTAAATCACCTTTCTTCCCCATTCTGATGCTAAGTTTAAAATTCAACGGATCATCTTGACCACGTCTACATGCTTAAATGCATTGAGGTGCATGATTAGGCTGATTAGATATTTGCATTAGTTGAACAGGTGTACTTAAAAAAGTGGCTGGTGTGTGTGTGTTTGTGTGTGTGTGTGTGTGTGTGTGCGTGCGTGCGTGCGTGCGTGCGTGCGTGCATATATATATATATATATATATATATATATATATATATATATATATATATATATATATATATATATATATATATATATATATATATATATATATATATATATATATATATATATAGTGGTGTGAAAAAGTGTTTGCCCCCTTGGTAAATATCATCAAATAGGAGTTTTCTCCTATAATGCCTGATTAGTTTGGAGAACACCTGACAACAGATCAGAGACCAGCTTTTTTGGCAGCAAACACTTAAAATGGGTTTGGTGCACACAGGGATAAAAAAGTACCCCGTGTGTAAAATGAAATACTCTGCTGTATCTTTAATGTTGTGGGCCTAATTTTCTGCCAGAGGTCCTGGACATCTTGTTCCGATACATGGCATCACGGATTCGATCAAATACCAACAGACAAAAAAATCTAAATCTGACAGCCTGTGCTAGAAATCTTATAACGGAGAACAGGATGGAGAGATTATGTATGGAGGAATGGTCTCTGATCTCTTGTCAGGTGTTCTCCAAACTCATCAGGCATTATAGGAGAAGATTCAGAGCTGTTATCTTGGAAAAAAGTGGTTGCAAAAAGTATTTAATAAAAGGGGGCAAACAATTGTTCCCAACGTGTTTTGGCGAAAAACATTTATTTCATAATGTGATTTTTGCCCCACTTTCAATTATTTTACTTCAATGAAAGGTTAGATTTTTGCACATTTTTTAAATAAAATATCAAAAGGATTAAAAATGCAGATTTATTTTTTACAGCCATATTTGATCATATTTACCAAGGGGGCAAACACTTTTTCACACCACTGTATATATATATATATATATATATATATATACATACACACATACATACATACATAACATACATACATATATATACATACACATGTGTATGTATATATATATATATATATATATATATATATATATATATATATATATATATATATATATATATATACACAGTGTCTATTCACACTAAGTGCAAATAGCCCATCTTGTTGGCAGAGGCTATTTACACAAACTCCGCCCACACATTACGGGGCAAATGTAAAGGAAGATGCTGGTTAGTCAATTGTAGCTATAGTGTAGTGGGGTAAGGTGCGTGGCAGAAAGTTTTGACGCAAATCGACCAGAGTTTGAACCCGCCTTTTGCCAAACTCGCTTTACTCCTTTTTCCAATCACATATAAGATCACAAAGGTTTTTTTCAATCAAAATTAAGAAAATATTCTACAAGTGGAAATAAAGTGTCTAATGTGTGTTTATTAATAATTAAGTGTTTATCTGTTAGGTTTAGGGGTCACAATAAGGGAGCATCCATTTAATAATTTTAAATAATAAAATAACAGTAAATAGCATCTATCGCTAAGAAAATATGCTCTCTCTCTCACACTATATATATATATATATATAAATATATATATATATATATATATATATATATATATATATATATATATATATATATATATATATATATATATAAAACCCTTATACTGTGTGCAATTTGGGATTTAGTCAATGTTAACATTTCAATTCCTGTTGAGAACAGAGTTAGTATTACTGTACATACTTGTGGCAAAACAGAGGTGGTAACAGACCTGTTTTAGTCTGTCACACAGCTTTGCTAATTCTAACATGTGCGCATGTTAAACACAGTGACATATCAATTATGAAACAGACCTGCTGTAACCAACTCTAGAGAGTAACAAACCCAACCGGATGCTGAAACTGAAAACTGACACGCATGCAAACTCACACAAACACTTGCTTAGTCCCATAACCACAGCTAATTTAACCAAACTATGAATAAACTTCATGCACACAGCAACTGAAGTAATCACACTAACATACCCATACACACAGAAATACTGTACAAGTAGGCTCATTCCTAAAGTGTGTTTAATGAATCACAAATGTTGACTAAAGCAGTCCTGTCCCTGCACTTAATAAACTTCCCTTCAGTTCACCCTTAAAAGAGATCTATGTGCTTACATTATATTTATGATCACTTTCTTGCTATAATACCAATGGTCCAAAAGACCTTATACATCTTAATCAGCAAAAAATCCATTTGCTCACATATTTCTCTTACAGCGGTCTGATCTGAAATGTAGTACAACAACCAACACACATTTATTTACAGATAAAATCCCCCTTTGGTCAACAAATTCTAGTGGTTACCAAACTGTGCTGGAAATTTTGGTAAATAAACAAAGGGAATAAGAATATTTTTCAGCATTTGAGACACATTTGAAGGGCAATACAGTTAGTTTCCTAGACAATGTTTAAACTCATTCAAAAATACAAATTCTGTGACTATTTTCTCACCCTCACGTTGTTCCATACAGTACCTGCATGATAAACCTTTATTCCATCGAACACAAATGAAGATTTTATGAAGACTGTGTGTAACCGGTCCAACTTGACCCGCTCCGAGCGGGATTCGAGCCAGGGTCTCCGGTGTGGTATGTGGGAGTGCTAACAAGGAAGCTAAAGGCCCCAGCCCTTAGCATCAGTCGCTAGCGCCTGTTGAGGCCAAAGCTGTAAAGCGCTTTGAGTGCTTTGAAAAAGCGCTGTATACATGTAATGAATTATTATTATTATTTCACGCACAGCTCTTACTGGCCTATGTCTGTAACACTCATCCCCCTCAACGTCCCTCCCATCCGGGTCACGGCACTAAATGTAACCGGTCCTACTCGACCCGCTCCGAGCAGGATTCAAACCAGGGTCTCCGACATGAGAGGTGGGTGTACTAACAAGGACGCTAAACACAGCAGCCGCTAACACGCCTCTTTAGGCCAGGGGAGTGAGGTTTACACGCACGGCTCTTCCTGGCCTACGTCCTTTACATGTGCTGGACTTTATTTTCTATACAATTACAATTAACAGAAGGAAAGTTCAAATCCAAAAGTTGCAAAAGCACCTTAAAAGATAAACCTTCTAAAGCAATATGATAGCTTAGCCTGTACATTTGAGTCCTTTTTAAAGCTTGAAAGCTTCAGTCCCTCATTGTACAGTAATTGCATGAAAAAAGAGCATTGAAAACATGAAGGGAAATCAATCATATGACTTTAGAGATACATGAGTGGTGAGTAAATAATAACAGAATTTATTAAGTTTTGTCCGGGTCTAATCATGTTTGTAAATTAAGTGCTTATTAACCCTCTGGGGTCGATGAACTTGCCGGCCTGCTCTGGTGCATTTTTTCCTGATAACAGCGCAAAGAACCGTCATTGTTGGTCAAACAGATAAGAGGAAGACATCTTTCAAAACTGTAAAGGGACAGTTTTTTTTTATTTGTGTACACAGAGGGTTAACTGTGTCATTTGGTTCAGGTCTAAAGTTAATCTTCCCACCAAAACTCAATCTTACCCTAATCTGCAGGACCCATGGTTCTTCTTTTTCCATTCACTGTGTCAATATGGAGTGCAGAGCTGAGTTAAATAAGCTGATTAGTTCCCTTTTCACAGCTAGAAAGACCTGGAGGAAAAAGCAATCAAAGGGAATCAAATATCATTGCACATCATCTGAATTTTTAACCCATGCTCAATTTCTGTGACCTAATTTAAATCAAACAAGTGCTAACTGTAGCGTTAGAACCATTCCTGATTAAATGAAAGAGCAGAACCCTAGCGCTTCCCAGATAACCCATTATTCTTCCTCAGCAGTGGGATTTGCTGATGTTGTTGCGTACTGTGAGGGGTCATTCAGTCTGACCCCTAGTAAACCTTGCTTTACATGATTACTGATGAGATGTGTGAAGTAAGCTCTCTTGGGGTTAAGGACAACAGTTGAACAGACTCCCACAGGAGCAGTGTTTACTGTACGAAGGCCGCAGAGAGGTTCCTGCTCCCATTTCAGGCACACACACACACACCGACCTTGGGGATGTTTTTAACACACATACATACACACAGGAGTTTGTGATCCCGCAGAGAACCAGTGAAAGTTAATGTAACAGATGTGAGGATGATTGGTGAGCGTGTATATCATCAGGACATTTAAATAACATTGTAAAGAGCTATTCAGATGGGATTCGTTAAATGTAACTATGTAATTACTAAAGAGGGAATGGGTGTTGTTGAAGATGTGTCTTGTACACTACCGTTCTAAAGTTTGGTCTCTGTAATTTTAAAAGAAGTCTATTATGCTCACCCGGGATGCATTTATTTGATCAAAAATAGTGAAAACAGTAATATTGTTAACTGTTTTCTGGTTTAGTATATTTTAAAATGTAATTTATTCCTGTGAAGGCAAAGTTACATTTATTGCAGCCATTAGTCTAGTTTTCAGAGTCACCCAGTCCTTCAGAAATCACTGTAATATACTGATTTGGTGATTTTGTTGTTCTAATTATCAACGTTGAAAACAGTTGTGCAATTTAATGTTTTTTTGTGGGGGGGGATTCAGGATCAGTGATGAAGAGACAATTTGAAATAGAAATCTTTGTTAACGCTTTAAATGTTTTTACTGTCACTTTTGACACCACCTTATATTACCTGGAATGTTCTGAATACTAGAAATTTACAAGAGCTTCAGTTCTGGCATTCGATGGTCAAAATAAACAAGGAGAAAAGTTGTGAATTATTTATTTATTTTTTTACCAGGATAAAATTTCTCATAGGATCCCTGACTAGCCAAATAACAAGGTAATTAGCTCCTTATTTTTTATTGAGGTTGTGTGAGAAAAACACAGTTTGATTCAGAAGCGATTCAAGTACATCTGACAAACACAAATTTACCTGATCTCCTCATTTAAGACTAGTTCCGTCAAAACAGGGTGTGTGGGAGAATGTGTGTTAAGTGTATGGAAAGTCAGACAGAAGTGATTATCGCATCTAAACCAATTACTAACTTGAAATTTACTTACACTGACTCACAAAGAGCTTTTATTGCTGGTGGATTTGTATCCCTTTTCTATTAAAGTGGCCTTCAAACACATCATCTACCACAATCTTTAACAAATGCCATCTCCAATTTCTCAAAACCTCCATAAGTGTTTTAGAATTTAATAGCTTTACACTTCTAAATAAACCATCTATTTTTTCGACTTGCATCATCTTTTGCCATTGACCTTTCAGTAAGTAATTTTCTGTTAGCTATTTGTAATGTAAAAGACAATTTCACAACATTCTGAAATCGTATAGCCCAAGATGTTTAGCTTAGCCTCTCTACACACCTCCCAGCAAGCAATAGCCGTCATTTCACCGTCTCGGTTAAATATAGACCCAATATAGTCCGGCTATGTGTAACCCGCTTCTAGCCAAAATAACATTGAATCTGTTTACATGTCATTTTTTTCCAAAATAACTTTCGAGATGTATGATATTCCATAATGTAAGCAAAGTCAACTCTGTAATTACATGGTGTTTGGTTTCATTTCTTTGCCATGTTCTATGTGTAGGCTGTGCATAGCCCCGATTAAGCTCGTAGTCAGACCGGCTATTTCCCAGCAAGCAATAGCCGTCATTTCACCGTCTCTGTTATACCCAATATAGTCCATAACCCTTTTAGCCAAAATAACCTTGAATTTGGATACATGTTGTTTTGGCCAAAATAACTTGCGAGATGTATGATATTCCACCATGTAAGCAAAGTCAACAGTGATTACAAGGTGTTTAGTTTAATTTCTTGCATAGGCTGTGCGTAGCCACGATTTAGCTCCTCAGACCGACTATTTGTAGCCCAGTTATAGTCAAAAGTCAAAAATGATTTTTGGCCAGGTAGCGCATAAGATGGTTGATATCCCATCATGTTCGCAATGTCAATAATATCTACAATATGTCATTTCATGACATGGTCTATCTGTAGCCACGATTTAGCTCTGAATTGGACGGGCTATGTGTAGTCTGCTTTTAGCCCACACATTTGTAAACATCTGAATTAGCATTAGCTTTGCTGTCACATAACATTCATAGTCATACACATTCTACAATATTATTTGACTATTTCATTTTAAGTTAAAAATCCAATTACAATTCTCAACCGCTAGATGGCACAAGCCCTACTAGACATGACTACTGGGACTACTGGCAATGCGTGACTAGATCTCGCGATAAACATTTATCGCGATTTTCAATTTTATTTTATACGAGAGAGCATTTATACCTGTCAGAGAGCAACGGGCAAGCAACTCTCAGCAAACCTTTACATTTCTACTTCGATCTTGTAAGTATGTGTGTTCGTTTTGACGTGTTCATTATTTAAACACATTATTTGTTATCATGTGTAGGAACCGTGACATTTTAGCGGGTAACATTGGAGAGTATTTTTTTTTCAACAAGTTACCTGCACGTGTACTGCAACTGTGTGCCCTTAAACTATAATTATCTAAATTCAAGGGGGTCAATGTACAACTTATTATTATTATTATTATTTTTTATAAAAGCCACAAATATATATATATTTTTTTTTAATTTTAAGAGTTTTTGATTTGTCAAGGCAAGTTTATTTGTATAGCACATTTCACCAAAAAGGCAATTCAAAGTACGGTAACACTTTAGAATAATGGTCCGTAGTTAACAAGTAGCTATGCAGGAAGTAATAGGTAGTACTGCATTAACACCGAACTTAATACTATTAACTAATATGGAAGCAATATTAACTAAGCAGTAAGTAATATCTAATTTAGTACAAAGGTAGTTCCTTGGTAGGTATTTGATTATTACTAAAGAAATATATCCTCATTGAGAACTACTTGTGAACTAAGAAAGAATAACCAAGTAATTACTAATCACAAAAGTAACATGTCTAAAAAGAGTTTACTCTTAACATGGTCATAACATTTCAGAAGCTTGTGCCTCAAATGGGTTCTTTGTGGAAACCAGTTTATGAATATTATATCCCCCCAAATACATTAGCTACAGGTTGAGATTGTGACTATTACTCTTGCCAAAGGATGGACGTATGTTCTCTGTTTATTTCAAACTTAAACATAGAATAATACTAATAATGATAATTTGTTTAAAATTTTAAATAATTAGGAAGTGATGCTGACACTCTCATGATTGGATTAGTTCACTATTATGAGCTCTATTGAGTGTCAGTTCAATATGTCTCAGACTCCAAAGACCTACCTTTATGTTACAGTAGCCGCCTGAGGAGGACTTCTCTTTAGGATATGAATATAAACATTGATGTTCTCTTGTCAAAAACAATTAGCATCCTTAATGAAGAAATTGGCTGCATTTATGTTGCGATAAGCGCAAAACAACATCTTCCAGATTACAATGTTTGTTGGAATATTACTAGTGCCTCACAGAAATGTATGCCTGTACAATATGTGTCAAATATAAAATTAAATAACTTGTATTACTTGTAAAAAACATGTTAACTCCTCACTAATTACTTAAAGGAGAACTCCGGTCAATTTTAACATTGAGCTAATTTTTTTGTACATTTGGAGTGCTGTCAATACAGAGAACAAGGACAAAAATCGGTGTTGCCTACACCGAGTTATTCTATTTTTAAAATTTGCACCCTGTTGACTTCAATGGGGAAAGTACTAAACCTGCTTTTAGCCTCTTAACATCCTTGATGTGTCATTACAAGTGCACAGAAAATGTGAGTGATTCCTTCTGAGTGAACACGAGTGAATCTGACTGCAGTAGATGTGAAAGATATGTATAAAAATGATGTTATTTAAGCCAGCGCAAATACCTGTGTTTACATCCTGTTTTCGGTTGAAGTCCAAAGTAGTCGATTGCCGAGTTCACGCGCATAGGTTTAGTTACCTATGATCACGCGCGTGAACTCGGCAATCGACTACTTTGGACTTCAACCGAAAACAGGATGTAAACATTTTTATACATATCTTTCACATCTACTGCAGTCAGATTCACTCGTGTTCACTCAGAAGGAATCACTCACATTTTCTGTGCACTTGTAATGACACATCAAGGATGTTAAGAGGCTAAGAGCAGGTTTAGTACTTTCCCCATTGAAGTCAACAGGGTGCAAATTTTAAAAATACAATAACTCGGTGTAAGCAACACCGATTTTTGTCCTTGTTCTCTGTATTGACAGCACTCCAAATGTACAAAAAAATTAGCTCAATGTTAAAATTGACCGGAGTTCTCCTTTAAGCGTTACCTTGTCATCCCGCAGGAACTACTAGTGATGTGGCCCATTATTTTAAATACACAATTATTTTTTGCCATGTGTCTTTGTCAAGTGTTTCCTGTTTGGGTCAGACCACTGTTTGGGTTTGTTCATGTTAATGTCTTGATTTTTGAGTTTTCATGCCACGCCATGTTTTGTTTCATGTTTGGTTTTGTTTATAATAAACTGCACTTGGGTTCTCATTTACACTTGCCTCCAGTGGATCCTTTGCACAGTGTTACATAGTCAATTATGTTACTTTTATTATCATATTCAACAGTTATGGATCCCAAACATCGAAGAGAATGGCATCGATTGAGAGACAGAGTTAATGCTCTCACTGCATCAAGTAGCAGCTTGGATGAATATCTAGATTTGAATGTACAGTTTCAAGGAGATGTATCTGGGGAAGGGTACATCAATGCAAGGAGATATTTCTGGGGAGGGTCCATCTTTGATTGTAGAGGGGCCATCAACTGGGGATGGTTCGGTTGTTCAGGAATTAGACTATGGATACAGGGAACCTGCCGATTCCAGTGACTCTAATACAAAGCTTGATTATTCTGATTCCGATGACACACCATCATTACGCAAAGATTTGGCTGAATGGGCAACAACAACAAATAAAACACATGCTGCGCTAAATAAGCTGCTGGGAATCTTGAGAACACATAGACATACACTCCCAAAAGACAGCAGAACACTGCTAGAAACCCCGCCTGGGTTTGAAATTAAGAATATACTGTATGTAGTGGCCAGTACACATACCATGGCTTAGAGCCGGGTATTCTCCAGTTCCTTTCCCAAAACACATTATTTACAGGCACTGTAGACCTTACTATCAATATAGACGGTCTGTCAATATTCAAGTCCAGTAAAACACATTTTTGGCCTCTTCTTGCTAAATTCGATAATTCTGAACCATTTCTGGTTGCTCTATATTATGTCAATAGCAAGCCTGACCCTGTTCATGGCTATCTTCGTGAGTTAATAGCAGAATTGCAGGTGCTTATGCAAAATGGTGTCACACACAAAACCGCAATGCACAAAGTAACTCTGCGAGCATTCATATGTGATGCTCCAGCAAGAGCATTTCTAAAGTGCATGAAAAGCCATAATGCCTTGCATGGATGTGAGCGTTGTCTGTCAGTGGCCACATCAGTTGAGGGAAGGGTTGTCCACTTAAATAAAGTGTCTTGTGAGAAACTCACTGATGATAAATTCAGTCAGTTGCAGTATCCAAACCATCAGAAGGAAGCTACACCTCTAGCCCAACTGGGAATCAAATGTGTCACACAGTTTCCTCTTGACCACATGCACCTAATTTTTCTTGGAGCTGTGAAAAGATTACTCACCTTTTTGTTGCGAGGCCCAGTTATTTGCAGGTTGCAGAAAGGACAGAGTGAAAAAATCAACAAGAAGTTGGTACAACTGAAAGGTGCAATGCCGGCAGAGTTTGCCAGGCAGCCAAGATCTCTGACCGAGCTTGATTGAACTATTTCTGCTGTACACAGGACCACTTGTGTTGCAGGATGTTCTGTCTCAGGACCATTATCATCACTTCCTGTCATTAACAATTGGAATGTCTATTCTCTTGGATGATGATGATGCCAGAAGAGGACACTACCTGGAATATGCCCAAAACCTGCTGGAACACTTTGTGGATACCTGTTCTGAACTCTATGGGGAAACTTTCCCAACATACAACATCCACTCCATCAAACACATTGCTGATGATGTTTTTAACTTCAAGTGCTCATTGAATGAGTTGCCCTGCTTTCCATTTGAGAACCACCTACAGTCCATAAAAAAATTGGTTAGAAATAGCAAAAATCCAGTCGCCCAGGTTACTGAAAGATTGGCAGAAAAGGCAAATACACGAACACATGAAGCAATGGAGGCGCAAACCGTACTCCATATCAGCCAAGGCACCAAGGAGCAAATTGTGTTTGTGAGGGAAAAGCGTCAAGATGGAATGTAGGTTGTGGACGTTATCGACCCAAAGGTCACAAATCAGCTGTTTGATCTACCTTGTGAGTCAAAGCTGATTAACACTGTATATGTGATGGACAATGACCTTAGCAGAGCGAAGAGGAAGCTTTTGGAGGCAAAGGATCTGCATAGGAAGGCTGTGTGTTTACCACATGCACAGGGATTTGCCATATTCCCTCTCCTCTATGTCTTTAAGATGAACTGAAACTTGGTCCCTCCTGTCTGGTCAGTTAACTTTTCTGGGTGAGAATATTGCCGACGTCAATTAATATACCGACTCGTATGCCCGATGAATCTAAAAAATCTATTTTCGTCATTCTTGTATTTGATTAAGGTTAGTAACAAATCTTTCTTTTATCCAATCCACAGGCCATTATATCTCAAGGACTGAGTCCACCAAAAAAGAAAAGTTATGAAGACTACATCCAAGGTAAGTGCCATTTTCACCTTTCAGTTTCCACTACAACTTTGTTGATGCAGGTCAAAATCTCAGAATTGATTTGTTAATACCATGGCCATATTGCATTTTTTTTTTTAGATATTAGCTTATCGGAGTTCTTGCTGCCATCACCACCACCACAGAACCGCCGGGGTAGTTGTGCTGTTAATGTTTTTTTTTTTTATGATTAAAGATGTACTATAACAAAATTGTATGCATTTAAATTTGTAGCTAGTCTATTTAAATCACCTCATGTGTTATATTAAAGTTCATAGGATGGCATGTGAACATATTTCCGGAGCAGTAACAGTCCAAGTTCTGTGCTGTCAGTCAGACTGCTGTGGCTCTTCCATTGAATGCTTTTGCATAGGATATGATTGCTTTAAGAAATGCTACATTTTGGATAAAAACATCAGTGTTTACATCACATTTACATTATTTTAATATATTCCTTTCATGTTATAGTTTGTACTTTCCCTGTGCCACCCAACAAATATGGTACGGCCTCCAAAGCTGACACTGCCTCAGGTACGCAACACAACATTATAGTATAATAATTATTTTGGCCATGTCCACATTAGTTATTTTTAATTAGCCTGTTTTTCAGAATTGGTTATGCATCTTTTGAAAGTAAAAAATAATTACTGATGCCAATACTATTCTTTTTAGCACCAAAAAATATTAGCAGGAGTAAGCTGAATAAGAGGGTCCAAAAATGGGCAAAGTCATTAATCGTCCTCATAAATTTTAAGGATATTGGCCTTTTCATTAATTTGTTTTTGCCCTAAGAAAAGCTGAAGGAGCATTGCTGCTTCAATCACTGGCCTTCTAATGACCAAAAGTGTCTGTCCTTGAGCAATACAGACCCAAAGCTTAACTGCTCTTATTGTGAGTGGGTGAATGACAGGCATTCTGTGTAAAGAACTTTGCTTTAAGAACTTTTATTATAATTTTTCTTATTTATTTCTTAATTTTATTATTTTGCTAGTTCCAGCGGAAAACTTTTCTGAGGACCTTTTTGCAACACCACCTACCTCAAAACCTTGTAAGTAGACTTGTTGCAAATATAAATACATAATGGTTTCACATTTTCATGACTAGTAAATTGATTTAAAGTTTAAACTTGATTGCATATTATTCAAAGTGTAACCTTGTGTACAAAGTGTAGTAGTGAAAACAATTATTTATTGAAATCTTTCATCCATGTATTGAAAAACATTATTTGCAATATTTTTTAAAAAATTAACTATGGAGATATTTTACACTCTATTTGATGAATGGAGAAATGAATGGAAGCACCAACCTTCACCTGGGTGCTACGTACCAAAAATTTTATATTTCACAAATTCTTGTCGCTGATTTGGCAAAGAATATCTTCTTCTAACTGCAACAGGCTAATAACTGAGTGGCAGTTTT
The DNA here is from genome assembly GCF_964197995.2 of Scardinius erythrophthalmus. Taxonomy (NCBI): domain Eukaryota; kingdom Metazoa; phylum Chordata; class Actinopteri; order Cypriniformes; family Leuciscidae; genus Scardinius; species Scardinius erythrophthalmus. Next base: position 25,043,562 of record NC_138245.1, on the reverse strand, counting down.
CACATGTGTTTTAACCTGACATGACTGCAAGAACTAGGTGAAAGAGTATCTTCACACACACTGCTCCAGGAAGCTGTCCAGTGAGAAATGTGTATGACTTGGTGTCAAATGTGAGTTCAGTGTCTAGGTGTGTTCAGGGCATGTGTGTGTGTGTGTAAGTCTCAGCTTAAAAGACACAGCTGCTCCTGCAAAGGAATTAGTGATGTGTGTGTATGTGTTTGTGGGAGGGTTTGTGTTCCACAGAGCATAACCAGGCGTTGTTAATGAATTAATGACGCAGAGACAGACACAGGGGGGTTTTGATTAGATAATAATACCGTGACTTGTGGCTTCATGGGAGGGAGTTTTAGACGGGCGGTAAGACGGTCACTCTTGGGAGGTGCAGTTTGCTCAAGATGTTCACAGAATAGAAATTTGTAAATATGATTGAAATTGTGATGTGCCGAGATATTTCATTTTCATTTTAATTGCACTTTTTTGAGTGCAGACTTGTGCTGAATCAATAATACACTGATAATTATTTGTAATATTATATAATAATATTAATGATATTCCATTCAAAAGGCACTACAACTTTTTTAAAGTCTTTTATGCTCAAAAAGATAGATTTTTTTTAAAATCAAAAACAGTAACATTGTGAAATATTATAATTAACAAATTGTATAAAAAAAAAAAAAAAATCCTGTGTTGGCAAGGCTACATTTTATCATCATCCTTCAGGAATCATTGTAACATGCTGATTTGGTGCTCAAGAAACATTTCTTATTATCATTCATGTTGAAAACATGTCAAAAAGTGTCGTGTAAACGGCCTATAATTTTATTCCTTTCATTTCGGCGGTCAGTAGAGGACGATGGAGAGCTAGAGGCTGGACTGGGGCATAAATATGTATTAATTTCCAAACCAGCACACTAAATCACCTCAGGAAAACAATCCTTTTGAAAAACAAACAGAATCCAGTGGATCAATTGCTGTGTGTGTGAGTCCGTCTGTACGTTTTGGGAGAGGGAGAGCTTAGCTCAGTTAGACTCTGTTTGACGTCTACCTTGAAAATGGATTAACATGAACATCTCTGTACCTCACCGCAGCTGTGTTCACAACACAGCACTCCGCTCGCTCGCTCTCTCTCTATCCACACTGCTGTCCAAGCTGCCAGCCAACAGAGCTCCGCGCAGTGTGACACTGGCACTGGGCTCATTTGCAGGATTATCTGTAGTGGACAGGCGCGCACACGCACACACACACGTTTGATCCCTCTCTCCCTCTCCAGATGCATGCACATACATACACTCCTGTTGATTATATAAGTGTTAGTTTATTAATACATAGTGGTGTGTAGAGGTGGAGAAAAGAGGGGTGCGACAGATGAAAGGGGTGGGTAAAGGAGGTTTCTAGGGCAACAATGTTTAGCATTTAAGGCCTTTATCAGTAAATTGAGAATCTATGAACGTTTGTGTTTGTTTGTGCGCATGTGTTCGGAATTTAAACCAGCACAGGAGAACAGAGAGAAGAGAGTCTCTGAAAAAAGTGGTGTGGAAGAATAAAAACAGAAAAGGAATAAGGTGTTTTGTGCGATATGAAGGTAATCGACCCTTTACACTGGACACAAACCAGTTATAATGAACAGAATAAAAAGGAAGGGGAAAACTGATGGGGGAGATGAGGAAACAGGGAAATCTTTTTTAGCTTGATGCATGGCGAACCTCATCAAAGACTGTAGGTCTGTTTCAAAACCTAGTGAGAATACCTTCTTAGGCATGGGACGTCTGATTTGAAACGCTCTACAAGGCTGCAAATCTAGACGGCATACAAATAATGCCCGACACATAAGGGTACAACAGCCCGTTTTTGATTATGCTACACTTTTTTAATGACACTTGTCAGTATTAAAAATGTGTATCAGTGTTGTGTTAATTCAAACTAAAACTATTCAAATAAACTATTAATTCTAAGTTTAAAGCTGAAATAAATTATAAATACTAAATTAAACTTAATGTAAAGGAAAATTCGAAAGGTTGACTTGTCACCAGTGAAAAAAAGTACGGAAATGACTAAAACTTCAACTTAAAATGTAAACTGACAAGAGCAAAGTTTTTAAACATTTATGATACGAGCCAACATGTTTTGCTTATAGAGCCATCACTTATGAGTTCTGTCACATCCCTGTCCTTCACCGACTACCTTTAGCAACTCTCTTGATAACTTTCTCTATGTAAAATCTGACTCCCATGAGTGCAGAATTGTGACGAATGTTGATCTTGAGTGACATAAACGTTGCATGAATTCTGATTTGACTGTTCAGACTGGGGTTGTCATTGCAAAACATCTGACCTGTATTGGATTTAAGACCACATATGGAAGTGGCCCAAATCAGAATTGAAAAGATCAGATTCCAAGTGGTTTGAGCTGTTCACAGCATCATGAGTTCTGTTCTGGACCACATTTGCCTGCATTCTGAGCGTAACCTTAGTTGACATGCAGTTGCAAAGTTTCTTATATAGTAGAATGTCTATGGTGGACTATTGAAATAAAACGTGATTATTTTTTCCCCACCAAATTCATTACAGTGCATTCTGAGATTGCCTCAGTGAAGGATATATTCGATGCTGCCTGTATTTTTGGCTAAAACAAGGTATAATTAAGTTGCCTACCTTTTGAAACAGCCTTTGTGTCGGGGTGCACATGATGTTCTTAAAATGATGCCTCTTGGAACGGAGCACGTGTAGAAAAGCTTCTAGATTGCACTGTCGTCTTCAGCAGACACCTAATTAATGCACACCAGAACTCTTCCATCTCCCTTCTCTTTATTCCTTTCCTCCCTCTCTGAAGCTCCATGTCATTTCCCACATTTGCTGTAAAGGAACGTCAAGTGCAGACGAGATAAAGCAACACAATTATGAATATATTTGCATCCTATCTTTAATTAGGACTTCTGTGATTCTACTTGCTAACCTATTTCACAGTGACGAATTTGGAAGTTCAATCAATTTGAGCAAGCTTGAAAGTTGTGATGGAAGCATGGGAATGAAGCAATCAGATACTTGAGGCATCATTTCAGACGCAGTGCTGTGCAACATTGCTCGCTGTTGAGTGTGTGCCCTAAAATGAAGCGAGGCAGTAGACTGAACAGCTTTTGCATGGTCAGATGAAGTCATGGAGCAAAGGCAGACGAGTGAAGGAGACACAGCTGACCGGCCCATCTGTGATTTCAGAAAATATTTCAAAAGACACCCATGTGCCTTGAATCTTTAAAAGAGGTGCATACGCAGTGCATGTTTAAAAGATACAGGTGTGTCTTGCATGTTAAAAAGGTGGCCTTGTGTGTCCTGCATCTTAAAAAGGCCTATGTACTCTATCAAACGTCTTCTTTCAGGCTGGCTGGCATTGATAACGATAGCTAGCTTTCATCAAGAGCACAATTTTAAGCTGGAACTGGATTAAAGCTGAAGAATAACTTTAGCAGGTTATAAGCAGAGTTTTAAAAAGCATTAAACCTTGAGGTATGACTGTGCTCAATAAAAGCTATTCATATATTGCCCCTAAGAGATTATATAAAATAAAAAGGCATTCAATTAAAATGTATAACCTAAATAATAAACTAAAATGAAATAATACAGGTAAATAAAACTGTATAATAAATGTAAATTTTTTCAGCAAGGATTGCATTAAATTAATTAAAAAGAATACAAAAGAATCCTGAAAAAAAAGCAGCAACTGTTTTCAACATTGGTAAAAAAAGAAATTAAAACATAAATTAAAAAAAAAATCTTACAGAACCTAAACTGTTGAACAGTGGTGTACAATAAGGTGACCAGATTTCTGAAATGGAAACCAGGGACATTTCCTATTTGAGTGATCAAAATATCACTGGAATCTCATTTGTTATTTTCCAATAATTAAAAAACAGGGACAATGTTTAATGTTTTTATATTTTTTAATTGTTGTGGGTTCCCTATATTATTGTCAACATTAATAATTATTGTGATTTAGTTTGATTATTAGGATTGCTGGTCTGGTTACAATCACTAGTTAATAGTAGCCATTGTAAATAGCAAGCAAAATTATGACTTTACAAACATTACAACATAATTATAACATTACAAAAATAAAACAACGAAAATATGATATGATAAAACTATTTCACAAAATATTTTAACATTTTATAATTGTATTTAAAATTTTCATTTTCACAAGCTGTTTGATCTGTATACAGAAATTACAACTTTTTTAACTTCAAATGTTTTGTTACGTTTGTGCCTGAAAATGACTCTTACGATCCATAACTTGGCTTGTTATTTTGCATTTTGGCTTATTTTAACAGAAAGTATGTGTATTCTGAAAGTATTTTTGTTGTAAGTGTAATTGTTTAGTATGCATGTATATGTATATGTATATGTGTATATGTATGTATATATATATATATATATATATATATATATATATATATATATATATGTGTGTGTGTGTGTGTGTGTGTATATAATATATATATAGTTAAGATGTTTGGAAATGACTGCAGTGTGACTTTTGGGGAAGTTTAAAATTGTGCAGAACAATCCCACATCCTGTTGAGGCCCTGTTATCAAGCACAAACAGTACTACTTTCATTTATCATGAATAGTTAGTATGTTACTACCTTGAAAGCGATATAACAATGTTTCTTTTGATATTTGACGATAATGACGTCAGCGCTCGTCCAGGTTATGCCCTTCATGAAGTAGCGGCTTCTGTTGGTGAAAATAATCACTAAACGATTGCTCCAATAACCAGTGGGCTTTTTGCAATATATTTGTGGGTTGTTTTGAACGAGCTGTAAAACGGTGTACAAGCTGTAAAACGACATTCACGGTGACAGCTCCAGTCAAGGACAAAACACCAAAACCTGGGACTGTTCCCAGAAAACGGGGATGCCTGGTCACCCAACTGTACAAAATAAAATACCTGCGCAATGTCTATGTGCATCAACAGAAATCTGATTCCTACCTGTCGACATAATACTCCCAGCTATATGAAAATTATGAGCTTTATGAAATGAAATCATGTTCACATTATGAATTGTAATGAATATTTACGAACAAAGCTGTCTAAACAAAGCTGAATTATGCCATCAGATGTAAAGAGCAAGACAATCATAAGACGTACTGTAAAGGATGTATCTGAAATTACCATTTCCTCAACGGAAGACCACACAAAGTCAAGGAGGGCTGACAATAGATCAGCAAGCAGACAACAGGAAGTGGATGCTGTCAACATCCTTCCCCATCAATAAGCATCTATTGTAAGGTCCAAGCTGACTGCAAACAAGGTCATAGGTCCCTTTGCAAAGAGGACTGATGTATCCTTTGAGATCATTCTTTAAAGTTCAAGCTATTTATACACCAGCCGTTAGGTGCGGCAACCCAAAGAAAGGAAAGTCCTGTTTTGGTGAAATCTTTGAGGAAGGAGTTGGGTTGTACTGTATGAAATGTACTTGCATAATTCATGACGCTATCGATCTGGGACAATTCACTTTGAAGAGTGAAGCTCACCGAATGAAACTTTCCCTGTTCATTTCAGATCAGAGTTGGCCTCAAAATAACCTATTGATTTTTGATGGGGGATAACGGTTACGGCTAAATGAACCCCTTTCAGGAACGTCTCTGGACTTCCAGCCAAAGATATATGAAATGCAGAGGACATCCAAAAACACTCACCACAGAAAGACAGACACCCTGGGGTAAACTGGCAAACTTATAATGTGCTCATATTGCATTGAACATTCATCTGTCTCTCTGTTGGATGTTTCTGAGAGAGGGCTGCCTGGACACCTTGACCTACATGAGGGTGAAACAAGCAGATATGTAACCCAAGGTGATCAGGTTTACTTTTCAGTTTTGCTATACTACAGGGTCAGTATGAGTCTTTTTGACCTTGTATTGGTCCGGAAGATCTGGGTCTTGCTTTATGGTCTCAGACAAATCGGCAGTGCACAGAGAATTCACAAGACTTCCTTGGATCCGAATGGAAAGCGTATGCAATATATAAACACTATTTTTCTCCATTGGCGTTTATTAAAATGGGCAGCCTCGATCTTGGATCAATAGGTCTTGGTATGGGTCTGAACCGTGAGGTTAGGTCTTGGTCTGAACCTGGGCTCGAGGGAACTAGTCTTGATCTGGGTAATGTAGACATGTGTTGCCTGAACTATGGAAGTAGTTTTAGTCCACTAGATATACGCAGCCGTGGGCTAACTGAAAGCGCACAGAAAAGTGAAAAACTGAAAGTTAAACCATGGATCTATGTGGGCGATGAGTGAATATGACTTGCGCCATTTGCTGATCCTACCTTACTCTTTCCTGCCTCCTTTCCACCGTTACCACGAATAAAAATGGCAAAAAAGAAAAATCAATAAACTAATGTACAAATAAATTAATATAAATAAAAAATATGAACTATTCAAAGAAATACAATAATACATAAAAGTAAACAAAACATTAAAAATGATTAAATACAATGACTTAAATTACCCACAACAATATCTGGCTCACGTCATAATCTCATTTCTCGTCTTTTTTCTTGCCATCATTTCAATCCTTTTTTCTACAATTATTTAATATAAAAGAAGAAATCATTCAATATTATTAAACAAAATAAATTTAAATTAAATCACATAATTTACTGATCTCGTTCTTCTCTTTCCTGCCATCATTTCATGCATTTCTTTCTACTGTAGCAATGAATAAAAATGCCAGGCCTTTAATAACAATAAATTAATATAAATAACATGAACTAATTATAATAAATAACTAAACATAATTATATAAAATACATTCAATATTATGAAACCAAATTAAAGTCAATTACCCATGCATAGCATGTCTTTTATTTTCCTTTTTCAACTGCACCAATGAATAAAAAGACTAGAAATAAAACAAAGACACCCACAGCAATATTACTATGTGCATTAACACAAATCTGATTCACAGAGACTACTCTCAAGATAACATGTTTAAATATCATGAATGGTTATGAATATATGTGAGCATAAAGCTGTTATTCAGTACAGCAAACTCAAGCTGTGAAGCAGTGAATCTAAATGCTAATAAAGCTTCAGCAAATCGATTAAGGTATTCTATTGGACTGGAATAATGAATGTTTGTGAGTAAAAAACAAGTTCTAGTTAGCATGTACTTAACACGGCCACTGACCTTCATCAGAGCCACTGGATACTTAAAGAGAATGTAACTTAAACAGAACAACAAAAACTCTTTCGCAGTAATCTCCCCCGAGTCTGCATATGCTTTCACACTTATCTGACCTTTCAAACACCACCGGGAGCAGTTCACATAAGATGCACGGAGGATAGTAATTCACATGCAGTGCCAGCATGAAGCATGTATTTCAAATCTATTCTACACCAAAAGAAACTTTTTCCCCATTAGTGTCCGCCTGGTAATGTCCTCCAGAGCTTGCCACTTCCTTTTATATTCCCATTCCTTTTCCCTTCCTTCTCTAGCACCACTTGAAAAGATGTCCTGTCCTCCATCCGCCGAAATCGAAACACAGAATCCATTGTCTCACATCGAAAACAATAAAAGGGCTGAATTAGAGAAGAGCTTTCTGCTAGGCCTTTGCTCCACACTGATCGAGCAGAGAATTGATTACTATTTATCCATGTAGGATGTGATTACCGTACCCAGTGATGATCCTATTTAATCCCTGATGGATTATTTGAACACCGCCTCTCTTTAGTACGGGTCGAGTAGCAGGTATACGAAAAGGGATGTATTTGGGTGTGATCGGTAAAGAAATATTTAACCAACCTTTCACTTTTTTTTTTTAACCTTTAGGATATTGATTTTGAAAAACGACAAAGAAATTTCGCCCCAGAAGTAAACAAACCACAACTGATCACATTTCCCCGATAAATATCTTTGGAGTAGATAAGGCGCTTTGAAACATTATGAGTGTGAATCAATAGACATTTAGTTCAGGAAGTGGCTTGGTTCGTTACAGCAGGATCCTCCTGAGAGATAGCTGTACGCTAGAGCTGTCACCAAGTGTTTCATTAAGCGTGGAATGAATCCCGGGAAGTGTGTAGCCATATGTGTGCAGAGCTTGTTCTTCTCTGTCCACTCATTAACTAATGAATAGATAAGAGAAAGATTGTGTGCTCCAGATCAGGAATTTAACAAAGAGAACATGAAACACACACTCATACACACACACGTGTCTTCACACATGGCCAGATGTTACAGTTGACACTTTATTCAACCGCTATGGAAACTTCCGTCTGCACATGGCTCACATCTGTCTTCCACACACATAAATTCAGAAGAAGCAGCACAAAACACAACATAAAAGAGCAGAAAGGAATGAGGGGTTCAGATAGAGACAGACAGACACAGAGAGAAAGACTGGCAGCCTGCCAGTGTCACATGACAGGACATGAAGTGACATTATTCCAAAGGATGGAAATGGGAGTTTTTGTGGAACACAGGATACATTTAACTACAAAAAGGGAAAAAAAGCCTCAAAACAAGGGTGTTGTGGGCGGTTTTTAAAATGTTGCTCTATGGCGGCATTGTTTTAGTTAAAGGTGCTCTAAGCGTTGTCACACGTTTTTTAGGCTGAAACATTTTTTTGTCACATGCAGCAAACATCTCCTCACTATCCGCTAGCTGCCTGTCCCCTGAACACACTGTAAAAAAAACTGTCTCTGTAGACAGCCCAGGCTCCACAAATGGCAACAAAAACAAACTGGACCAGCCTGGACCACGAAACATAAACAGTGTTCCAGCCAATAACCGACAAGAATGATTTGGGGGGTGGGGGTTGGGGGGTTAGTGCGCGTGCACATGAAGGAGGGTGTGGGGAGTGGAGGAGAGAGAAGCATGAAGAGGGAAGTTAGCTAGAGGAGAGATGTCCTAGACAATGACAACGACTAGCGTTAGAATTATATTCTCTTGAATTTTGATATGGCCGACACACGGCCAAAGAGACGACATTCCGATGAACAAATAGCAAAGAAGAGGGAAAAGGAGAAGGAACACGCAAAGTCCCAAATTTAGGAAGCACGGAAGGCAGGGGACGGGATGAGGAGGAGGGAGGGGCGAGCTAGCCTCCATTTTGTTTGACAATACTTCGAACGTCAACAAGAAGTGACATCACCCAACATCGCTTAGAGCACCTTTAACAAAAATAAAATAAAAAACCTTTATTAATTGATCAATTTAAATGCAAAATTATATAACAGATTAAAAAATGAATAATAATTACCCTGCTGTATGTTTGTGTTTTCTTACTGGCCCACAAGAGCCCACCCTCAAGTCTCTATGATCTCTAGATATGGTCCTTTCTTCAATGTCAGACCTATGGGATATTTACGGTCTCATTGCAGTCAGTTACGCCATTGTAACAAGTTACGCTTGCTTGTTTTTTGGCAAATATAAAGGCTCTTTCACACCAAAAGTGAAATGAATAAGTCTCAGGCTAAAGGAAATGCAAATTCACACCTGTACTGTAGAAGGTGTAGCTCAAACAAACATATATATGAGAACTGTATGTGCCCGCCATATGTTTCCAGCACATTTTAAAAGTAAATTGCGAATTTTAATCTCACAATTGCGACTTCTTTCAGAATTCCAATATATAAATTAAGAATTGCCGCACAATTGCCTTTTTTCCCGCACAACTGCGAGTTTATATCGCGCAATTCTGACTGTTTCTCAGAATTGTGAGATAAAAATTATAGTCCAATTCTGATGAAAAAAATACAGATTTTTCCCCCCTCAGAATTGCAAGTTTATATCTCACAATTCTGACTTTATAACTCGCAATTGTGACTTTATATCACTCAATTCTGAGATAAGAAGTGCAAGACAAAAGTCGCAATTACCTTTTTGTCTTTTATTCTGTGGTGGAAACAAGCTTACATAACTGTCCTATGTAATTGTGACAGAGAGGATAAGTACATACATCGAGAGCATTTGTCTAAATGAATGATGAAACTCTACAAGGTTCCTATTTTAAAACCAATAAAGTCCTATAACTCAAGAAGACACACATAAGGAGCAAATATCACCTTCTTTCATTAACATCTGCTCTTTCTATTTATTTTTTCCCCATCAGAAGTGCGCCTCGGCTTTCTTGTAACCTGCTGCTGTTGACATGCTTCCTCTTGTATGAAATATTGCTGCTCCTCAGGGCAGGTTAGCACACACAAGTCTGCCTGCATAATTTAAAAAGAGCTGCTTTGAAGAAGAGGAGGAGGAGGAGGAGAAAGGTCACTACCGATGCCTCCACAATGGGAAAAAAAAACTAATTAAGCATGAGCTCACAAATTAGGACTGTATTTCCTCTCCCAGCAAATAATATTAGATTAAATGCAACATACTCTTCGATTAGACCACAATACATTTTCTTATGCATCATATCGTGTGTCAATTGGCACTTTTTACATTTAAGGTTTCTACCGCTGATCAGAGCTGATTGCTAATTCAGAGCAATCAAAACAATAAAGTACATAATTCTTTTCATAGCCCCAGAGTAAATAGATTCACTACATTTGCATGTATAACATATAATGCAAAGCTGTTAGCTCTTTTGAGCAGTATTCTCTCTGGCACTAATTTACAACCCAAACAATACAAAACACAATGTATTAAACTTTGGTGTGTAAATAGCTGGGCTATGAACATAAATACAGTAGCTCAATTCAGCTTATGCAGCTTATTGCTTTCTAAGTGATCAAACTTACAATTTTCAACCGGTGGATGACAAAAAAAAAAGTGACAAAACCTCATACTCAAATTGAAGGAGGGACTCAGGCCATTTCCAGTGATCAGAATATTATAGAGAATCTTTTTTTCTTTTTGGTCATTAAGAAACCACCTGCGTACAGTAGCAACCACCCAGAACACCTTAGCAAAGACATAACATGCTAAAAAATAACATTTAATTTATCTCTCACTAGTCAAAGCTGAATGCTAGTTGTGTGAACCATCAAAACAATGGCATCCATGATTCTATTTATAGTCCCAGATTAATTTAATTTTCTATATTTGCATGTATAATGCAATGTAAAGCCATTCTTGTAAGTACTCTGGCCTGAGGATGTTATGGTAAAAAGCAGCATTATCTCTGACACATGCTTTTGAATGTACAAAGACCCCCAGTCTCATGTTTCATCAATCCCCCTGTTCTTGTACCACCGTTGTTCTTGTTATGTTGTTCTTTTAGCCTCAGGGGTTTGGCGACTTTGAGTTACTGCAGAGACAGTGCTGTGGTGAACTGTTCAAACAGGTCACTAGAGCATCTATTCTACCTGAGGCCATACAAAGAACAAGAGAGGAGAGGGAGAAAATGTAAAGCAAAAGTAAAAATATACACTGTTGTCTTGATGCCGTTCTGCCTAAGGCCTGAAATGACAAGGTAATGTACGGGTTTATAGTGGACAGTTGTGTGTGTGTGCATGCTCATGAGAAGTCCTGACCATAAGGCTATGTGCAGTTAATGTGCTGTATGCCATAGTGTATGAATACAGATGGACCAATGCTAGTGTATTATATTCATCATTAATGTGACCTGTGGTTGCCATTGTTGTTAACTAAAACTACAACTATTAAAAATCATGGTAATACTTTATTTCGATGATCAACTTTAGACATTCTAGTTGTACTTACTATAAGTAACGTCTCTGTTATGTATGTAACCCTCGTTCCCTGAAGGGGGGAACGGAGATGTAGACGACGTGTCAACTGATTGGGATCACGCTAGAGAGCCTGTCATCTTTTGTAAAAGATCATCTTTACATCTTTTGAGAGATTTGCATCTCACGCTCCGCCCCACAGCGCGGGTATAAATACGGAAGCGGATGCACGCACTACTTGTTTTTTGCTGAGGAGCCAAGCGGAACCCGGTCAGCGGTGGTACAGCAATAGTGGCTGGGGACTACGTCTCTGTTCCCTCCTTCAGGGAACAAGGGTTACATACGTAACCGAGACTTTCCCTTTCCCTAAAAAAAAACATTCAGTAGACTTGGATAACAATGGGAAGCGTGCCCTATCGAAGGAAGGAGGGATGCTACGGAACCCACTACCAGCCCAAGAATGGGGGGGGGGAGTAACTTGAGAGTTAGCTGGCCCAAATTCCAGGCACAATTTGTCGACCGAAAATGCAAGCAGATCCCCTACCCTCTTGATGGAGGCCAATGCAAGCAGGAGAACTGTCTTTAATGACAGAGTTTTTGACTCAACTGACTGCAGAGGCTCAAAGGGAGGTCTCTGAAGTGCGGTCAGCACCAGAGATAAGTCCCAAGAGGGTATGGAGGACCAACCCCTCTTGCAGGAAAGAAAGCACGGTCCCGATCGAGCATCTTCGGGGGTCTTCCCTGTGAGAAGAACACCAATCAACGAACAGGTTCCACCTCAATGTGTAAGCCCGCCTCGTAGAGGGGTCTCTCACAGAAGCGATGGTGTCTACGACTGATTGTGGTAGATCACCTAGAACCTCCGCGTCCCGTCCAGGGACCAGACATGAAGTTTTCAGAGTTTTCAGAAGTTTTCATATGGTGCCCTGTCCCTGAGAGAGAATGTCCTCCCTCAGAGGAATGGGCCAGGGAGGGGCTGACGAAAGGAGCACAAGTTCGGGGAACCGGAACCAGGTCCGGTTGGGCCAATAAGAGGCAACTAGCAAGACCTGCTTCTCTTCCTCCCTGATCGTGCACAGTGTCTGTGCAAGAAGGCTCATTGGGCTTTCGCAAATATTTGCGAAAGCCCCGGGGCCAGCTGTGTGCCAGTGCATCCGTGCCGAGAGTGCCCTCAGTCAGGGAATAAAACAACTGGCAATGGGACGAGTCCGGAGAGGCAAACAGATCAACCTGTGCAGCTCCGAAGCGGTCCCAGATCAGCTGAACCACCTGGGGATGAAGTCTCCACTCTCCGGGGGCCACATGCTGTCGTGAGAGCTTGTCGGCAGCACGATTGAGCAGGCCGGAGATGTGAGTGGCACGAAGCAACCTCAGACACTTGACTCCATAAAAGGAGGTGGCGGGCGAGTTGTGACATGCAACGGGAGCGTAGACCACCTTGATGGTTGATGTACGCAACGGTCGCAGTGTCGTACGGACCAGTACATGCTTGCCGAGCAGCGCCGTTTTGAAGTGTCTCAAAGCAAGGTGTACTGCCAACAACTTGAGGCAATTGATATGCCAATGCAGATGGGGGTCTATCCAGAACCCCGCTACTGCATGCCCATTGTACGTGGTGCCCCAGCCGGTGTTGGAACCGGCTCTATTGCATCCTTCGCCAGTAGGACTGCAATTTCCGCACGCATGCCAGGGGCTCTTTCGCTCGACACCAAAGTGAAACAAATGCCTCTGAACACGGGAGGACGCCAGACGAAACTGGGTGGGGTGGGGGGGACTAAAATTCAAATGGAAACCAATATACAAATGAACGGTCATTTAAAATAATAAATACTATAATAGTAAATAAATAATACTAAAATAACAGTTTTTATTTGTTGGCAATAGGGATGCACCGATATCACTTTTTCCAGAATGAGTCCGATATCGATACTTTCATTTTTGGTACTTGCCTATACCGATACCTGTATTTTCACTGCATTTAAATATATTGGGTAGAGAAACCAAAAGAATGCATCTTACACTAAGAACTGAAAAATAATCACAGCAAGAACGTTAACACAAATGTTTCTAGCTACACATTTTCATTTTAGTTCATAATGCAACATGTGCGTGCTGCATTTTCAGCAGTTCCATTAGAGGCACTGTAGCCTATAGGTTTACTTTTGTCATGTCGAGTGCCAGTTTAAAGCAAATCTTATTAGATAGTGAAACGATAAGATTAAAGTCTTGTTGAAACAGAAGTAGAGACTATGTAGGGCAGGGACTTGGTTCTTTCCAACGGTTGTTGATTAGATGAGGACTGAATCAGAGATAAGTGGACAAAATTATTGGAGAAGTACAGAGGAGGAGAGTCAAGGAGAAGTCAGTCATTTCACTAGAAGATAAAGTTATGACATATTGACTAAAATGTACTTTTTTTTTTTTTTTGAAAATGAGCACACATGCAATGCATTTACCAAAATTCACACCTGCATAAGTTTCCGACTTTAAAATTGACATTGGCACTGATTTTGAAGGACATGTTGTGCCCTTCATGCAATGAGGCTGGGCATCTATTGTATATCCATTATGCCTCTTATTCTCCCTGTATGAGAACAAGTCTCCGTTTCTCCTCGAGATGACCCAAAATGCTTCTAATTATGAGCTGGTTCCTGCCGGTGTTCCGGCTGCCATGGAGTCAGCCGGGTTCACTGATCCCTCAACTGGTACAGCTGTTATCTTTGACTTTTGTCCAAAACCCAGATTGGAAGTGAGCTCAGAACCAGACAAGTGTGAATCCCTCTGTTTAATTGCTAGGGTGCTTTTCCTCTGGTCAGCTGTTCTTCCGAGGACCCCACCAGTGTGTCTAGCATTTACCTGTGGATTAACAGAACATGAAACCAGGGGAAGACCTTTAAAAGCAAGATGTAATGTGAGCTTACTTGACCTGGAGAGCGTGCCCATCTGCCACGCTTGAGGAATAGAGGGAGACAACTAAATTAAAAACATTGTCGGGATGGACACTGAGAGAACAGCCTCCATAGTGGGAGGTCTAAGCAGTAACTCAGTCTCTCTTGCCTATTTTCTCTCTTCAAGAGAACGAGTGATCAAGACTGAAGTGTCTACACAGGCTTTCAATACAAAGCTTAAAAACAACTTCAAAATACTCAAACAACTTTACAAAGATGAGTCAGACAGAACTTTATGGTGGAGGGTATAGGGCTGTGCAATTAATCGAAATGTAAGTCTCGATTTCAGCTTCCAATGATTATGAAAACACAATGATTGAGATAAAACCATTATTGTGCCACATTCCGTTTTTTTCTTTTACAGTGGTGCACTTACTCTCTTCCTTAAAAGGCCAAACTTAATGTCCAGATCAGTCAAATCATGTAACATGACTGTCAAAACAATGTAAAAAGGGATATGCTTGATAAATAAAGCTTGCAGTTCTCACATACATTTATTGCTTGTGTGATCTAACACAAAATCATCCTAAAACAGCTCACCCAAAAACAAATTAGATTTTATTTTTTTTGCAGTTAGAAGTTTACTGCTTGTTTGATTTAAAATAACCCAATACAACACAATTCTTGATTAAACTTACAAACATTAAACTTATTTGCATATTTATGCATAAACTTGTAATACTGCATGCATCAAATCTCATTTTCATACATTCAATTAAACTGTTTAAAGATGTTGTAAAGACACCAGGTTTGACGTCAATAACAATGACAGAATTTTCACTTTGGGGTGAACTTTTCTTTTAAGATTTTTTTTTCTTTTTTATGTTGCTGGGTGGTTATTGGAACCGTTCGCTCATCTAGTTTTATCTGGTTTACCTGCTAGAAGTTTTGCCCTGAGAAAATATTTATCTACCACACAGTCTGCAACACATCCTAACAGACCGAGCACTGTTGTCCGACTGTTTCCACACATCTGATGTCTGCAGGGGCGAGCGCTTCTCTGGAGTGAGAGTATCCACACTTAAAGGTCATTATCATAACCTCTGGCACCTCGCATAATACAGACAGATGAGAAAAAGTGAGTCAATTATTCATAGAATGAATAAATCATCTAGTATATAACTTTGGCACCACCCTGGTCACGTGTCGACTCAAGAGACGGACGATGAGAGGCGAGAAAAAATCCAGGACTGCCCTTCTGACCGGAAGCCATCAGTTCTATTATTCATTTACTTTATTATGGTGTCTTACTCAGACCTCTCACATGCCCTCAGTAAATCCACACACAGAGAAAGATAGAGAGATACAAATATACCAGCCGGACTAGCCCATGCGTTCCGGATCCCAGAAAACAATCCATCCGAAATGTAGATCCTACGCAGGTATGAACCAGGTGCAAAATAACACACATAATGTACTGTTCTGTCTAAATAAAAGAAGACAGATGTTATCTCCTTAATTTCAGCTTCCATAACTCTCAGAATTATTATTCACATGGTTGAGTACTGCAGTGTAGGCTGCAGGTGCATTTTAATATGCATAGGTGGTGACCGACAATGTGTGTACTACAATGTCAAACGTTTGTAATTCATATCCACAGACCATCACCACACAGCTTCATAGTCACACATTATATTAAAATGCAGTCAAAAGACATGAGATTACAGGAAGAGCGTGTTATCCACTGCCTCTGGGTTCAATGCAGGGGAAATTAGACTTTAGCGTTCAGTTGTGACCTTTCACATGCTTTTATGACCATGAGCTACATTAATGTAAATATGTAAAAGCAAATTATTATTAACAATGATGCAACAACGAATGAGTTGTGTATATAGTGGTGGATTTTTATTGAAATGACTGGATTTCGGCTACGAAAATCTGCTGAATAAATGTCGGTGAAATCCTGTAATCTCAAGCAATTGTATTTCAATGCACAAGCAAGCAATATTTCCTGCATCCAAATATGCAAACTTCCTTACTATATAGTTCCTGTACAGTAGGTTAAAACTTCCTCGCAATCTGTTGGTCTGAATATTAAGAATTTGTTCAGTGGATATGAAAACTTGTTCACGTCTGGTTAGAACATGGTGTTAATTTCACTTTACAGACTTCACTTGAAATTCAGTCCTAAAATATAAGAGTTTACATAACACAACAGAAGCACATCCAGTTACACATTCATCAGGTGTCATGGATTAATGAATATACTGTACTGTTGTTCCAGTATTAACAACCTGCTCTTCCAGGCTTTTTCCAGAACACAAATCTAAACACCGAACAGATGTCTTTGTTTACGCCACAATGCATCAGAAACTCACAAAAGCTGCCCCTGTGTTACACATCTGTGACAGTGTAATGAGAACCTGCGTAGCAATGCTGTTTGCCATAAAATGCAATTTCACCTCAGTATTAAAAAAAATAAGAATAATTTTCACCACCTGATCCACCCATTTTTTTCAATGTGCACAAAAATATTACTTCTTTACCCACAGCGCTTTTAACAATTTATGTAAGGCTTGGCCCTTATCGCCACTTCAGAGTGACTTAACTGGTAAAGTGGTCAGGGTGGTTTAGCTTGGCACTACAAGCCTCTCTGTGTATAAAAGGTGAAGCTTTAACCGTTAAAAGCCCCTAGAGGGTTTATCTCGGGTCAGAGTGCTCGTTATATGAGCTATTACCAGCTTCGCTATGCTAATGTGCGGTGCCATTCAGGCAAGAGGCTTGACAAAATGAGTGGGCCTCTCTTGACAGTTAGAGACAGACAGAGAAAACTTAAATGATTTCTGAGAAAGAGGTCAGCAGGAGTGAGAACCACGGGACAGCTTTTAATCCCTCAATCAAAACCTTAACAATCAGTGGCAAACACAAGGAAAGATCATTATGGCCCCTCTAAATGTTGGTAAATGGCCCGGTGCTTGTAATGATGGTAATGAGGGGGGTTTTATATGGTGAGGTCAGCTCAGTTCATCTCTGACTAATATCATGCTTACACACAAAGACTTTCTGTCATAATGTGCCCAATGTGTAATTTTAATGAATCATTGTAAATTAGTCAGAGGAGGTTTTAGACATGATGTGAGAAATCGTAATAACAGGAAAAACAAATTTGACTTTGGCTATACAAAGCCTTGCAGGAAAGTTTAAGGAAATTTGTTGCTGTTATAATAATTGATAATAAAGATAAGAAGAATGTTAAATTATACAATTAATGAAAAATAATAAAAGGATTAATGTACAAAAAAGTATTTTTTCCTTGCTGAACAACCATTTACAGTACCTCAAAATGGTGATTCTGTTAAGAGCATATAATGGCTGCAAACTACATTGCAAGTTCATAAAGTCATTAGAAGCTTTTAAATGGAAGGAAGCTGAGAAAATTAAAGACGAATCAATAGGAAGTCAACACACCCTGCAGCAGGTCACACTTTCCAGAACACTCGGATTCAGCACTGCACATGGAGCAACACTGTCTAAACATCACCTTCTCCACAGCAACCTGCAGACCCTTAGACATAAATTGCACAAAACTGCATAATTTACTGTTATTACTATGGTAAGTACATGTAAAATATGTAACAAGGACACTGTAAAATAAAGTGTTATCAAAAATATCACATACACACATAACGTAATGGATAGAGCAATGGATGGAATAACACAAATCATTAACTCAGGTTCAGTAAGATGGGGTTTTTTTTAAATAAATGAATAAATAAATTACTGAATAAAAATAAATGAATAAATTACTATTATTCAGCAAGGGTGCATCAAAATGACAGTAAAGACATTTCTACATATCTTTTATAAAGTATATGCAGCATTGGTGAAAAAAAAATATATTTATATATATATATATATATATATATATATATATATATATATATATATATATATATTATGAGTGACACATACATATATACATATATTATATATATATATATACTGTATATATATACTGTATATATATATATATATATATATATATATATATACACATATACACACACACACACACACATACACTTAATGACCCTGCACATACCACGCAGACACAAATATATACTGTGGCCACAAATTAAAAATTCATTCACTCATTTTAGTAAATCGTGATTAATATAATATAATATAATATAATATAATATAATATAATATAATATAATATAATATAATATAATATAATATAATTTATTTTATATGTAGCCCCTAAAAGGACATGGTGTTGGGAAGAAATGAACATGAGATGGGAGGAAAAATAATAAGTCAATGCTTTTGTATTCTCTTTCAAAGGTTTAGCGTTCCCATAAGAAACCTTTTGCGTACACTAGCAAAGAACTCACAAGGTTTGTGAGTTCACACACAGTTTCTCGGAGAATACAAACATTTGCGAGACTTATTGTTTCACCATGTCTCTTTAGGGGCTCCATAAACAAAATGCAAAAAAAGTTGCCAAGACTTTTTTTTCCAGTGAGCTTTAAATTGCTGTTGATGTGTTTCATTTATGTTTTTTTTTGTGTGTGTCATCACTCTACAGAAGAGTGCTGACCCCGACAGAAAGCCATGATGACTTCATCATATCAAACCCGAACTCAACCAATCACTTTCACCTCTTCGCCCAACACCGCCTGGATATTACCTGCAGTCCCCCAGGGTGCAAATCTCTGTAATTGTTTTCACTCACAGTCCATCACTCCTCTGAAGAATCAGAGGTGGTATTTGGCAAGGCTCAAGCTGGTTTAACGGTCAGCAGAACGTCTGTTGGGAAGGGGAGGACAGGGAGAAACTCTGCCAGCCACTATGGAGAAGGCAGAATTACAGCTCTCGGCCCTGTGGACAGCACCACTACTGTTAGAGAAGCAACACTGGCCCCTGGGGTACCTCATTAATCACCATGGCAACCTAATAGAAGATGCCAGGACGGAGCGCTGGTGAAGTGGAGATAGAGCTCCAGGTGTCACTGTAAAGCAATAACACTGGCACTCAGCCAAATCAACGGCCCATTGGCCAGTTATGAATGTTCAGAATGAAGTGCTTTAGAATCTGAAGATCCTCTCCTAAAGGCGAGAGATTGCTTTCAATGACTACACTAAAACTTACATTACATTTATGCATTAGGAAGTGGCTGTTATCCAAAGTGACTTAGTGTATTCAAGGTATACTGTACATTTTGCCTGCAAGTGCGAATCAAAACTCATCACCATGGAATTGCTAGCATCACTAAAATGCTTTTTAAAGGTTTATACGCTGCGCTCTGTCCTTACAGCAGACAATCATTTTGTCCTTCAGTTTGTAAAATACAAAAATGTAAAGTAGTTTACTCTTTTACAGTAATGGTTTTACAGTGGAAGTCTAGAGGCAAGGTAATTTAAGGTTTCATTGTTTCAAAAATATTTGTATTATTTAGACAAAGTTTAGGGTAAATACGATTTTTTTATATATATATATATATATATAAATTATATATATATATATATATATATATATATATATATATATATATATATATATATATATATATATATATATATATATATATATATATATATATATATATAAAAATGAATTATTCCTTTAATTCAGCTAAGATGTATTAAAGGTCCCGTATTATGCCCTTTTTCACAAGATGTAAAATAAGTCTCTGATGTCCCCAGAGTGTGTATGTGAAGTTTCAGCTCAAAATACCCAACAGATCATTTTTTACAGCATGTTTAAATTGTCATTTTTTGGGGCTCAGAAAAACGCGCTGTTTTAGTGTGTGCCCTTTAAATGCAAATAAGCTGCTGCTGGACGACACAGGGGGCGGAGCTTCATGAGCTCGCGCTCAGTCTCTCAGGACAATTTCATCTCACGGAATGATGATAATATCAGAAACTCTCAGTAACGGCGTTCATTTCGAGTCGGACAATAATGCCTACAGAGTCAGAGTACTGTATAGAGATGGAACAGGTATAGTTTAGTAGTTTAATTACAGTTATTATAACGTATTTGTCATCTGCTTGTATGTATCCATTATGTATTAATAGCCTACAAGTCTGCTGTCTGAATGATGATCAAACATGTACTGATGAGTTTAATAAAGTTTATTGTACATCACACAAAGAAGAAGCGTCAGTTTTACTTCAGAAAATCACCGTAAGAGCTGAGTAAACACAGTGATTAGAAGTGCGCAAGTACATAAACGAATTTCGGTAGAGTTGAGGGAGCATTCCTGTGGGCGGAGGTTAGTCAAAAAACGGTTTTAGTGACGTCATTAAAGAAGGAAGTAGAGGGATGTAGTCCAAACGGGCCGTTCGATGTAGTCAACTTCTGTTAAATAAGATATCTCGCTTGGCATTGAACTTTGAGCTTTATAATTTTACAGATATTATTTATACTCTAACAACAACATTACACACTAACTAAAGTTTGAAACATGGGATCACGAAGAACGGGACCTTTAAAGGGTTAGCCTCGTGTCCTTCCAAACCCGCAAGACATTTGTTCATCTTCGGAACACAAATGAAGAAATTTTGTATAAAATCTGAGAGCTTTCTGTCCCTCCATTGACCTTCATTTTGACTAGTGGTTTTACCTCAATTGTAAGACGCAACACAAGTGCTTTGTTTGCTCAAAAAAAAAAAAAAAAAAAAAAAAAAATTCCACTTTATTTCCAAAATATTAATTTCCAAAGTTGGAGATAAACATGTTTATGTTCAGCAGACGAAATAAATTCATACATGTTTGGAACAACTTGAAGGTGAGTAAATGATGACAATTTATTCTTAAGTGACCTATCCCTTTAAAATGTTTATTGATAATTATTTACCATATAGATTTCATATACACTTTTGCTGTAAATGTACAACAGGAAACATGGTTTTAAATCCTTAGAAATTACTAGAAACCGCTATTAGCCAAAATTACTGGCTGCCTATAGACAGTTCAAGGAGAGACAGGAAGAAAAAGGAGAAGAGAAGGAGCAAAAGGGTAAAGAGAAAGAAACATAAGAAATAAGGAACCAGTAACAAAATATTAAACACCTGGCATGAATCTGCCCATTGGTATTTATAGTAATCCAGCAGCCTTTAGACTTGTGATCTGTTTAGTGAAAGACCTGTGTGTGTATGACTTTCATCAATCTTGAGCACTATTACTGTATGTTGGTTACACTTCAGAGTGTCAATGTACATAATACGAGTATGTGCACGGTAATTTCTATGGAGACTCTAGCGTCAGGTCTTCTGTGCTCCATGCGACTACAAATAAAGCCCTCTTAAGTTCTTCAATATCCCAAACGCATTTTCTGGGTTTCCCAAGTGTGTCCTTTCAGGTCTTCCTATATGATGGAGTGATCTTTTGTTCTCGTAGCTGAAGGCTATAGGAGAGAACCAGGTGAAAGACGGCCGAGTGGAGCTGAGGGTCAGGGTGAGTGTGCGAACAGCAGAGAAATGAGGCTTTAATGCAGCTTTATATTTGTGTAGGGGACATAGTGTCAGAAGCCTCGGTAAATTGTGGCTGGTGGAAGAATCATCACCTCCTGGAGCAAGGATTCAATTCCAGTCAAGGACAGGTCAGAGATCATTCAGAGGGGATGGAATGAGTGACTGAGATAGAGAGAAGAATAAAGGGAAAAGGGTGGATTAGTCCCATTGTAGGGAAAAAAAGCAATAGAACATAAAGAGTTAGTTCAGCAAAAAATGAAATTTCTGTCATTACTCACCCTCATGTCGTTCCAAACTCCAAGGCTTTCGTTCATCTTCTGAACACAAATGAAGATCTTTTTGATGAAATCTGAGAGATTTCTGTACCTCCGTAGACAGCTACGCAACTGACACTGACACTTCAAAAAGTTCATAAAGAGATTGTAAAAACCATTCCATATGAATTGAGCGTTTTAGTCCAAATTTTCTGAAGAGACTCAATCGCTTTATATGACGAACAGATTTATATGATCACAGTCTATTATATGATTTATATGATCACACATCAGTGGTAAACGGAAGCTCACGTGTGAGAACCAATGAGGTTCATTCTCGTGTGTCAAGCAGGTTCGGTTGAGCTGTTTATGTTCACTGGTCAATGTTTATATCTGAATAAAAGCCTAAATTGAATCTGTTCATCATATAAAGCGATCGGATTAGTTTTACAATCTCTTTATGAGCTTTTTGAAGAGTCGAAGTGGTTGCGTAACTGTCTATGGAGGGACAGAAAGTTCTCAGATTTCTTTAACATGCCTGGATGTTTTTTTTTTTTTTTTTTGAGTAGGATTAGTTATTCTTAAGGTTCTTTCACACTGGACGCGATTTTGACGCACGAATAATTCGCGCGATGGTTTTATTTTTTGATCAGCTGTTTGTGTAATGAGCGCTTCCACACCGAACGCGAATGTTCTGCGACGAAAAAACAACTTTTATTTTTCCGCTTCGATGTCGATTTTGTTTTTACTTTTGCGGCGACAGAAAAGGCTTCAGCCAATCGCATACTACAAGGACAATGATTGTGTGGCGTAGCATTGCCAACCAACTCGGTTATCACGACTGAGTATGTTGTGTTATAGTTTTCGTCGTTGTATAGTCCTGTGCTGTGTTGGCTAGAAGGCTAAACTACATTTGGGATAGAAAGCTAATCGTCAAAGATAGAGAAATAGACCGTGTTTGTTTACGCAACTCATGTGATGGGTTTTGACGCGAACTATTCGCACACAAACTATTCACTTTTTCGTTACGCATCCGGTGTGAAAGGGCCTTTACACTAAGTCAAAAAAATAAATTAGGCCATATTATAGTCTAATATACACATACATTCGAGTTTGGGTCAGCAAGTGTTTTTTCAAAGAAATTATTATTTTTATTCAGCAATGATGCATTAAATTGATCAAAAGCAACAGTTAAGACAATCCCAAAAATATCAGTTTCCACAAAAATATTGAACATCACAAATGTGATCAACATGAAATGCTTCTTAAGCACCAAACCAGGATAATAAAATGATATCTGAAGGAACACGTGACATTAAAGACTGGAGAAATTATGCTGAAAATTCAGCTTTGCATCACAGGAATAAGTTGCATTTTAAAGTAGATTTATATAGAAGAGTTATTTTAAATTGTAATAATATTTCACACTATTACAGGTAAATCAATTACTGTTCAAATCAATGCAGTCTTGGTGAGCATGAGAGACTTAAAAAAAAAAAACACAGTCGTTTGTGATGACATTTGTCGTTTTGTCACTTTCTAGAGCACCAATATTAGGAATTTAAAAATGCCCAATAGATAGAACAAAGAAAAGAAAAGAAAAGAAAAGGAAAGATAAATAGATATAGGGAACAAACTATAAGAAAACACTGGATATAAAAAAATACCTGGCATGACTCCACACCCATCGCTATTCATGATAGTCCGACACTTATGTCCGGCTCTCTTTCTCTCTCTTATTCCTCCTCCCTCATCACACTTCCACACTCCATCCCTTGATCATGCCATTGAGGTCTCGCTCTGCCTAAAGTGGAAGTCCTGAAGAGAGCGGAAGCAATCTAAATCAGCCACTGCCACAGAAAGAACAGCCCAGCAAAAGACCTCAGTCTTCCAGCGAGACATGAATCAAGTCACCACCCCCAAATCATGACTGACTGACTTTCTTTCTGAGGGATTTAAGAGAAAGGAGGGAAGGAAAAAAAAAAAAAGAAAAAACAGAAAGTTGATTCAACACTGTCTGCTGTAAACTTGCTCAAGCAGAGATGAGGTCTGATATTGAGGTCTAAGCATGTTTGATTAGAAAAACCACAAAAGCACAAACACTTTGACCCAGAGAACTTTCTGGGATCACAATTTATTACGGCCCATGAAATATTTGCAAATACAATACACATTAAAAGATACAAAACATTCATAATAACATAATTCACTACATGTTATACAAAATATACCAAAAGAGAAGTATTTGAGCTGTGCTTTGTAATGTTTTCAAGGCTGACAAAAAAAATGGTAGAGGCTGTCTTTGGAAATACTACTGCACATTTTTAGTTCTTCTGGCTTTAAAAAAATGTAATCGTATTGTTATCATCAAGGTGAAGATTTCCAGGCAGTGAAATTGCATTGATGACCTCTGCTTTCCTGAGGGTCTCTGCTGCTTACAAGTGCTAACCAGCATTACTACAGAGAGCTCAGAGTCTGAAAAACTGCAGCGCAAGGTGTGAAATTACAGACTTCTCAGTCTCGTGAAATTGCGCAGTTACTGTAGTCAGCTGGATAAAAATACGCCAGTGAAATGAGAGTTTTCCTCACAATGTAGAATTTCAACCATTGTGTTCACCATACTGTAATGCTAACAATGGAGCAGATGTGTTTTTAAAGTATTGTGTAGGAAACTTTTCTTTTGTGTCTGTGCACCCTTCAGTCATCAACACCAAATGACAACTACAAACAAACACACAAAAGTACCTTACAAAATACAACAGACATCCCTCTCGCAACAGCAAAATCACTGCCATAGGTGTAAAAAGACAACTGTGATATCACCAGAATTGCGGATTTCACTGTTGTTTTGACCATTGTTCAAACGATTGGCGTTAGTATTTTTATTAGGAAATGAATACTTTGATTCAGTAATGATGCATTAAAAAGCCATTTATAAATGTCAGTTTCAAATAAATGCTGATCTTTTGAACAACTGATTCCTGAAGGATCATTGAAGATTGTTGAAAATTCAGCTTTGCCATCACAGGAATAAAATACACTTATAAAGTGTCCTGCTTTTACTGTCTTTTTGTTCCAATAAAGGCAGCTTTGATAAGCATGAGAGACTTATTTTCAAGTGCATGTTTCTGGCATCGGTCATTTTAAAATGTGCAGCTTCTATGCATGCAAAGTTTGTGCTGAATATACAGTACATGAGAACACTCTGTTCTGGAAACAAAATCAAATTAGATGCCATAATCTTCCCCAAGAGACACTTTGAGCAGTCAGTGACCACAAATATTCATGATCACGCATTTTTAGTATTAGGTCTAAACAAATGTTGAAATAACAAATGCAGAGTGCTGCGAATTCACCAAGCCCTGCAGCCATGAGTCCCAAGCTAATGAGGACCGCTGAAAATTATACATTATGATGTATGAGATATGGATAATGCACACAAGCTGAAATGTTCGCAGGAAGTCGAGTACAAATATGTACTTTCCCGTTCTCTCATCAAGCACCTCTGGATGTTTACACTGATTTTCTCCTGGACGCTTTGATGGATGAAAATCAGTGATGTTTAAGAGCTGTAAATAGCTGTCAGATGGAGTAGCGCTGTCAATCTTAATACTTTGATGTGATGTTGTTTTAGATCATAAGATGTACATAAAGGTCTTTGTATGGGAGATAATCAAAGCACTGACATTGCTAGGAGGATTGTAGGAAAAGGGGGAGTTTGCAAGAGAACTCAGACTTTTCGCAAACTTGTAATCTGACACTGCCGTTTAGCTCTGAAAAAAGCAAAGAATGTAATCACCAGAAGATCGACTTCAAAGCCCTCCGCTCACAGACTTCCATCTCCAGACTCCTTTAAGGTGAGAGAAACGGAATCATTCTGCTCTCCACCAGAGGAACCACTGAGAAAAATAAAGAAGACACTGAACTGTGTAATCCCTCCATTTACACATGCGTGTGGCTGCCTCGTCTTTTCAGTCTATCTTTCCTTCTCTTTTGTCCCCTGAGCGCCTCCGCACTTCTATCAGCTTCCTTCGTTCTTCGTTTTAAGCAACCGATATACCTTAATTGAAAATGGGAATGAACACACCATTGAAAAAAGAGAATAATTGACATGGTTACACTGCGCTGGTAAGCCTTTAATTCAATAATATGGCAGATTAAGGGGTTGGCTTCTACCTTCTCTGGAAGCCCTCCCAATGGGGAATGGTTCCACTTGGCCGGAAAATGATTATAGAGGAATGAATGAACACACGCACGCACGCACACACAAAACAGCTGAGTCAAATGAAGCAACTCACCAGCACACATGCACACACAATGAATTGGGAAGTATCATTACCTCCAAACAAATCTACTTATTCAACCCCAGAAAAGACAACACCGTGATGATACAGTACTCCTGCTTCTCCTGCCAAAAGTTAAATGCTTAATTACTAGTAAACAGATGGCCAGCACACATCCAAATCTCTCCAAAATCAGCTGCCGCATGGAAAACATACCGATATATGTGTCTGCGTGTCATACACAAAGAGTGAAGAATGTTTGCCAAATTCTCAACCTGCTTTACAGGCCTACTGTGCATTTGGTATGACACCGTGAATATTTGAGGGCTGTCAGTTGATTCAAATATTTGATCACAATTAGTCTCATAAACACACACACATTGTATTATAAGTGTTCTTTTATTTTGAGCAGTGCGTCAGTGGTGACTAATTGTCATTCTGTCACTCACCAAGTTTCTTTTTGTCCCCATTAAAATGGTTTTACAGTCCTTTTACAAACTCCACAATGTGCAATGACCACGAGCTTGCAAACACATTCAATATTGATTTTCTATATGTTTTTATCTGTTTATATATATAATTTACTTAATTTAG
Source organism: Scardinius erythrophthalmus (assembly GCF_964197995.2). Classification (NCBI taxonomy): domain Eukaryota; kingdom Metazoa; phylum Chordata; class Actinopteri; order Cypriniformes; family Leuciscidae; genus Scardinius; species Scardinius erythrophthalmus. The sequence continues at coordinate 25,016,436 of NC_138245.1, read as the reverse complement.
TCGATTTTTTATTAACTGATTGCGTTAACTAAAAAGCAGTTGAGTTCACAGACACAAACACATATATTATTGTATAGTAGTAATTTATAATCCATAGTAATGTGTATATTTGTGTGTGTATTTATATTATGAGTGCAGCTTTTTTCTGGTTAGTTAACACATTTAGTTCATAATCATAATAATAAAAAATGATATATAACAATATATAATATTTCATAATAGTTTAATGACCCTAATCAGAGAAAAAAGTTGTCACCACAGAGATCTGTTGCAATTCTCCGATATGTTTGGACAGTGTTTTTCTCACAGCTATTCCAGACTTGTTGAACTTTGAAGATAATTAAACAATTATTTTTAATATGACAGATAAAATTACCCTACTACCTGAAATACATATCTCTGTGACAGTGCAGGCTGGAGAGGCCTTACTTTATTACAACACTTTGTGCCTGTCGATCATTTTGCGCATTTAGGTGTCTTTAGAGGGAGGAGTTTTGGGGCTCATGTGGTTGAAGTTGGGGCAATGAAGCAGAATAAGGATTTCAAATGATGTTCGTTTCAACAGCCATTGCAAGTTGAGACCCAACATTTTTGTGGGTCTTTTTAATATTAATAAAAGGTAGTACAGAATGACCCGTTTTCAATGGCAGCAGTTGAGGGATAATTGATGTTGAGGGACAGTGTCACGTGCAGTAAATGTGAAGGACAAAGTGCTTTTGAGTGAAGAGCCTTTCCCAATGTGATTGGGGCTATTGCAGCAGACACTTACCTCTGTGTTTAGCTCGGCCTCTGCTAATCTTTATCTCTTTGCCACTCACACTCACTGATGCAGCGTGGGGTTGGAGGAGTGTGTCCTTCTCCTCATCCCAGCCCGCCCCATTAGCTGCTCCTCTGCTCTGTCCAGATGACATGCGAGTGGGATTAGTATTCCTGAGCCATCCGAGTTTCACAGCAGTCAGACAAAGACTGCGGCACTGCGTGTGTTGCTCCTGGGTTTGAGAAGCGAGAGGCCATAGGTCTGTACAAACACTGATAAACACACTGATGATATGTAACAGAGAGAGAGAGAGGGAGAGGGAGGGAGAGAACAAGGGAAACACAATGGTTGGAAGCTGAAAGCACATACACAGTGGAGAACAAAGAAAGTAAAGAAGACAGGAAGAAAAAGAGATGACGAAAAAAAACACATAACCCCTCAACCGCCACCCCTCAAAAAGACTACTACTTTCTATATTCCTTTTATGAGGAAAGATGACAACATGAAACCATTTGACTTCACCAATCAGGGTATAAAACTCTCAATATCTTTCAGCGTTTTGAGGTATGCAAACTACAGCAAATCCAGCAGCGAGTTTTCCTCAGAAGAGTTCATTATAGCAGCCTTAAAATTATGACTTTGTTTCAAGGTGAACTGATTAAAACGTCCCAAATGGCACAGCTGATGTGCGCTTGATCTTGACTTGTTCACTGAAATGATAAAAAAAAATGATAACAATAATGATAACTAACAATATCACAGTTAAAAAAATAAAATATTTTATTAAATGTACTGTTATTTTATATAATTTATATAAATAACTATTATTATGTATTCATATTTTAACAATTATGTTATACATAATTTATTATTCATGTATTTTTTTATTATTAAATATTAGATTATTAATACTGGACATTTAACAATAATAATTATTAATATTATTAATTAAATATTTAATAGAATTAGTTACGATTAAAACAAAGGTAGGACTTCCTTTTATCTGTTACTGCTGACATCAAATGCAATTCATCCAATCAAATCTGGTAATTTTGTACATTTTCATATGTCGCTTCATTAAATCTATAGTTAAATTAGACCAGTGTCATTATGGACAGGATACGAGTCAAGCACTCCTCTTTAAAAACCATGAATAAATCTACACAAGATACAAGAAAATTGAACACAGGCTCCATTAAATACAATTTCACTAGCAACGTAGATAAACTTGGGTAGTGATGAACACAATGTGCTGTGTGTGGCTGCAGAGAACATAAAACCAGTAAAAAAAAATAATAATGAAAAAGAAATATAAATCAAGTTTTTTACAATATAAAACAATGTATCTATAGATTTGCCTCTTGATGCCCAATGTAAAATCAAAGTCCTAAATTAAAAACCAGGTGAGAACTGTTAAACTGATTCTGATAGAATCTAGAGCTAATCAAGACCCAACCTCTTCTTGTGGTGCAGATCTGAGATCTACTCAAATTCAGCTGCTGTTGACCTGCTGTGTGTCCAGACAAACTGACGCATCTGTGCTATCTGTGTGTCTGCTATCGGCTCTTTCCTCTGCTTCTCTGGTTTGCCAGATAGAGACAGAGGAATACATGCTCATTGTCCCCTGAAGCCGTCCACCCCACCATCAAAACCAACCTCTATATCTACAGCGAGAGGATGGTTCCTGGCTACAGCATTGATTTCAGTTAAGATAAAGCATGTATGCGCACACACACATATGACAGGGTACATATATCTGATACTTTTTCTGTTATTGCACCTTATATTATCCGGTAGTGTCGGTTCAGGGAGGTTACAGTTCTCCAACGAGATCTGATTCTCTCCACTCTCTCCTATCTGCAGGTTTAGTGATTTGTCCGAGATAGAAGCCCTCCAACTGCAAGCAAAAATAAAAAAATAAAAATAAAAAACACTTTATTCCCATAAGACTTGAACATACCCAGCACCACTCCATTTGAGATAGTGTGTCTGCTCTTTTTTTGGTTTTGGACAAGTAACAGACAGAAAGTAATACCAAGTCTTGAAAGAAGTTGGGACAAGTTGAACTGATTCCTACGGGTGTTTGGAGACAAACTTCTCAAGAACAACAGATACTTGCAGGACCCAGCCGTTCATGTTTGTCATGTGAAGAGAACATCCATTTTATCTATTTTTTTTTCTCCACACATATGTATTTTAAAGATGATTCTGATGCTTTTAAAAAAAGATAACATCTCAGAAACATTTATTTATTTTTTTAAAGCATATAGGAGTTTCTTTTACAAGACAGACTACTCTTGTGAGAATACTCTGATGAATAGAAAGTTCATAAGAATATGAGAATAAGATTAATAAGAGGCACTGCTAATAGTGTAAATAAACATCTTTTAAAGCCCTCCTGTGGTGAAAATTAAGTTTTTAATGTTGTTTATGTGTCTATGTGGTGTTTTAATATGCTTTAAGACAAACCATGTACAAATTCATGTCAACACCACAGCTGAGTATTTTCTCCTTAAACCTGTAGTGAACCAAAGACAGTCTCAAAACGTGGTTTAAAATCGCTGGTGTTTCTGAAGTCACAAATTTTGATGCAAACTCTGAGCTGGTGTGAGTGGTGGGGGGGCTCATTTGCATATTCATATAACTGTGTATACTAAATGAGGCAAGGGTGTAGAGTTACATTCAAGCTATTTTAAGGCATGAAGGAAAAAAACGTGTAAATATGTAATTTTGGTGATAAAAGAGTTTTAAGGGATAACATTATTGACTACAGGGGGGCTTTAATATTTTTATATCAGTGTTATAGAAGATATGCTATGGAAGCTTGTTTCCGCCACAAAAAAAAAAAAGATAATTGCGACTTTTTATCTCACAATTGCGAGTTTACATTTGCAATTCTGACTTTATTTCTCACAATTGCGAGATATAAAGTCAGAATTGCGTGAAATAAAGTCGCAATTGCGTGTTTTAAAGTCAGAATTGCGAGATATAAAGTCAGAATTGCGTGAAATAAAGTCACAATTGCGTGTTATAAAGTCAGAATTCTGACTTTTTTTCTCGCAATTGCGACTTTATATCACGCAATTCTGACTTTATATCTCAGAATTCTGACTTTATATCACGCAATTGGGAGATATAAAGTCAGAATTGCACGATATAAAGTCGCAATTGCGTGTTATAAAGTCAGAATTGTGAGATATAAACTATTCTAAGGTAAAAAAAAAAAAAAAGTCCGTTTTTTTTTCCCTCTTAGAATTGGACTTTATATCTCAATTCTGAGAAAAGATGTCAGAATTGCGAGATATAAACTCGCAATTATGTGTTATAAAGTCAGAATTGCGTGATATAAAGTCGCAATTGCGAGAAAAAAAGAGAATCTCAGAATTCTGACTTTATTTCACGCAATTCTGACTTTATATCTCAGAATTCTGACTTTATTTCACGCAATTCTGACTTTATATCACGCAATTCTGAGAAATAAAATCAGAATTGCGAGATGTAAACTCGCAATTGTGAGATAAAAAGTCGCAATTATCTTTTAAAATGTTTTATTCAGTGGCGGAAACAAGCTTCCATAATATGCAAAATAAAAGAAGAGAAAGAAAGTTAGAAAAAAATTGAAAATGGAAAATAAAATTGATTCATGGCATCCTTCAGCGCTTCCTCTTTCTATGCTTCAAATACTACCAATTAAAATAAAATAAAAAATATATTGTAGATATTTTCTGGGTACCATGAAAGTATACAGTGATATCAGACTGCAGTTAAATGTCAGAGAAGGAAAAGAACAGACCTTACCAGTGAATATTAGCAGTTCAATCATATTTTCACTGGATGGTGCCACATATAGATTTAATGTAGTCATTAAAACAGACATGAATAATGTAGATCTGTCATATGATAACATATTATTTTACATAAAAAAACTGCTCATTCACCTAAGCAAAAACCTATTAAATAAATAAAAAAATCTTTATAATTCATAAATAATGGCAAGGACATTCAGCATACGTGCATACCATATAAATATTAATGCCACCTTATAATAGTGATGATAAATTCATAGTTAGATAATAATCCATGCTCTTATACTCCCTGCAGTTCACTGCCTAGTCTAACATTTACCAAATGACCCAGTTGCTCAAATCTCTGATGTACATATGTCTGCCCGTCACTCATTTCAGCAAATTGAGACAGACAGCCATAGTAAACATCATCAACTTCCCTTCCACACTTCAATCTGAATAGCAAGTACGTGTTTCGCTGAAGCTGAGGATGCCAGCGTTTGGTCTTCCTGCACCCTTTTGTGAGACTTTTTGGCATCTCTGCACCTTTACTTAAGACAAATTTCAAAGCCAGCTGGGATGCGTCTGTTCCTGTCAGTGGAAATCATCTTGTGAGTCTCCAGCTTGACTTCCACAGTAAGATGACAGCTCTAGATATGCGTGTCTGCCTCCACACACACATAAACCATGCCTAGCCTCAGGACAGGCTGACCATATGTACAGTAACGTCGCTCGACAAGATCTGTTAGTGGGCAGATAAGGGGCGGTCAGCCCTCGCTCATTTAGGTTGAGAGTCGTAAACAACAACTCTTCTTTTTCGGTGAGAGCACAAACACACACATGCATGGAATCCCATACAGACCCATGCAGTGAGGCCGAATAACATCAGAAGTGGCAAAACAAGAATATCATTAAAAAGTACATAATAAAACATCTATATCTATAGAGAAAATCAATATTCTCAATATACTCAATATTGAATGTGGTCGCACGCTCGTGCTCATTGCACGTTGTGGAGTTGTAAAAGGACCGTAAAACCATTTTTATGGGGACAAAAAGAAACTTGGTGAGTGACAGAATGACAATTAGTCACCATTGCTGCACTGCTCAAAATAAAAGAACACTTGTAATACAAAACGACATAAAATTGTCAACGGCTCATGGAAGACACTTCCTCCCAAACTGGAGCAGCTTTGTTCTTTTTTTCTAGCGCTGTTGAAATGAATCGTTCATTAGTCTGTGCTGAATTCCACCCCCCATTAGCGCCTACTATATTAAGTTTGTTATGATTTTCTTTTCTATTCTCACCAATCACTTGCTCCACATTTCCTGACAGCATTCATCCTCTTTGTGTCACCATCATCATCGTCGCAGAAAATTAGTGGCTTTTTATTAACTTCTCTGAGACAAAATATTCTCTCAAAATGGAAATGAAAGTAACCAGCCCTTATTTCTTTTATTTCAAATGACGGGCTCTTTAGTGGTCTTAACAAAGGCGATGTGATCTTTCTTCTTTCTCGGGTGACTGATCTTCAGAGTTATTCATGTTTAAAAATCACCATGAAGAATCTTCTCACAACACAAGCTGACCAACATCATACAATGATCAGGACAATCACATTGATTAAATACACAATCATTTGAATCCAAAAGCAACAGCTTCTAACAGCTGGTAGAAATGTTGGTCTTTAAGCACAAAGTGCTCTTGAATGAGATTCTGGATCTTGCTCTTCATGTTTTTTGTCTTACAGGTTTCTACCACTTTAAGAACATAAATTGTTTCTTAAATATTCCTGTCAAGTGGATGCATGCAGTATTTTATCATTATTAATGTAGATGGAGAAGCATTTGTGGAACGCTGGGCCTACCAACTGTTTTTGTCAGCTGAACCCCTAAGAGCTCAATGATTTACTTCAATTATACAACATCTTGCATGTGACAACATGATTATTTGTGAAATGATTATGCTGTTATTTTCTTTAATAAACAAAAAAAGAAAAACTATTTACATATTTATTCAATTTAAAATGAGCAATTCTATTACCAGTTTGATCGTATACCGATGATTGGGGAAATCTGATTTAATGCATTCCAAATGCTCGGAGAAGGCAAAGTACGCCTATTTAGTCCTCAGCGGTGAGTGTTTTATCTACAAACATGCAAATATGGAAACAAATTCAATCTAACGCTTGAATAGCATAACAGAACTTCATAATTGGTCACAGTTTTATCTTTTTGGTTGATCAACAGTCTACAATTAACAACAAAACCTAACCTCTCAAGATTTCACACACTGTTGAATTCTCTTTGAAAATCTTTCACATATAGATGACAGTACACTTAGCAAAAACATATTAGCACCTAAACTGTACATACAGTGTTAGGACCTATGGAAAGGACTGCATCCGTGACAATCTGAATTTATCAAACTGAACATAATAATACGATTTGAAAACGACGTTATTTAATTGGATTAACATTTTGCTACAAAAAAAAAAAAAAAAAAAAAGAGTAAAATGAAGCTCAGGGATGACTGTGAACACTACTGTTCTAGTTTGAGAGCCAGTTCATTGAAAGTACTTGTAACAATACTCTCTCTCTCTCTCATAAAAATAGAGCAAATTTCATACGGTACAATACTACTGTTATTTAAGTTATTAAATTATATAAATTGACAGCTAAAGATCCATAAATTAAGCCCTTGCAGCAAATTTACAGAATTTAACAGTAAGCCAAAAAAAAAGGTCTCAGCTGTAAAAAGCAGCATGTTTTTTTAAATATTATGAGTGCATACAAAAAAAAAAAAAGATGTGCATGGATAAATCCTTTATTATAAACAGTGCAACATTCTGTTAAAAAAGAATGCTGTTGTTAAAACTTAAACCTACTACCCTCAAGCTCCATTTGCAAAATGCAAAAGGCCTCTTTTCCCAAGCCATAAATGTGTCCATATTCTCCTCTTTCGCTTCTTTTTTTTTCAGCGCACATAAAAAACACAATTGCCAAAATGCGATTCATCTTGCTGTATTTGTTTACCACTAGCTCATGTTGATGTTTTATTTGTTGTAGCCTATGATTCAATAGGTGTTATCATCGTACAGTCTACGTACGGCGTACCCAAGTTTATTAAATCCATGTTGCATGTGTGATTTGTAATGATCTTATAGGATTGACGAAATCGGCATTAGGAATAACTGACGACGGGCCGTTGAATTATTCGAAAAATATTGGACACCTGAGGTGGTAAAACGCTTGTGTGTGGAACTAGAGATATTAGTGTGGAAATATTAGTGTGGAAAGAGAGATATTAAGGCAGCAGCGACTCGCTAACCTAAGTTTAATTACTTCAAGAACAGCAATGTTACTACATTGCTATTGAGAATATAGACACACATCCAAACATACACAGTTAATTACTCTCATGGTTTATTCACAATGTTTTTTTAACTTCATAATGATTGAGTCATTAGCATAAAGCCACGTTAAACTGTAGGAACAACATATGCAGAAGTAAGTTGAGCTGTACGTGCCACAGGACACAGGTAGCACGTCTAAGCTGTGCCTTTGTGCTTGCACAGAGACTGAATCACAGGCTAATTGCACATGAATAGTCTATGACTAACGAGAGAGGAGCAATTAGCCGCCCATTAAAGCCTGAACGTTAAAACCAATCTTTGATTCACCGCCAATGCAACCGCTTTGCAGTTCTTGTATATATAATATAATTAGCATACAAGTTTCTTTCTCTTGTTTTTCTACCTCACCTTAGCATTGTGATCCAGGGATAATTAGAAGCTCATTGTACCATTAATTCCTCACCAGCTATCCTCTACTGGAGCGTGAATGTGCATATCAGACGTATACAACTTGTTAAAACAAACACAAAATGAGAATCCATTGCTGCAATGTATCTATTTAAACTGAGAAAACGTGAATATTATAGCCTCGAACGGAGATTATGTGCTGTGGTAAATGCAACATGTTTTGCATGTTATAATGCTGAACGAAATCCTTGTAATAACCTTATTGTGGCAAGTAATATTTCAAAAGCATCAAATATGCTGTACTGCTGATAGTGCACTTAACAGCGATAGCTGAATATATTTTTCTGTTACAAAGCATTGTTGACATCCCGGTACTGCCGTAGACATGTATGGTTATACATATTAATGAGGCAGATTTGTTTATTCATCTCTTGTTTTACATAGCAGCTAAAGGGGGGAGGGAGGGAGAGAGAGAGAGAGAGAGAGAGAGAGGGATTTGGAAATGACACTCGGGGTTTATAAATTAGATCAGACATCTCTTCGACTTGTTTTTCTAAAACTAGCCCGTAGCCTGCTCCTTCCTCTCCATCTTAATTCCCCCTCATTAAACTCCTTCCATAGCAACTGTTTCTCTGTGCATGTTTAAAAAAAACACTCATCGACACGTCTGCAGTGTGTATTTTGATTTTATGCCGCTACTCTTTCTTTTGAGTCGCGCAATGCTCCACTAATCCAGAGAGCTCTTGGCAAATTATGTCTGTTAAATAATAAGAGTATCTATAAACTTTGGGGGCAAGTGGAGGATGTGGTGCAGTGATTTGATTTGCAGTTTGTCAAAGTGACTGTTAGTAAGATGTTGGGGTTGCCACACCGGTAAATAACAGCAACTTTTTTCCCCATCCTCTGATCTGTTGCTCTATTTCTCCACGCCTGCTTGCAGCAAAAAATAAATAATAAAAAAACAGCGTGGCTTTTTTCTCCACGATCAGCAAATGAGAAGTTCCTCCCACTGTTTTTTATATGTCAGTTTGCCGAGTTTTCAGTCGTTTAATAAAAATAATACAGTGCGGATACTGAAGCAGAAATATATTTTAAAACTCTTCAGATTTGTGCAATGCTAACAGCGATGACATGTTTTTTCACAAGGTGTAAACAAAACCACCTCGATGCCCTGTGATAGAATGTCACTTGAAAATGAATCTTTGAGACTAAACTGAACAATGAACAAATTCAAAGTTCCATAAAACACAAAATGATACATTTTAAAGAATCTGCAACTCTTTTCTATATAATGACAATTCATAGTGACCATGACTCGCAAGCTAAAAAAAGAACAAAAAACAAAAGCACCATAAAAGGCAATATGAGCCCTTTTATATTTCATTTATATTTTATTTATAAGTCATATGATGACTTTTTGTGAGGAAAAGATTCAAATTTTCACTCAAACATGACCCTAAAAAAATAAATGGCAACTATATATGTTTGTGTGTAAAGGCCTGCTAACTGTAAAAATAATAGAAAATATTATAAATGCGTGTAAAAAATATATGGAAAATATGTTCAAATGTGTCAAAGTTGACAGTAGCAACCATATGGCAGTCAATAGAATAAAATAATTGTGATTATTCCCATTTTTTTCTAGTCTTTTGAGAGCAGAATGAAACCATAACCAAATGTCACATTTTGTCAATTTTAAGTGAATGATAAAAAAAATAAAAAAATAAAATAAATAAATATATATATATACAGTGCAATGCATAAGTTAATACACCCATGCTAAAGTTGACTAAATAGAGGAATAAAAAAATCATATTTTGGAAATTGAACTTAGGATTTTTATTTTTAAGTATTATTTTTTTATTATTAATTTTTAGGATACTATGCATCCTGATAAAGTTCCCTTGGCCTTTGGAATTAAAATAGCCCCACATCATCACATAGCCTTCACCATACCTAGAGATTGGCATGGTTTTATTTCAGTTAGCCTAATAGCTAGTTTGATCTGCATTGAGAGATGATCTTATGGAAAGTACCCCATGCCAAATTTCTAGGTATGGTGAAGGCTATGTGATGATGTGGGGCTATTTTAATTCCAAAGGCCAAGGGAACTTTATCAGGATGCATAGTATCCTAAAAATTAATAAAAAAAAAATACTTAAAAATAAAAATCTGCCTGCCTCTATGGGAATTTAACATAGGGGTGTACACACTTATGCACTATGTATTTTAAGGAAGAACATTTATTTATTTACGATACATTATTCATTCACAAAGAAAATTGGTGTCCTAAAAGGTTGGAATTTTCCTAATTTTTTAAATTAAGGCATTAAGTTCAATTTCCAAAATATGATTTTTTGTTCCTCTTTTTAGTCAACTTTAGCATGGGTGTATTAACTTATGCATTGCACTGTATATATATATATATATACATATATACATATATATATATATATATATATATATATATATATATATATATATATATATATATATATATATATACACATATATACATATATATATATATACACACACACACACACACACACACACACACGTAAGCAATAAGGTACGAGAGGCTGTGCTGTATCGTGAATAAGTAACGGCTGAAGGGCGTTGTTAGGCACGACGCGAAGCGGAGTTACTTATTCACGATACAGCACTTGCCTCGAGTACCTTATTTCTTTTATAAAATGGTTACCACAGAATATTAAAGGAACACTCCACCGAAATCCCCTAGTGTTAATCTGCATCGCTATTTATACTTGTTGTGAATACGCAGGCCACAAGAAATAATTAGTTTTTTATTTATTTATTTTTTTATATATCACTTTTACTCAGGACATGCTAGCTGGCAACAAAGGATTCCATTCATTATGCTAAGCTAAGCTAGCGCCGACCCTGTCAAACTAAAACAATGCATGCACTGAGACAAAAATGCATTTGCCCACCTATCTAAATGTAGGAAAGAAGGTGAATAAGCCCTATTTCAAAAAACGGTGGAGTGTTCCTTTAAAGTAAAAAAAAAATTATTAGTGCAACTTTCATAAAGTTAAATCAATAAAAGCATTCCTTCCGCTAGAAAAAAAATAGTCCCTGACCATGAACAACAACGTTCTAATGTGTAATATGCATGAAAGCTCAAATAAAAACAACAAACCGTTCTCAAACTTTGTCTCATTTGTCTCGTTCTCAAACTTTGTTGATACGTGTGGTTGCTAAGGCCGCAGTGATAAATAGAACCATTGGGTGAAGCGGTCATAGCCGTGTTTTATCGTGAATAAAGCACAGCTATTGACCAATCAGAATCAAGGATTGGACCTAACCGTTTTATATATAGGTTTATTTTGGTATATTTTGGTCAATATGAGCTGTCTTTGTATGAAAAAACAAAACCAAAAAAACAACTATAAATATTCTTCAAAAAGTTCCTTATCCTTTTTCATGTTGAAAAAAAAGTATACACTGTTGGAGTAAATAATGACTGAATTGTAATTTTTGCGTCAAGTATTTCTTTAAAACAAGAAGCAATACACATTGTGACAAAACAGAATTGGGCAGGATTAGCAAACCTCAGGAGGTGAGTGAGGAGTAACAGTTGAAGTGGAGTCATTTAGAAGGCCTGGTTTAATATGATGAGTAGATTTACACTGCACTCCTTTCAACCCCTCCTACAGAGAGAGAGACAGAGAGCAGCAGAAGAGTGAGGTAATACAACAATTATTTTAGAACATCTCTCATTCTCAGTCTGAGGATTCAATGCAAGGTCAAAGAGTCAACACTTTTCTACTTCACATTACATCACACTATCTCAGAGGACACGAGGGGACAGATAACTGAAATAAATAAGGGAGGGGAGAGTGAGACAGTGTGACTGAGAATGAGACACATACCTATATTTGACATCATGTTCTTAGACATGTTCAGACTGGCTTAAATCAGAAGGAATATCGTGATCGGCTGAACCCAGATGCAGACAGTTTACTTTTTTTCCGTCCTTTACATTTGTTGCTTGTCAGATTGTGTGATATGACTCCTGTGAGATCAAGGGTAAAGCCAAAACTGTGCAACATCAATGTTTTTATGTCAAAGTGTATGCATCCCGGTTGCGATTGACAGCACTGAGTGGGCAAATTACATAATCAAATGTGCCATCCTCAAACAAAATGCAAAAATAAAATGGACAAGCAAAAATAAAATGGAATCCAACTAACCCAGGCAATAATGTGAACGCTAATTTCAAAATGTTTATTGCATATCATATGGTTGCATATCTTATGGACAAGCTAGTATAAAGATACATAACCAAATTCTCTTTGTTACTGGGCGCCAAGAACTGGGCATCAAGTTGAAAAGCTACTAAGTCAGTCATGAAAATGTAAAATGAAATTAAATATTAATAAATAAAAAACCTAAACTAAAAGATTAAATATTTAGCATTTGACCATCAACCAACATTAGGGAACCGTGAACATGCAAATGTGTTGTTCAATTATTGAAATATTAACTTAAATCTCAGGGGGGACTTCAAGTAAATATTTTAGGTCAAAGGGGTTTGGGAATCCCTGCAAGTGTGATCAAAGACTGCCGGTTATGTTCTATGATGAAAGAAATCTTATTCCAGAAATTTGTCTCAACTGGCCAAAAGAAGCGACTGGATTAAGAGATATAATTACATTTCCCTATTGTGTAGCATTCAAAAGAACAAGCCAATTGACATGGTCCTAATTCTATAGCTCCAGTATTAAACGAGGCATTTGCCAACATTGATTGATTAATCACTTTACAACTGATGTAAAGTATTTATCATTGCAGATGACCTGCCACATTCATTCTTTGGCCTGGAATGTGATCTCCGGGCAGTTTAATTAAAATACAATATAATAATGCAGAACTGTCCCCTTACAGCACTAAATGAAGAATACAATGACAGTACGCTTAAGCTGAACAGTCAATTGTTGTTGTCTGAAGTTTATCAAGCATTTTTTGTTGTCGCTTTATGAGTGATGATTGTTTTCATATTACCTTCATAGTCAAACGTAATTGCCATGGAAAGTCTAAATGAAGGAAACAGTTTTAATGGATCTTAAACAGTAATTAGAGAATGCTCACAGCTTCTCTGTTCAGACGTGTGCATAAACGGCTCTCTGTTGCGACTCTTCGTGAGGGCAGGGACCTCCCTCATCATTAAAAAGACTCACAAACAGGATAATGAATCCCGGAAGACCTTCCGCATGGTTCCGCCCGCCCAGTCGCTGTCACTGCTGCCATAGAGATCAAAGACTGCCACTTTGTACTTGCTCTCTGCTCCAAACACAATCTTTGAATCTTCTCAATCTGAGCGTTTTTCACTATCATCATAAAGAGTTTTTGTTGAGGTCGATTATTTTTTATAAAATTTTTTATATACGATTTTATATACAAATAGGATACAAAATATATAATGATAATTACATTATAGTATACCAATATGGTGCAGTGGGTATTGCATGCCCTTGTGCAAATAACGGCTCACACGTCACAACGGCTCAAATTCCTCCCATGCATCTTTCTTTCAGCATTCCTGTTTCTCTGTATCCTATAAATAAAGGCAAAAAAAGCACATCAATTATACAAAAATACTGAGAGCATTAACATGTAATGCTGTTAACTGTCAGTTTGTTTCAGGACCTCATTGGCTGGTGGTGTTGTGCCCTGTCCGTCATGCTGGCACTCTGGCCTGGTTCCATCACACGCGCTCCGGGCATTGTCCTTCCTGCACATCATCACAGACTCACTCATGGTGATGTGACCTTGCAGAGTCAGGGCTTTCAGGCCAAAAACACCCTGAATTCCCCGCCAGCACCCCCAACTGGACAGAAACCCCTTCTCACAGTCCGTATCCTGGGGGGAAATGATTATCTTTCTGTCTGGAAAAGCAAAGAAAAGGACAACCACCCTCCTCCCCCCACCATCCAGCCTCGAACTTAAGCTTTGCTGACAGCCACTGACTCACACAGCGGCCACAGTCAAGTCTATTTATATGCTGCGGTTTGCGAGGAGGTTTTAACAGTTCATAGATGATGGTGCAACACTTTCTAGAACTCACTCTATTTGCACTCATTCTCACCTCCGAGCTTCTTTTAACCAAATTCAAAGAAGCCTTGTCCTCTGAGGACACTTTGTAAGGTCTAATTTACCCTTGTTTTTATGCAAAGCAACAACTGGCGAGGTTTTGCCAGCACCAAGGCTGGGGATTTACACTCTGCATTTGCATGAACCAGTAATGGACATTCAGGATAAAAGGGAGCTTAGAGGTTGCTTCCTTGCCTGAGACTTCCTTCATTGCTTGAAACCCAAAAAAGCTTTTTCTTAAAGAACACCATGGCCTCTATCAGCGATCGAGGCCATCTTCTCTCAAAGGGCCTGTCCTTAAGATATAAATAGACCAGCAACAGTTGAGAGCAGAGAAGGTGCTGGATTATTCTGGATCCAACGCAATCACGTTCGAGCAGGTGACTCCGCTCCTCAGCTTGGCTAAAGCCTCCGATGGATTCGCTGCCCCTTACAGCAAGACCGATAGAAACGGGCAGAAGTGGTGAAAGGTGAAAATCTCTTCTGGAGTCAAGCAAGGACATTGTGGAAAAAAGAAAAAGAGTGAGAAGGAACAAGAGAAGGTGCAAGCTCTTTCCATTTTTGGTGAAAAGGATCTGCAAGGCATGATGTGAAAGAGACAAGTGAGACGAAAGCCCCGGGAAGAGAGAAGGTCAAAGTGCTGATCAATTCTAGAGTGGAAAATGATTTGTGAGAAAGGATTTGGGACAACGGACGCAAATAGAGAAAAAGGAGACTCGCTGTGAGAGGAAGAAGATCAGTGCAGCACACTTAAGCTCAGGATGTCTGGCAGAGCGTGGAGATAGAAATATGGCAAAAAGTGCCAAGCCTTCTGTCTGCTTTTGGCTCCCACAAGAGCAAAACTCCCTGTAGACTTGTTACCATACCCGACAAAAGACCTCTTCCAAACCAAGAAGGACTCCGAGTATTATTAGAAACTGAGTTTTGTTTCCAGCGACATGTACTCGATGGGCGCTTCACGATTAGGATGAGAAGTGGAAGTGTGTGTGTGTGAGAGAGAGAGAGAGAGAGAGAGAGAGGGAGTCTCCACTAGGAGTCCACTCAGGAGGGCAGTCTCTCTTAATCTGGTGAATCGAAAGAGGTGAGCTACTTAGTTTTGTCAGGAGTAATTTCCAGTTTTCCTGGACTTAAGTCCCTGTTAGTTTACAGTACCAGATGAAGAGGCGACCGCACTAAACCCTGCTGTAATTAGTCACCTGGTTCAGAAAGAAAGAACAGACAATTTGAAACCGGTTGGCAATAAAGAATAGCATAATTTCTCATTCTAATTGACCCTTCGCAGGGAGCTTGATTGACAGGTGATCTGACCAATCATACTTCGCCATCCGCCATTTTGTCCGACAAAGCAGTCAGGAGAGTTAGTAGATTAACATGGGAGGATTTGAACTTGAAAAACGGAGTGTACTGACGTCTTTCCGCGGTTAAAACAACAGTCCTTCTTATGTTTGTTCATGTTTATTTGAGGCTATAAATTAACTAGAAGGAAGAGATGATCGGTTCACGAGCAGCTTGAACCGAAAGTTGCAAACGACTTTTCTCCAGTGTTGTGACGTATTTCCCAGTGAAACGGAATATTGAAAAGAGGGCAGGGTTTTACTCTAGCGCTGCTCCTCTCCATCTCTGCTCATAACAGACTAACGGTTTGAGGGGAGTGGTTAAGCGTTTCCCAAACCAAGCCGTCAAGTCCACGTCATCAGGGAAGGTCCTCCAATGCAGAGGGGAGGGGCATTTTCAGATTTTTATTGAAGATTACGAAGCCAAATTATTTTTTTTTTGTGTGGATTGACTTGCATGGATGAATTGTTCACCACAAAACGATCAATTTAGGCAAACAAAGTAAGTATGGTCAATTTTGATTTCATGTGGACTTTAACTGATGCTCTACAGCGATCTGTCAGACACATTAAAGAGCCACAAAACGGTATTTATTGTTTAAATTTCTTTTAAAAAATGA
This sequence comes from Scardinius erythrophthalmus, assembly GCF_964197995.2. Lineage (NCBI taxonomy): Eukaryota > Metazoa > Chordata > Actinopteri > Cypriniformes > Leuciscidae > Scardinius > Scardinius erythrophthalmus. Next base: position 25,000,059 of record NC_138245.1, on the reverse strand, counting down.
CCAAATTTGAAAGGTGAGACTTTGTTTAATATGTTTAATATCAAACGTAACCGAAAAGTAACCTGGTCTGTCCTGTCTGTCAGCGTGTTGTCAGTGTCCTCTCTGCTCCACGATGTATTTTTCACTGCGTGAGAACATGGTGTGGCGTGAGAACGGCGTAGCTTGTCGGGCATAGCGACAGTAACTAAGGGTGGCAGGTCTTTGCGAACGGTCAATTATGCATTTATGAAAAAAAAAAAAAAAAAACCAGACTTAATATCTTTCGAACACTTGATGTCACTAACCTTGGAAACTTTCAAAATTCAGGGGTTATTTCATCCTCAGGAGTGCTGTGTCAAAATGCCATCTTGTAAACAGAACTTTGTTTCCAAATGGACTGATGAAAAAATGTGTATGTCCTCACTCACGGAAACTGCGTGAAAACGGTCAATCTAGATCTTTTTAGATCATGGGAATGGAAAGGCCTGTTTCAATTGATATAACTCATATCAATGATTTTATGCTGAAGGTGTAGTTTGAGTCTAGGTTGTACCATGTCCTGATTTCTTTATCTTCTTATTTGCAATTCAAATTTGAATGTAAAGGAGTATAATAAATAAAATAGAGATATTTTTGTTTTTGTTGTAATTGCTGAATGGTAAAGCCTTGATTGAAAGTTTTGAAAAAGTTTCAAATCCTTGAGCTTCATAGGATGTATTAGACAGACAGAACGACACAGAATGATAGATAGAAGGATGGACGTGTAGATAGATATGGCATATATCTCTGCATTCAAACCTGTGCTACTTGCACTTTTGATTTTGGCTTTGATCAATATTTTTCGACCAGCCTCTGTAAGCTAGAACAGAAAGTGGGGTGAAGATACATCCTAGTAATCAGAGTTTAACAGTCTTAACTCACATCTGCCTCACTCTCCCCATCTCCCATTAAGCCAGAGCAGACTGCAATCTGCCACACAATATGCTTTGTTTCCCTTTAAATTATACACACAACCGCACAACTGTTCAATAAAAAAAATGCATCCACACCCCCTCCCTTGATCTCGTTTTTGTTGTTGCCTGGAGGAAAGGCTTTGCGATGGCAGCTTGAGATGCATCAATGCATGTTCAAAAACCAACAGATGTCTGTTTCGCTTTCTCTAGTTGGACAGTCTGTGTACGTCTTGGTTGCTACAGTTAGAGAACAGCCAGACCTTCACATTGTTATTGAGGACCGTCTGTCAAGTAGATTCACATCCAACAGCCGAAACAGTGGAGAGAATAAAAACACAGAAACAGTCGTTGTAAAAAGCACACATACATTTTGGGAAAAAGGACAACATAAGTACATAAAGTAGTTACTATAACTCATTTGAAACAAAACACAAACACAAACAGGCACGTCCACTTGCAGGCAACTTTAACCTCTTCCACTTGACCTTCGTTCTCAGTTGATCGGACACCGGGACACAACATGTCTTCAGGAGATCCACAGAAATAGAAGCAATGTCTCAGCCATGACCCTTTAACCCCTACCGCTCTCCCTGTCGTCCTGAAGAAGGCCGGCTGACAGCAGGAATTAAATAGAAAGGGCGAGATCTTTGTTGCCTCACGGACAACGTAGTCTCAGCCGCTACTTGCACTATACAACAGAATTACATATCCTCTGCCTCTCCAGTTTGTCCTATTAGGCTGTGGAAAAGGCAACAGGACTGGGTGATTTCTTGTGTTCCTGTCTTTTTGGAGTAGGGCGAGAGCAGATGAGCAAGAGAGAAAGAGGCACTTCATAAAAAAATAAGGAGGCAGAGAGCAAAGAACACGGGACACAGAAGCACAGAACATCCTTTCTCGGGGTTACGCTCGCGGCGGCAGTTGATCATTTAGAGAAGATGGTGAGAGTGAGCGCCTGTCTGATGCTTCTACAGAGGGGAACAAGGAAGGCTGTGCTTCATTAGCATTGCTGGAGCTGTCCGTGGTGCTGAAAGGAGCTCTGATCCCACTAAGGGCAGCACTACACACACCACCCACAGAGAGGCTGACGTTTCAGACGACTAAACGCAAATAAAAGGCATGGAGGAGAGGAATCGTCGTTTCTTGGAAAGTGGACACGTGACAGGTGCTGCTTTGGACACGGATGCAAACCGATATGATTTTATTTTGGCTTTAAGGGCTATTCGACTGCAGTGTCACAGCCTGTTGTAGTGACGGGCTTTTATTCTCCGGTAACTGCAGGGTCCATTTAGGCCGCAGGAAGTGCGCTGCACGCACACAGGGTATTTAAATGGAGATTAGGTGAAAGGACTGTTGTCAATTATGTTGTTTTCTGGGTTATTGGTTTCAAAGAATACCTATATGGTCTCTTTTCAGACTCATTCAATTCAACTGCTAGGTGATGTTATCTTTTATGTGATCTATTTTGTGAAACCACCCTGTGGCTCAGTGCAATTCACAAATACTTGAGCTCAGTTGCAAAAGCTAGTGAGCTAACAACCTGGAAATCATTTGAAATCATCATAAGCATGTAAAATCTCTGTAAAAACATTATGCAGACCGCAAAGAGAACTGTAACTCGGATCCCAAGGCAGCAGTACAAGTGGCATAATACAGAAAATGATACAATAAAAACAGCAATATTGTAAAATACTATTACAATTTAAAATAACTGTTTTCTGTTTGAATATATTTTAAAATGTTATTAATTACTGTGATGGCAAAGCTGAATTTTCACCATCATCACTCCAGTCTTCATTGTCACATGATCTTTCAGAAATCATTCTAATATGCTGATTTGGTCTAAGCAACATGTCTTATTATCATCAATGTTGAAAACAGTTTTGTCATGACAGTTCTCGGAGTGATTGGCAATAGAAAGTTAAAATAGAAAATAGTGGCAAGTAGAAATAATAAAAAAACAGCTTTTACTTGAAATAAAAATCTTTAAATTATTCATGTCTTTACTGTGGCATTACTTTTTAATGCATCCTTGCTGAATAATCCTTAGTGCCCCCGAAATTTTGAACGGTAGTGTATAAATAATGGAAGTATGTTAAAGCTTTTGACATAAAAACCAAATAAAATAACACAAATTTAGTATACCATGCGTTCACTGCTGTAACTGCTTGTGTCACTCATGTCATGTGACTCATGTCAATAACCGATGTATCTTCACTGACTTTGCAATCCCAAGCTCTGTGGAAAACAACCACCACTACAAAAAAATAAAAAAATAATCCATTTGTCTTAGCAACAATCAACATTTGGTCAAGTCTCATGTGCTTCACATGATAAAATGCTTCACTATTTAAAAGGCATGTGCAGTTGCTACCAATGTCAGTCATTAACTTATGTTCGCCAAGTATGTGGTAGACAGCAAGTTATCCGTTATCATTCCTTTATTTTAAGCTACCGACATTACCAAAATCAAAATAACACCAGTGCCCTGCTGCTGTGAAAGGGAAGAATGAAGTCCACGGCCAAAACTCCCTCCCACATTTCCACTGGATTAATTAAACTGGAACGTACACCTATGGAAACAGCATTAATTATTATTTACAATACAATAACCAGCGTGATTGTGGGTAGCAGAGGCTTTCATCTCTCCAGGAGGTGCTACCCTCCCTTCTTGTCCTCACCCCCCCGACTCTCAGGTAACCGTGCATAAAATGAGATTTCTGAAAGAACGAGAAGATGCGAGAAAACATATGCACTCTTTTAATGAGGGAAACTGAAAGTGTAAGTGGAACGAAAAAAAAAAAACAAGTGACATTCGTCTCTTTTAAAGCCAAACAAAAGAGTTTGTTGCATCATTTTTCTTTTCCTTATTTTATTTGAAACATTTCACCAAAGGATGTCATCGCAAAACTGTCTATCCAATAACAAGAATGTTGTTTCAAAGAACCAAAAAAGGTGATGCGAGTGCAGTAAGTCCAGGGAGAACAAGAGAGAGAGAAAGAGATGTGATTTCACAGGTAATCTCATTCTGATGTCACGCCTGATTGAGAGCAGTAAAGAGGAAAATCACATCAGGAGTAGCAGAACAGAAAACATCATGAGGAGGAATGTGAAAACGTGCCAATTATACAATGAGAAAACACCAGACAAACACGTGCACACAACGAGACAGACACACACTAAAGGAAACAAAAGAAATCGAATGTCTAACAAATAAAAAAAGAAAAGAAAAAGGAAACATTATTTGGAAAAGCAACAAATCCAAGAACAAATGTGCAGAGAAAGAGTGTGCATTATATCAGTGAGGATTGCTAAGTAGTACAAATACTCCTGGCACTCAGGGATCTCGTAATACAGAACCGCTGCTCTTGCATAGTACCGTCTCTCTTGAGGGGGACGAAACCCAACTAATACGTTCTCTTTTATTCAGAAAAAATGAGTACATTAGTAATCGTTAAGTATAATGAGTTCCATGCATAATAAAACTTTTTAGGATTAATTTGGCATTAACATGAATACAAACAAGTGTCAACCACACTGGAAAAAGTTATTTATATTTATAATAAACATTTTAAGATATAGCTATATTATATGCTATAGCTAGCTGGGTTAAAATGAGTCTGAAACCAGAAAGGGTAAATTCGATTTGACAAATTTGAACTGTTATTGCTCAAAGTGTCTACATATGTGAAAAGACACATGTGCCTTAAAGAGCACTGTGAAGCCTTTTAAAGAGTAATAATCGGTCTGTTTATGACATTAAAAAAAGAGACGAGTGCTTGGCCCAAAGGTCAGTGTAAATCATCCAGTAATTAGCTGCTTAATAAAAAAACAGCGAGTTTTCATCCTGGACAAAACCAGCACAATGACTTGCTTTCTGTGGACAAGAAGTCTGTTGTTGGAGGTAAAAGGGCAGAGGAGACGGATGGGAAAGGTTAATTGTTAAGACTTTTCCTATGCGCGTATGTGCGCGACCCGCCGGCATTTATTAGCAAAAGGTGACTGTGAGCTTTGTGTTTCTTTTCTGTGTCTGTGTCACTGTAGTGACCACACACAGGTCAAACCCGAGAGGTCCGAGGAGGCGGTGATGTCATCATAGGGCACGCAGACGGGCGAGCAAGGCCTCCACATTCGTGTCACCATTGGATGAGCAAAGCGTCGGAGTTTGCTCTTTTTCCTTTTCTCGCTCTCTCGCTCTGTCTTTCTCTCTCTCAGGGCGGTGGGTCGGCCTGTGGGCTGCAGACGGATGGGGTTCGCTCTCGTAATGAGGCTCCTGGGCAGTGGGTGCTCGTGTCGAGTTGAAATTGATATTCTGCCGCGACCGTGACCTTTGCAGAGGTGCCTTCATGTTTTCTGCAGGAGGGATGGGAGAGAGACGGGGAGAGAGAAAGAAAAACAGGTTCTCATGAAAACGTTTATAAAAGTTAGCAGCTCTTTGAGGACGGGTTGTGTAGACACTAAAGTCAACAAAGAAATGAGAGCGGAAGACGGAGAGCGATGCAGCCGACAGCATGACAACACAATAAAAATTAAAGAGGCGCATACGCTCGCTCACCTCAGTACCGTCACCTCTCGCCCTTTTTATTGCCGCCGCTGCTCTTCTAGCCTTTCCAGCATTAAATCTCTGATCTGTGATGTGGTGCAGGGGCTGGTGGGAAGCGTTTCACTGACTTTATGATTCACTACCCAGCACATGAACAACTTAAAGCCATCCTTCCGACCGTCCTTCTCTCACTCACTCTTACCACCATCCAAACTGTGAGATGTAGTCAGAGGAGCTCACAAGTCTGAGATCACCAGCGAAAAATGCTTTCATTTTGATCAAAGCATTAGCTTTAAATTATATGATCAGCATTACAATTTAACTGAAAAAAAAAGACTAATAGCAGCAGCGTTAGCTTAGATACCTTGAAATAATGCAGAATCTTAATTTCACATCATTCTATTTTTTATTTTAAACTTCTAAACATCTTCAAATTTGGATTTTAACATTTTTAAATGCCAAATTTGATTAAATGTGGTCTCACTTGAAGCCTATTTTCTGGGTAACAGAAACAATAACAAGTAACTGAGATATAAAGTCAGATATTATTCCTCTCATTTGTGGTTTTTATAATAGTTTTTACTTTACTTTACAACTTCATATCTTGTATAGATATTGTGTGTAATTTTAAGTCTTAATTATTAAAATAACTATTAATAATAATATAAAGTTGCAATTATGAGAAGTCACATTGTGAAATATAGTCACAAATGCAAGCAATAAAGTTGACTGCAAAATATGAAGTGGCAAATGTGAGATATAAAGTCACAATTATGTGATATAAATATCATAATTTTTTCTTTTTTATACTCTGATGTGGAAATTTAGACCTACTGTATATTTGCATTATTTGGATGTATACATTTTTATGTAGGAAAAACAAAACCAAGCAAATGAATAAATAAGAGGAAAAAATCCATATTCATCTGACCTTGCATTGACCTGTATGGATGCTTTATGGAAAGGTGCGACTGACAAACTACTATAAGTTTTCCAGGTTGGTTCTAGACTCAACGGCTTTATCATCACATCAGCGGCGATTCCTGCACCAGGCTCGGCTCTCTGATGAGAGCGTATATTACAGCCACGGCGCGCAAAAAAATAAATAAAAAAAACTCCTGCATTACAAACAGAGCCTCACCAAGGTGCAGAGCACACTCGTTCACTTCAGTGCAGGAGCGAGGGACAGAGTGATGTATGAGTGCTTTAAACAAGGACAATCTCTACAAACAAGAAAAGATGGAGAACGAGAGAGCGAGAAGAAAAGAGCCAGCGATAAACTTCCACAGCAAAGCAAAAATACTGCAATAAAGGAGCATGCAGACATGATGGTTTCTTCATCCTCCAACAAATTTCCCACTGAAAAGGCTCAACTGCAGCTGATTTGGTATCTCCTCATAACGGTTTCTAAAGGTCTTAGCTGCAAATTTAGGCACAGCTGCAGACCTCCAACACAATAAACCACATTCATCAAGCTGTAAGACCATGATAGCAAAATAAACTGCATTTACATTATCTCAAGGGAAGTGCCTGCTTGTCCATGACCATGATGTACTGTTTAACATTTTGAAAGAAAGTTGGAAACCATGTTTTTTTTCAAGATTCTTTGATGAAAAGAAAGTACAAAAGAACATAATAGTAAACTTTTGTAAATGTCATTGCTGCCAATTTAACTGTGTCTATGTACAATAATAATAGTGTCATTAGCCTTAACAAGCACCACTAATATATTATATATATTTAGACCCTATAGGTTATGCATGATTACAGTATGTATAAGTCAAGAACTGTCACACACAACAAATAATGTGTGAATGCTATCATGAGTGTTGACCTTTTTAAAGGGAGCATATAATAAACAATCTCATGGCTTATCTAAGCAATATGCTTCTCGAATGTTAGTGAATGTCTATAATCTTGAGCATGCTCTCAATGATGAAACATACAGTAAATGGGACAGAATGCAGTCCACTGTGTCATGCAGAGTAAATGAGTGGTTTACGATGAATGATAGCTGTAAAGTACAGCATAGGAGTGTGTGGCGAGCCATGGTCGGGTGTGTGTGGTAGTGAGTTCTCTGCGCTCTCATTACTGCTTTGTGAGAATGTGCACTCGTTTGTCTCTGTGTGCCGCTCTCTGCCCTATGCTTCAGGCCACTTTCATTAGTCTCTTCGGCTCTTCCACTTTCACCTTCATTTCCTGCTCGTCCCATTTGCTGTTTCCCTTTCTTAAAAGAATCTTTCTTTTTCTCCACATGACTTTGTTTGGCACCATACTGCTCAGTTTCTTTATCCTCTCCTACTTTTTGGCTGGCTCGGGTGCTGCAAACTGACCCTGTTGATATGGAGAGGCTGTGTGTCTCTCATTAGCGTGAGGATGAGGTCTGTGTTTCTTAATGAGTGCTAAAACACAAGCTAAAGTACGATGGAGACACTGCACCACTACATGATTCTGATTTGTTCTTTTCACATTCACCAGGAAGCAGCAGATGCCAAGTTTTTTTCTAAACTTTTTATAAGAAGTGAGAGAAAGAAGGAGAGAGCAGGAAAAAAAAAAAAAAAACAGGAGCTAGATGTAGTACTAGAGACACAAAGCAGTGAGCAGCTGTGACAGTCAAGCTCTATCTAACATAGGTATTTCCAGTTATTTTTATGTTTCTGGAATCATCATAATACAACTTAAGAATGTAAAAGCTAAAGTTCAGCAGCTAGTTCAATTAAATGTTTCATTGTGCCTTCCATAATGAAATGAGTTTATGATTCTTCAAGCATCATTAAATAAATAAATGAAAGCCTCATAAAAACATCCTATAAATAATAGTCTATATGGATCTTCTAACTCTTGTAAAATCATTTAATAGCTCGATATCCAAACAGACTGAAATTAGTTATAAGGAGAAAATCTTGCTTGACAGTTTTGGCCACTATTCGCTTTCGTTGCAAGGAAAAAAAGCAGCTTGGACATACTGTTCTTTTGCGTTTCATTGAAGAACGTCATGAGGGTGAGTAAATGTTGACATTTCTGGACTGCACTATTCCTTTAATATGGTAGAACATGTACTCTATTGTAGGACAAGCTTAAAATGCAAAAGTCAATTAAATAAAAATCTTAAAAACCTCCAATCTAATCTTTTATCTCTCTGGCCAATAATTAATATTCTAAAAACATTCAAATCCGTCCATCCTTTCAGATTCCCTCAAGCATTTATGAAGCAAACACACACTGCGGTAGAAATCTTTCATCAGTACGTATCTCCTCAGTTAGGCTCATAAAAACTCACTCACGTCCAGACTGTGCCATCTGAAAGAGACAGTCTCATTCCTCTCTTCAAATAGAACAGGGCTGAAATACCGGTTTCTGACTTTAGAGATCATTTGATCAATTTGCATTTGCACTGGGGGCCGCTGAGAAACTCACTTTCTTTTCATCTCTTTGCTCTCCTCCTTTCTTTCCCCCACTCTTCAGCAGAAGTTTTGGCAGGAGACTCGACGGAACGTGACAGCAGATGAGGGCACTTGATCAACCTAACGAGCTCGCACGCAGACAGGCGTCCGATTAGTTGCAATGGAGCCTGTCTCACACCATTCGGGACTTTAGGAGCTCTGCACAATGCAATCGGTGACACATAATTTCCCCCTCTGCACGCCGTACGGCTCGCCATATAATCTATAGAAGTATTAGGAATGATTATACCATCCGTCTGACTGCAATCTAGCGTTCTAAACCTGGAAATGGCACCTGGTGAATGGCTGAGGTCACATTTGCATGGAAATTAACATGACTTTGCTCAGTGGGAGGAACAGGGTAGACATTCATGCTACTGATACTCCTTTGACGGGACTTTACACGCGCCCCCAAATGCATTTATGTGATAAACAATAAGGGTGCACAATAAATCAGGAGTAAATCGGTTATTGCCTGACATTAAAGTTTTTTTTGTTTGTTTATTATTATTATTATCTATCAGCATCACTTTATATTTTATATTTAAATACTACTATTCAAAAGTTTTTAAAATGGCTTTGAAATAAGTCTATTATGCTCACGAAGACTGCTGCTATAAGATCAAAATTACAGTAAAAACAGTAATATTGTGAAATATTTTTACAATTTAAAGTAACCGTGTTCTATTGTAATATATTTTAAAATGTAATTTATTCCTGTGAAAGCAATGCTGAATTTACTGCAGCCATGACTTCAGTCTTTATTGTCACATGATCCTTCAGAAATCATTCAAATATGCTGGTTTGGTAAGAAGAACATTTAAAATTTACATTTTTCAGTATTCTTTGATGAACAGAAAGTTCAAAAGAACAGCATTATTTTGGAACATATTTTTTTTTAAACAAAAACAAAAAACAAAAAGTAAAAGTGAATTTAGCATTTGCAAAATTATATATGAAGAGTTCAGATACAAAAGCCTCTAAGTGCCATTTGAAATTTTCTTCTTGAAGGATCATTTTTTATCAAGCTCATATATTTAAGTTCAGTAATTTAACTTAAATAGCAATGCAAATGACCCATTAATTGTCATTTAAGTGAAACAACTGAACTTAAATATACGAGCTTGATAAAAATGATCATTCTAGAAGAAAATTTCAGATGGCACTTAGAGGCTTTTCTGAGTCCACTGAGTTTTTTCTAGGGACAATGCAAGGGGAATTAAAGTTCGCCTGCTGTGAATCATAGCATCTATGTAAGCCAAAGTGAGCTGATGTAACACTACTGTTTGATGACTAAATTTAGCTTAATGATCAGGCTGTCCTACTGGCCCTCTTTCGTTTGGACTCTGTGCGCGCTCGTTTATCTACATTTAGGCGGAAAAGGGGGAGATGGCACATGCGGACAAGGTCAAGGGAAATCAGAGCTAATTCTGAGCGGGTGAATTAGACCAGAAATACTGGTAATAAATTATGCCTTAATTGATGCCTTACGGTGCAAAGAGACGTGATTATGGGTTGCCACATGAATAACACAGAACCCTGGGCGACAGAATATGGGTTTGGTTCTGCACAAATGGCAAACAATGTCAGACTGTGAGAGACTGTGTGTGCGTATTTGATGTGGTGGCTCTCAAATGATGAGACCAGTGCGAGAGGGAAGCTTTGACTGATAAAGAGGGCTGTAATTCAGAGCCCATAATGCTCTAATGTCCCTCTTTGTCTGACTGAAGGACTCGGAGAGCGATGACCTGCACATTAGCCCCTATGCCTACATGAGTTAAGCAGTAATTAAGCATATCAGTGGAGACATGCCTCATACACCGGGCACCCAAAAGCCGCCCACTGGTGCCACAGGTAAAGCATGTTTTTATGGGTTTCTATGCTCTTCGACTGACATTTATGACAGAGGGAAGGCAATTAATATTAAAAAGATAAAAAGGAGGAGGAGAGGAGGTTCCAGAGAGGCTGTAACTCTCTAATTACCAAGCTGAAGAAGTAGCATAACCTCTGAACCCAAGTAAGAGTCAAACATATCAAAGCTAGTCCATGTGTTGTTCTGGGATCAGCGAGTGTGAACACTGAAACACAGAAAGAGAATAAGTAATGATTCATGTTTAAAGGGCATAATTCAGAGGTTTCCTTTTCTTCTCCAAAGACATTGTCTATGTTGCGTGTGCATCTCTTTGTTTTATGTGCCTCTGTGTGTGTGTGTGCGTGCACGTATTTGAAGGTTCTGTACCCCAATAACTTTCAATTTATGGCCAATAACAGTTGACAGTCTTTGCAATATCTTAGTAAATATAGTTAAGTTAATTTTTGGAAGGAAAATGGAAATTCTGCCATTATTTACTGACCCTCATGTCATTCCAAACCTGTATGACTTTCTTCTATGGAACAGAAAAGAAGGTATTTTGAAGAATGTTGGTAACTAAACAGTTTTGGCAACTATTGACTTCCATTGTACGAACAAAAGAACATCTTTTATGTTCCACAGAATTAAAAAAAAAGTATTTTTTTGAATTACAGTTTTGAAATGACATGAGGTTGAGTAAATTATAACAGAATTTTCATTTTTGGGTAAACTATCCCTTTAAGATAGTGTAGTATCTTCAGTCTCTGCAATCTGTCTGATGAATCTGTCTGATATGATGTCCCTGCATGGTAAAATATAGAAAAACTGCAGTGTAATCAAAGTCTTTGGACCATCAGATCTGAGTCTTGAAGGAGTCTAGTCTTGGTCCTGGTCCAATCTGTACTCTATCTCTGGTATGTTGTGGCAGAAATAAGAAACTACATTGACCAAAATGCAGTGTGGTTATTAGGAGAGGTTCGTCATTTCCCAGCAGGATTTGCACCTGCCCACACTGCCAAAATAACCAAAACCTGGTTCAATGACCATAAAATTACTGTGTAATTACTGTTTGATTTCATGTAATATTCTAATTTTCTGAGATTTTGATTTTGTGGTTTTCACAAGCTGTAAGCCATAATCATCAAAATTATAACAAATAAAGGCTTGAGATATCTCACTTTGCATGTAATGAGTCTATATAATATACAAGTTTCACTTTTTTAACGGAATTACTGAAATAAATCAACTTTTTGATGATATTCTAATTTTATGACCAGCACCTGTATATATATATATATATATATATATATATATATATATATATATATATATATATATATATATATATATATATATATATATATATATATATTGATGTTAAATTGGTGGGGTAACTATGTGCAGTTCTGTAACGGGTGATTTAATGATTACCACCGTCACAATGTCCACCTGTATAAACTCTCTTTCACTCAGTGCAGCAGTTGTATTGAACAATCAGAGTCTTTAACAAAGAGCAGCAGTGGGGAGTTGTAATCCCACAGCATTCAGCGCCTCACAAAAATTAATTACAAATGAAAACGGCTTAATGCTTACTTGAACCCGGGGAGAGAAGAGAATGTCACCAAATTATATTTGTTTAGGGGATAAGGGGGGGATAAGGGAGAGAGAGAGAGAGAGAGAGAGAGAGAGAGAGAGAGAGAGAGAGAGAGAGAGAGAGAGAGAGAGAGAGAGAGAGAGAGAGAGAGAGAGATGCATGTTGGGCTGTTTCATGATTTTGAGATGAAACATCTGTATCTCAGCATCAGAGAGACTCTAGAGAGATCTTTGATGTTGACAAAATAATCAGTATGCCATTTTGAACAACATTAGCGGTTAAAAGAGGTAAAGACTGCACATGCATACAGTATGTGCATACATGAGGGAGTGATCCAACTATTTCAGATTAAATGAAGGTCACAATGTGTGATTGACATTAAGTTCACACATATGCTCTTAAGTATTTTAATTTAACATACATGCTCTAACTAGCAGTCATCCGCCCAAACAAACTAGGACAAGACCAATAATACACCGACAAACGCAGCCTCAAAGATGAAGAACAAATGAACAAGAAACAACTTCTGCATTGCAGTTTGAGTCTGTCCTAGTCATGTGACCAGTAGAATGCTACTTTGTCTTACTGAAACAAAAAATTCTCAAGAAAACAGAAACGGGTTGGACAGCACATGGCATGATGCATACTGTAGATCCTCCATGACAAAGACAACAAATACATACAAGGTTTGGGGGTAATCAGAAGGATCAGAGCCAAGAGAAGTGTTGATCAATCGAGTGGTGTGTAATCACTGCTACACCTACATGCTAGCTAATATGGCTATAACATCCCTCTTGTCCCCTCTGCTTTGGCTGAACTTTCATACAGTAATTTGATTTGATTATGATTCATCAACTGCCTTAAAGGGATAGTTCAGCCCAAATTGCAAATGTCGTCATTATTTACCCAACATCATGTTGTTCCAAACCTGTAAAACCTTCTTGAAATGTGTGTTTTTTTCTCTCTCTATACAATATGAGTCAATGGTAATTGACTTCATTCTTCAAAATATCTTTTGTTTTCTGAAGAAACAACAAATGATAATTGGGTAAATGCTTTCTTAAAGGTCCTGGACAAGTCCACCAACATGGAGTGTTGAATAGCGATTAAAAATCTGGGCTGGTAACAAAGGTTCAGACCCAACAAAGAGAAATTAATTCGCTATCGCCATTCTTTCTTTAGGAAATAAACAATCCCTGGTTGCTCCAGGGCTATTGTCTCAGTAATAAGTGTGCTGGGAATCATTTTAGGATAAAGGAGCCTGCTAAATGATTTTGGTTTACTGCTAAAGTTTCCTGGCTGTCTGTCTGACATGTTGATGTAATTCATCTTCAGAAACAAAAGCTCAAAAGGAAGACCCAGCATTGTCTAGTCAACCTGCTCAAATGTTCTGTTGGCATCACAGATGCAAACTATCAGACCATAAGCTTTGGGACAAAGTTTGAAACAGATTTTGTGAAAGATGAGACACAGCAGAGTGTATCCTGACAGTTGCTGAGATCAGGTCGGCTGGGCCCTCTTCAAGAGCTGCTCTACTGCAAAGGAAAGTTCTTGAACATTTTTGAGCGGATACATGCATGTGGGCGAAACCATACCTCTAATTGGAAGTAACGTATATCTGTCATTGTGAATCTGCTCGCTGCAACTAGGGTGAACTGTTGGAGAGCTGCACAATTAGCAAAAGATTCAAATGAAATCAGTCGTCACAGTCTCTGTGAAGCTCCTCAGAACAGGAAGTTGGACTGGGGTTTAAAGTAATTAGAGAGAAGGAATCTTCATTTGAATGCCAAACCTGATGAGTTTCCTGAATATTTTCTGCTACAGGACATCTGTCTGTGCGGTGCTGCAGGGATGGGTAATTATTCAATCCAGCCCACTCTCATTTATATCGCTGTCTGTGGCTGTCTCACTCCATCTTTCTTCCAATTCCCAAACTCCCTTTCAGTGATTCCTACAGTTTTTCTTTCTTGGTTTGTTTTAGTCGTTGTTTTTTGTCTTCAAAAGAAAATATGCTTTAAATTAAGTGAATATTTTGGTAAGCAATTTTAATTGTACTGTATTTTACTCTCTGTGAAAAGGCATATAATTTTTGTCAACTAGACCAAATTTAAAATATTTTGAAAAATGTATCAATTTAAACACTTGGCACTATAAAGTATAAATGAAATATACAGCTGATTAACTTTGCCTATTGTATATATAAGGAGTAGTACTTTAGAGTCTAAATAAATTACATACAGGGTATGCACTACTGGTTAAAAGTGTTTTATCAGTAAACTTTTTTGTGAAACAAATGAATACTTTTATTCATCAGCATAGACTCATTCAATTTATCAAAAGTGAGCAGACACTTGTTACAAAACTTTCTATTTCATTTAAATGCTGTTATTTAGAAATTTCTATTCATATAATCCTGAAAAAGAAAAAGATGTATCACACCTTCACAAAACATTATGCAGCAGAACCGTTTTCAACATTGATAATAAGAAAAAGTTTCTTGAGCACCAAATCAGGACATTATAATGATTTCAGAAGGACCATGAAGACTAGAGTAATGGCTGCATTATACAACATTATAGTTATTTTAAATTGAAATATTTAACACTATAACTGTCTTTACTGTATTTTTTTGACAAATAAATGCAGCCTTGGAGGCATTGAGCAACAACATTTGAACTCTTGTAAGTATCACTAAATCGAATGTACGTATGCAATAATAATAAACCTATGCTGTTTTTAGAAGAGAGAATCAATTAAATTAGTCAAATTACATTTAAAATAATCTAATATAAATATAATAAAGCTGTATCCACAACAAAATGTAATATTGTTAAATATTGTTTTCATTAAAAAATGTCATTCTTCCCATTTTTTTCTTCCTCTATCACTTTCTCGCTGGCTTCCTCTTTTTCCTGTCCGTCGTCATGAAGTGCTATTGATTTCAGGCCTAGTCCAGTCTGTGCGCTCTCTCTCCCTAGACGCTCCCTCTCTCCATCATTCTCTCTATATCTCCCTTTTTCTCCCATCAAAGTCCTTTAGGTTAATGAGTAGACTGACTGATGAGCTGCAGATGGAGTGAGGAAGGAGTGAGAGGGGGATGGAGAAGAGGGGTGCAGACAGTGAACTGTCAGTTACACGAGATGGGACTTATGGGAGAGGTGGCCGTAATTGATCGGATTCAGTAGTAATGTATTACCACCTCCACATGCGGATAATGGCTAACGCTGTCTAATGACTGCTGGCAACGGCCAACACTTCATTGATAGCTGATGTTTGCTATTAACTTCCCTTCTCATTACAGACTATAGACTAGTTTTCCATAAGTCTCAGCCAGTTGCATATTACCGTCACAAAGATATTTCTGTCGAGGGACATTCGTGTCTTAATTGTGTTTTAGAAGTCAATAATCAGATCCATTGCAGCAAAATTACAGATTCTGAACAGGTGTGATGTTACATCATCAGATCAAACAGAATCACTTCAGAATCACACTTTTAAGCTCACTCTGCTCCACCCCGGACTTTGAGTCGGGCTGGGTGCTTCTCCTCAAGTTGCCGGGCTTCTCTCTCGGCTGCCTTCGACAGCTTTCAATATGCACATCCAGCCTCGTGAAACATACTTATGAATTCAAAACAGCCTCAAGTCATGCTCCATATTTCATTGAAGTTGAATATTTAAAAAGATCAACCCACTCAAAACCCCATAAACCTTTCTTACGGAGGCTTCTCTGTCCTAAAAATAAAATCTCATATGCCATATCATATTACAGGCGGCTCCATCAGACTCTCGAGCTTCCTTTAACAAACAGACAGGGCCGTTCTGGTAAACAGGCTGTCCACATCTACAAAACGTATGTTCCTCTACCTGGTCTCCTCCCTACCCAAACACACTTCCTCTTCCTTAGCCTGCTCTCCAAACAGATCAGGCCCGACCCGAGCACCTCCAATAGATGCTGACTAATACCTTCAAAATATATACAATAAATAAATAAAATAAATAAATACTCTTTTATCCAAAGGGACTTGCATTAAATTCAAGGTACTTTTTATCAGTTGATGCATTGTCCTATGTCCAATTATCTAACATCACACTCTACTATTTAAGAAGCTATTTAGCTACACAAACACTATTTTGTGGTGATTTGTTAAATACAACTTGTTAAAAAGTTAACTTTTAGCAAATTAGATCCTGTTTCCCCCCACATGATTTTGCTGTTTATCTACTTAACTGACACCACAGTCCTACTCCAGTAAGTGATTTTAAAGGACATGTTCGGTATTTTACATTTAAAGCCCTGTTTTCAGATTGTTTCTGATGAAATAGAACGGTTAAGATTGAAATTTGGACACATGCTGCTGGCCCGAGAGGTAGCACCCCCCCACCTCCAAAATGGTTGCATAGGTGCACTGGAACAATCCTTCCTAAAACGCATTAAACTTTCGTTTACAAAGACGTGAAATTCACTGAGTGGTCAGGGGTGTTCACTGATATGCTCACACAAAAATCGCTGCAAAAGATGCTTTCCAACAGGTTTTATCGTAGTTTTTGTCCAACTCCATTGACTTGTATTGGATGTGCCTTACCTCAGTCCCTTACTTCACCGAGTCTAAAACAACAACTCTCCATTCAGTAATTATGAAGCTCTACAGTTAATGGTCATAAAAATACATCTGCCAATCACACAAGGTAAGACAAGGAACACTTCTGCTGTCTGTTTAACAGGAAACAAGCTTTATTTTCTTTATAAGATTGACATTTACACAACACAAAGATTATTTTTTCTCTTTTCTGACCGGTGTGTTAACCCATGGGCACTAAATGTTCTTCTATGAATTGGGTCGACTGCGGTGCTGCCTTTTGTATCTCTAATACAACAATAATAACGCCACTAATGTCAACAGCTGTGGTACATTTAATCAAATCAGCCTGTCTAATCCTGCTCTGGTCAATAGAACCCAAGTAGAAACAAATGAAGCTCGATTCAGACAGCATAAAAGCAGGTTGAAGGTCACATGTTTTTAATTAAACTTAAACAAATGGCTACGGAGGCAAAAGAAGGCAAATTGTTTCAGCTCATAATCTCTAATGAGACTTTTGGCGTAGGCGATAAGAGCAGATGCCTCGTGCATTCGTGAAAGGTCAACTCTCATTGCCATTCTGACATAGCCTCTCTCGCCCAGCACACGCCCGTTTCTCTCTCAAACAGGAGGAAAAAATCAGCAAGCGGTTCTGCCCATGCGTGAAGACGTAAACAGCACACAGAAAACATTCCTTCTTATTTAATTAGATCGCAACGATGCTTCTGATGAAAAACAATTTGTAAGATGTTACGTTTGGTGAATTCTGAAGTGGACCGCCTGTAAAAACAGACTTTAATAAAATATGTAAAAGCATTATTCACACATTCTTTATAAACAAACAAAAAACTACCTACTGCTGCGTTTCTGTCCGCCTCATGCTGAGATTAATAATGAAACAGCCTGACATTTGAAACAAAGGCACCGATTTATAGCAGTTTGAGTCATATTTTCAATGAACACACACACAAAAACCCTTTACTGCATTTGCCAACACTTGGGTAATAAGTGAGCGGTAAAGTTGCGCACCACACATTTTCATGCGTTGCAGTGGTATAGTAAGCAACACATCATTATACTAGACAACAGTTCAGCGGTGGGAGTCTTCTGTGCAATACTAATGGTTAATTTAGCTCCTGGACCACTGTGGCAGGCATCTCATCACAATTAGACTTAATGCAAGACCTTGCTGAAGGTCACAGATGATCCGTTACGAGAAAAATGAAAAACAATGCAAATTAACAGAAGCATGACTGTCCGGTGAGATATGCATGTTTTTTTTTTGCACATGCATTGAGTGGGTGTGAGAATGTGTGTATTTTTACACTTCCCCCCTGGCCAAAGACGCAGCAATTAAAAAGACATGCACCAATAAGCCCCTCCTGTGTTCTTAGAACGTCACGGAAACCTAGATGAAGACAGAGAGAGATGGAGTATATTCCTATATCAGATCTGAGGAGAGGTCATAAACAGCACATTTAAGGGGATAGTTCACCAAAAAAAAAAAAAAAAAAGGGGAAAGAAGGACGCCAGGTCCGATGAGTCACGTTTTCTTTTACATCACATGGACTGTCGTGAATGGACATTTTACCTGGACCTAACAGTCTACTAACACTAATGAGAGAGTGTCTAAAGTGGACAATCGAAAAAAGTGTAAACTTCTGATATATCGCTGGCCGATAATATAGATCACATTCTTGGACGATATAACAATCAAGCAGTTGAGATTTGCTATATAGCGAGAAACCTAGTGTGAGACATCTTTAAGAGGAATATTTAAATGCATGCAAATCAAACATGAGAGCTGTAACAGAGGAAAAGATTTTCTGACATATCTAAATGAGAACCAGAACAAATGTCCCTCTCTCTTCTAATGGATAAAGCATCAATAGAGAGAGATGCACGAACACAAATCAGTGACCTTAGACTAAAAAGGTTGACCTCTGACTAGCTTTTCATCAATGAAACAAAGCCTGATCAAAACAGGTCGAACGACAACAAGCACCAAAGACCAAACAGATCTTTGTTCCCACAGCTCTCTAAAACCCCACCTGAACATACAACAGAAATATTCAGAAGTCCTCTGGAGGCTAATGATGTACGGGACGCACAGCGATGCTTGTATCTGACGAACCAATAATCCATAAAGACATAGTACAGTGGCATGTGGTGGCAAGGACAGGCTGTAGATTAGATTGGAATTATTGATTTGAATCAATTGAGAGAGTGAACATTTCCCTTGACCTCATAGAACAGGGAAACAGGAGTAATTGAATTGCATAAGTGTATATTGGGTGTGTTCAGGTACAGTCACTTGGAGACTCGCCTGGTGGCCCTGAAGGACTATTGACTTAACAGAGAGCAGATCTAATGATCAGGGCTAAGAAGACAAAAGCTCTCAGTGTGAGAGTGTGTGTGCATGCATGTCTATGGGGATACGTCTACAGGATTTTAAAGTACCATAATCCATTTCCAAAGGAAGGTTAAAACTGGCCTTTGAGAGAAGGAAAATGGTAGGTAGGTTGATACACATAACCAAAGCTACTGGTATAAAATAGAAGTGTGTTGATTCACATATGTCTAAAGATTACTTTGTACACACTTTGCTGTAGAGCAACAGTGTTTTGGTGCCTCACAGCATCACAGCGCACTTCACAGCCCCATGCAGTACCCTACCTGCAATTACCAGCACAAACCCATTCTGAAAGACTTGCACGAACAAAATACGGCGTTAGCAAGTAAACAAATGTACCCTTACACATGAAAATATATAGCTTCCTTTAACATTTTAGAATAGGGAGCCCTTGCACCAGAATGATCTAAACGATTGAAAAAAACACCTGAGTTGAACAATTATGTGATTCACAGTGCTGGTGTTTCTATGCTGCAGGGTAAATGTGTGACTGTGTAAGTGTTTTAGTATGTTTTCTTTATAAGCATGAAAGCTTTGCTCAGCGCTTATGAGGTGTTATAGTGAGAACTGGGTTTAAAATTCACATTACACTGAGAAGTCAAGCTTTTGTTCTTTTTGTTTTGTTTTGTGTTGTTTACTTGGCAAACCCCTATATCGGACCCAAACACACACCCTGAACAACTTCTCTAATTCTTCAAAATCTCAGAATCTAAACCAGAGCAGAAAGTACAACATAAACAACACACGTGTTCACAAACACACACCTCTGAGTGCACTGCTACAGAAAGGCTTCTTTCTCCAAATATCTAAAATGGCTGAAAGTGCAAGGAGAGTGAAATGAAAAAGAGAGAGGCAATTAATCTGAATGTTTGCAGAGGTCAATTGGCCTCACTGCCTTCATCAGGAGATGAGGAGATGCAGCCCGGAGCAGACCACCGCAACTCATATGGGGATAGAGGTCTGAGTGGGCCTCATGATTATTAGCATAATTAAGTTTGTATGGTCATTACAGAGGGTTGCGATGAATGCCAGCCACACCAAATTAAAATCCTATGTAAGGTGGAAAACTGATTGAACCCACAGCCACTTTTAAATATCCTCTTTAACAAGAGAGGAGAGGGAGTGAGAGATCAGAAAAAGACGGATGTGTTTCAAGCCCTCGAGTAGAGAGAAGACCCACTACAGCACAGGGATGTTGTTTGTGTGGACTGAACAGGCTTTGATGGAGTCTTTCACACGCTCCAATGCAATAAAGACACAGATGAGTTCTAGAGCAACAGGTGTGAAGGCTTCAAAGCTGTAAGAATCTTACTGTACTCGACTGATATGGGTTTTTCAAAAGCTGATCTAGAAAGCTAAATCAATAATTCAATGACAAGAGTTGTGCATTTAGAACGGAAGTCGCTAAGACTTTGGTTAAAGACCCTTTCAAGGAAAGTCTGTTAATTCGATGGCCATATTTGCAATGCCTTCGGGCAGCTATTTCAGGCATCCAAGACCAAGTCCTATCTACTTGAATGGGGGAATCTTGAAATCTCAATAAACTACTTGCCGAACTCACAATTAAATACAGGCCTTGAATATTGGTCTGGGTTTGCATGTATTGCGCATAATTTTAATCATTCCTGCAGGTCTATATAAAGTCTATCGTGCTTATAATGTGGGAAATTCCCACAAACATTTATTCACTTTAGCATGTAGGTTGTATGAGTAAATTAATCCACACAGACTATAAGATCAAGTCAGTCATTTTAAAACTTTCTGCGAGACATAATTTCACAAACAGCTTGCAAGTAACAAAACAGATTTTTTTTTCCTTCGAATTATAGCGCTTTAGCGTTTAAAAACACACAAAATTATGCCAAAATTCCAGTCTTGGCGAGTATCCTCGTGTAAACAGTCGGTTATGTCTTATAAATAAACGAAAGTGTAACAGTATGATGGATCCGTGCACTAGCTCTTAAAGTGACAGCAGTCTAATATGTGTCTGTCATGAATGTTGATAAAACAACAAAAGAAAGCTTTAACTGTAAAAAAAATCTGGATTAATAGCCTATGTATTAAATTTATACAGGAATAAAAGACTAGGCTACCCAGTGTTATTTTAAATTTGAATACTTCATTCCGTTTCTGTCGTATTTCTGTACCTGAATAGTAGTGTTACACCTACTCAAAAAACTTTTTTTTTTTTGTATCTTTATTGTATTGCTTTGTTTGTTCTACTTTTTTCAAAAAAAATAAAATTGTGTGTGTGTGTTATGTAAACTCTTGAGCAACAAAATTATCCCATTGTATACACAGATATAATGAGTGAGCAAAAGTTTAGGTGAGATAAATGTATTTTTTAAGAACAATGTTCTAAAAAGCATCGCCCCCAAACTCCCCCCCTGCCCCCCATAATAATCACCCAAGGGGGGAATCCCCCACCAATTTTTCACAATGAAATTCATCTGTCATATAAACTTTCAAACCATTTGTAAAATTCCATTAGAATCACATGAATTTCTTTGATTTCATTTTAATTAAAATTGCAATTCTATATCCTCAATTCAAATTCAAACTCAGGAACAGAGTTGGAGAATTTTTCCTTCGGGGGAAAAGTGTGTCAGCATCGGCATCCTGTCAGTGGTCAAGTGGCATTAGAGATAGCAAACAAAGATATACTCAAAGGACAAGGAAAATGGTCAAGAGGGGAGATGAAAAAGAGCTGAGAAGGAAAATGTGTCAGCGGCCCAGGTGGTGGGCTGACATCGTTTTGCACGAGTGTCTGAATGTACAAAAATTTGACAAAGGAGTATTCCTGAGCCCACCGAGGTATGAAATGCACAGCTATTTCTGGTTTGGAAAGCCTGTGCAAAAATTAGAATAAGGAAAACCGTAGTTTTTTTTTTTTTTTTTTGCTTTACAAAATTCGTAAACCTGCTCTATCAGGAAAGTATTACAAAAACATCAGTCACTTAATATATATATTTTAATATAGTTTTTATATAGTATATATAGTTTTTAAATGCTAGCATACAGCAACAACAGGTTTCAAAGAGTTAAAACATAAATGGAAGAAGAGTTGGGGTTAAGCATTTCTACAAGCTTTCTTCTTTCCATCTCCCCTGACTGTGGTGAACTCGTAAACACTACGCGGCTTCAGTTTGGAGCATGAGCGCAATAACGAGCCGTGACAACCCTCCCCATGAGGTTTAGCCTGAGATTTGGGTTTCTGTCTGTCACCACTGTGTGTGAACCCTCTGCTGTTAGGACTGACTCTGTCATCCACAGCACAGAGAGATGGAGAGAGATGGAGAGAGAGAGAGAGAGAGAGAGAGAGAGAGAGAGAGAGAGAGAGAGAGAGAGAGAGAGAGAGAGAGAGAGAGAGAGAGAGCGAGAGAGAGAGAGAGCGAGAGAGAGAGAGAGCGAGAGAGAGAGAGAGAGAGCGAGAGAGAGAGAGAGAGAGACTGACAGACAAAGACAGAAAGAGTGAGGGCTTACAGTAATGTGATAGAATATGCTTATTCTTCGCTCTCTATTAGCTGTCGCTGGCCTGTCGGTGGGAGCCTGCTCAAGTCACAGTGTAAAACAAGCTGCCTGATGCATATTGCAAAGAAAAATGGCAAGTGCATATTGACATCACCAGTTCCAATTGATTCTATGTAATTTCAGAAAGTTAAAATGCACATTTGTATCAGTCTGACAGTAAACAATCTTGTATGACCAAGGAACTAGGTTTTTACAATGCTTCCAAACTAAAATACTTAAATAATATAGAATAAATAAATAATAGAGCCACCTCTAAATGTCACACACACAGGAGAGGTGCTTTATAGTAGAACATGCTGGCGTAATTCTAATTGAAAGAGACACTGACACACTGTTTTTTTTTGTGTTTGGTACTGTAAAGCTGCTTGCTTTTAAACAATCTATTGTAAAGTGGTATATAAATGTGACGTGAAGTACAAACATCCACATTGCTACGATCAGATGCTTATTTTAACTACTGTTTTCTCATCCATGTCATTTGTCTTTTGTGTTTATTTTGTTACTGAAAGGATGCACATATTAGCATATTCATTTAAACGCCGCTCTCAGCAGTGTGGGTGGCGTCTGGATGTTCGCTAACAGTAAACCGCTAGTAACCAGAAAAGGGGACACACAACATACCAATGCAAAAACTTAAAAGAGACAGAGCAAGGGAGAGATGAAGATAGTTTGTACACTGTCAAAGTTGAAAAGCCGACTTAGATCCGTTCTCTTTCAGTGAGTCAGCACATCTCTGGACTCCCCATGAGTACTGAATACTTGGCCTATGATTAAAATTTACTCGAAGGAAAAAAACAGCGTGCACTAAAAGCATCTTATTTCTTAGGACTTTTGCAACTTTTGATCAATATAACAGCATAGAGGGGACAGAAAATATACTGGGCCATAACAGACCATAATAAAAATTGTGACTCCTGCTCGAGCCACTAGACCCCCGCTCCGACATCTAAAGACCATTTTTTGACTCGCGTCAGTACATCAAGATTATTTTAGTTTTGCATTTTTAAATGTGTTTTATTTTTTATATCGGTTTCAAATGGGCTACATTTTTTTGCTTCTTTTTTATTAGATTTATTAATAATTTTGCTAGTTTTAGTTTAGTTTTCATTTTGTGAACACATTTCTTTTTACTTTTTATATATTTTAGTTTCAGTTTTTATTTTCAGAAATGAAAGTGCCTTATTAACAGAACACTTCCAGAGCACAGACCAAAGCCAGGCATTTTAATTTAGGCTTAGTGATGCAAACGTAGCAACACAAACAAAGCATGTTGAGATTTGATGTGTAACAGTAAATGTATACGCCAAAAAATGCACGGCAAAATGAAACAGTCAAGTCTTTTTACTCCATAAATGTACACAAGCTGCACTCCGATTGAGGGTCCGTATAAAGTTCACGTCTTCCTGAGCACGGGATATGTGTTGAAGTTCACTAGACACCCTTCAACGTCATTACATAAATATACATTTTACACACATCAATGTGTATTTGTTTAATATAAATGTATTATTAATTTTATATAAATATTTGAAAGTGCTAGACTGAATGATAAATGTATGTTGTGATATTTGTATGGAAATAAATGTAATTTGGTTATATTAGATGTGTCTTATCTTATTTAACCATAATCGTGATATTTTAACTCGTGTCTTGCTCACTTTATACCCATGAACAACCATAAATCATAACTGGGACTAATAAAACTCAATAACGGCAGAGCCTCAAGATATTTTCTCACCACGTTTATTTTAGTAAAACTCCTTAGAGTATGTGGTGATGTGCATGACAGTTTGGTAAATTTCCCTCTCAACTTTCAGAGAAGTGATGTATCGATCTTGCATTATTCCTGGTTATGCCGTTCGCAGTGCACTTAATTGCTTTGCACCTCTCCCTCAGATAACCTCACATACAGGATTCACCATTTACAGGTATTTCCCTAAACCGCCACACAGCTTTCAGACCATCAGAATGAGGACATTTTGACTGGTCACTTTCTGAGACCCCTTTAAAGACCTGTTTGAGGGTCAAGATTTGGTTAAGGGTAGGTGTAGGGTAAGGGTTCGGCACTTAGTAGTGACGGGTTAAGTTAGGGCAAGGAGCTAGAGATTGCATTGTGTCAATAATTGTCCTCACAAAGATAGATCTACAAGATTGTGTTCATTTTTTGAAGTCTTCATTAATTGTTCATAGATTTGTTCAAACCATAGTCTGTTCATTTGTTTTGTATTTTTCAAACAAATAAACAGTTCCCATTAACCACGGTTATCCTTTATGCTGCTTTGGAGCGATGTCTTTGTTGTGAAAAGTGCTATATAAATAAATCGAAATTATTATTATTAAAAATGTTTCGCTTATACGCCGTCTACTTAACAGAAAATAAACATCTTCGAGATATTTCAATAATTTATTGTGATTAAAATTCTTTGATTCATTTGGATTTAGTATAATGGAAATATAACAGTCATTATTTCTACAGAATTTCTGCATGTTTGTCTGAAGTCATGGTGAACACTGCAGAAGACGGTAAAGAAGGACAGGAGGAGGGACGCCTCACAATGACTATTTGGAACAGTAGCTAAAAATTAAACCCCTGCAGCTAATAGTTGTTTTTATTACTTTTGGCTAGTGTGCTTCTATTAGAATCACAGTCGAGTGAAACAAAACATGAGACATCTTGCTGGTCACTCTGAGATAAAATTCCACATGGAAGAGCGATAAAAAACCCCCAAAGCTTAAGCATCTCATTGGCATTAAACAGATCATGATGGCCTGTTTGGTAAAAAAAAAAAAAAAAAAAAAAAACAGATGAGTGTCTATAAAGAAAAGATGTGAGAAGACATATTTCAGACCTCATGGAGAGATCGAAGCATTTCGCTAGAATAAATTACTGGCAAAAATGCAACAATCTTGTCAATAAGAATGTCTTTCCCATGTTAAAATGAGATGTGAGACATTTTGAAATTTGACATCAAAGAGCTCCTCTCTGGAAGGAAAAATCTCTCTCTTTTTAGCAAATGAGCAATCAATCCAATAAAGACATGTAGAGCCTTTCAAACCATTACTGAAACTTACTATGAACTTCTGCAGAGGGAAGGAAAGCTAGGACACAAGATTAAGAGAAAAAGAGCAAGATGTACTGCAGAGCAAGATGTACGTTTGTTTTAGTGGTTTTTTTTCCCCTCACACAATTGACCCTTCGCAGGGAGCTTGATTGACAGGTGATCTGACCAATCATACTTCGCCATCCGCCATTTTGTCCGACAAAGCAGTCAGGAGAGTGAGTAGATTAACATGGGAGGATTTGAACTTGAAAAACGGAGTGTACTGATGCCTTTCCGCGGTTAAAACAACAGTCCTTCTTATGTTTGTTCATGTTTATTTGAGGCTATAAATTAACTAGAAGGAAGAGATGATCGGTTCACGAGCAGCTTTAACTGATGCTCTACAGCGATCTGTCACGACACATTAAAGAGCCACAAAACGGTATTTATTGTTTAAATTTCTTTTAAAAAATGACCAAATTTGAAAGGTGAGACTTTGTTTAATATGTTTAATATCAAACGTAACCGAAAAGTAACCTGGTCTGTCCTGTCTGTCTGCGTGTTGTCAGTCTCCTCTGCCCCGCGATGTATTTTTCACTGCGTGAGAACATGAGAACATGGTGTGGCGTGAGAACGGCGTAGCTTGTCGGACATAGCGACAGTAACTAAGGGGAGCGGGTCTTTGCGAAGGGTCAATTGAAGGTTGTTTTGAACCCCATTGACCTTCAAAATCATCTTTAGTGTTTTGCAGAACACAAAGTAATTGGTTTGGAACTACATGAGAACGAGTGAATGAAAGAATTTTCTCGTTTGGGTGAACTATTCCTTTAAGTTCATCTAAACAAACATGAGTGTTTAACTTAAAAAAAGTGAACACTGGGTTCAGATGTATAACCGTTTACAGTAACTGTTGAGTGCATCCTCTTATTAATAATTAAATCAAGCGTTTGAGACTGATGACTGTCTGATGAGGTCACTTCTGAGGAGAAGCAAGTCTCAGTACACTTGACCTTGTATTCAGTCACTCCACAGCAGATGAACTCACAGCGTTTCCTTTAAACTCAATCACATAAAACACATGCACACAACGGCACCAGGCCAAACTGCCTTACACAGGGCCAGATTGATCATATTTAGTCTAAGACAATGTCGAAAGAGGAGTAAAGGAGAAAGAGGCAGGAAAAGATAACTAATAAAATATATCTAGTCCATATAACTATATTTTTATGCTTTTGAAAAAAAAGTATTTTATGTTCACCAAAGACTGTATTTATTTGATTATAAAAACAGTAATAATGTGAAATATTACAATTTACCAAATTTAAATGTAATTTATTCATGTAATGCCAAAGCTGAATTTCCTGCAGCCATTATGATTTCAATAAACATTATTGAATTCAACTGATTATGATAAGTTGTGAAACATTTCCTATCATCAATATTATAGTGTTTAGAACAGTATTGCTTAGAATTCTTTGTGGAAACGTGAGTTTGTTCAATAGAACAGCATTTATTTGAAATCATTTTTTGCAACAACATAAATGTAACATTGATTGCATACTTGTTGAATAAATATTATTCAAAAATATTAATTTCACAAAAAATAAGAAATCTTACTCACCATAACTTTTATACGGTTGCGTAACTACATGAATTATATTTATAGAATTATTTATTTTCAAATTAAAAATGAACACTAAAAAATTTGGATGAAAGTCTTAACATTTGGCTTGTTTCCATTTCGTTCGTCAAAGAAGTTCATAAGATCTTCTCAAGTTTGCTTATATGAATAATAACCTAGAAACCTCAAATAGATTTCAATTATTATGGTAGTTTTCTTAAAAATACATATTTTATTATCCTAAACATTCTTTTATTTCTTAAAAACACATTAAAAAGAGCTTAAAATTAAATGTTTAATGTGATCCAAGACTTTTTGGACTCTACTGAACAGTATATGGGCTATAACAGATAACAGTTACTAGTGCTGTTTTAAAACCTAGAGATCTGTCTCATTGAGAGAGGCTGTAAGTGAAAAGAGAAGGCATGACACATTTCTGCTGTTTGTTTCCTATGCTTCCTTTCTCAGTCATAACGCTATTTGTGGCTGTTTAGTGGAGAAATTGTCTGGGCAGTGCTGATGAATGCAGTTTCCCAGTCCTGAATTAAAATCCCATTAGGCTGTAATTACACTGGGTGAAAGTCCAGATCATTTTGAAGAGTTTAGGAGTTGCTTTCAAATGGAGATTCATCTTTTATTCTGCTGAATGAGCCTCTTAAAGTTTAGATGTAAGCTGTACATGTATTATGCAAATTTAATGCCGACTTAATCAGTCAAATGTAAATACGAACCTACAAACGTTTCACCAAATTATCCACATTTCAGCTCTTCGCATAAGTCATTACAACATACAGACTCTACCCTGGACTACACGGAGGGCAAATGAACACTAGCGGTGCGATGTGACTGACAGGTGTAACATGAGAGGTGATGCTGAACCTGGCAGGGCAAGCAATGGGAATGTCTTCCTCGTCACCGCGAGAACACCAGGAAAAGACGTGGCACAACACGAATGTCACCGGGAGGGAAGACACCTTGTCAGAACGACAGCGCAAACCCATTAAAAACCCTGGAATATCATGACAGAATATACTGCCATTTTCCCTTCTTTTAGGCTGCAGCAAGGACACTTCGATCTGTCCGTCATCACCAGCGTGAAGGTTTGTATCATACAGATTCTTCTTATAATTGACCCACACCACTGCAATGGAATCCTTTCTAAAAGTCTTATTGCGATAAAATGTGTTGTAAAGCATTAACTTGTCCTTAATCTTTTGTACAAAAGCTTGTCAATTAACAATGAGCAATGCATTTGTTACAGTATTTATTTATCTTTGTTGATGTTAATAAAAATCACAATTGTTCATTGTTAGTTCACAGCATTAGCTAATGTTATCATTTATGAGTATATGTTGAAACTAAAATTAAGATTATTAATAAAGGCTGTAGAAGTATTGTTCATTCTTAGATCATGCAACTAAAGATGAAACCTTATTGTAAAGTGTTACTGATTTATTTTCAGTTTTTCTACGAGTGTTCACAGTGTACCCACAATCCTTTGCTGTAGATCCTGTGGGATCGTGGCTGAGTAGAAATATGGCTGGCTGCTTTCATTATGGTACTGTAATGTAATGGCGACCACACTGTCTGTTCTTTGCATGCCTGCACTGCTGAATGGTTGCCTTGACGAGATCGCTCATGGCAACTGCACAGGTCTGTCTCTCTCACGGTTGAGGGAAAAACACGGCCAAGCCACCCTGGGGAATCTACACCCAACATGCATTTGTTGTATAGCCCTCGGTCTATCCCTCAGAGGAGACCACCTGCTATTCTTTTTACTGCACTGTGATGAGATGGTGGTCTCGTCCTCATTTATTTCTTTCTTTTGCTTTTCTGTTTCTCCTCCTCCTCTGGTGTACCACATCCATAAAAGCTTCAGTCTGTTTTGTGCAGAAAACCCAGAGATTCTGACCTGGTTTTGCCGGGTTGAGGACTTAGAGTGGAATCGAAAGTGTTCTGAAATTTTCAGTTTATACTGCTGGAATAATGACACACTTGCCCCAATTCTTTTTCTGATGTGAATTTTATTTTGCTTTTTTTTTTTTTTTTTTTTTGTATTACCCTGATTCATTAGCCTGACGTCGTCATACTCAGATTCTAGTCAGAATGTGAGTCTGATACTGGTCCATTGTGCTTTGATTATGGGGCGTGTTTCAACCGAACCAGGAAAGAAAATGCCTCTGCACTCAATTGGATAGACCTACAACCAATCAGAGCAACAGAGTAAGTGACGTATGTTTTTCATTCGTGTTTCCGATCGACAAATGCCTTGATCGCGGTTCTCTGTTCCTCTTTTAAAATGAATGCGCTGTCGATATCTTCTATAATAGACGCGATGGCGGAATCTACACATGATGTTTTATAAACAAAGTTCAGGAGGAGCACATTCAAATAATCAATCCAATCAACCGTCTATGGTCTACACCAGGGTTCACCAATCTCGGTCCTGGAGGGCCGCTGTCCTGCAGAGTTTAGCTCCAACCCCAATTAAACACACCCGAACCAGCTAATCAAGGTCTCACTAGGCATACTAGAACTTTCAAACAGGTGTGTTGGAGCTGGTTGGAGCTAAACTCTGCAGGGACAGCGGCCCTCCAGGACCGAGATTGGTGAACCCTGGTCTACACTATCAGCATGAGAGGAAGCATATTTATTCACTCTGTCAACTCACCTAACATTCCTTGACAGTTTTCAGCATCCCTCCACTCACTCTCGGCTTGTTCTTCCACAGCCAGGAATACGGGGGGAGTACTTTGGGTTCGGACCGAATACCGAGCCCGAAGCCTCTCCTCAGACAGCACGCCAAATATGCATTTATTCTATCTGACTTATTTGTAAGCGTGAACTCGTGAAATCTCAATTCTCCAGCCGCAGTCATTTGAATTCAACCCAAGCGCTCGTTGAAGACATGGATGATTACGTCACCGTTGCTCATCTGTCCATCATCGTATAAAGCCCGCCCTGACAATTTGATTGGTCCGAACTATTTTTGTTCGGGCATAATAGCTCCTCAACGGATCGAGTCCAGACCAAACTTCCCGACCTAAAAATGTTGTGGGCGGGGCTAAGTTCGGCTGGCATCCAGGCTACTGATTCATTGTTATCTTGCATTATATTTATTTTATTTTCAATTTTATAAAAAAAAATATATATTTTGTTTATTTGTTTTTCAACTTTAATTTACTTTTATTCTATTTTATTGTTGTTAAATTGTTATGTTTTTTAATTATTTGTATTTTTCCCACTTTTATTTTAATTAAATAAAATGTTACTATTTATAAAATAATGGTTGATTTTTGCCATTGTGTCATTAAGATTTCTCCATTAACACACTTTTTAAATGTAAAATGAATACCCACAAGCTCATGTTTTTCTAATGAGCCTGGACTAGAAATTCAGAGTAAGTATGTGCTGTGTCTCACAGTGAGCTAAAATAGGAACTACAGATCAAACAACATTTAGAAAATAATCTTAAAACTGTTGAAATGATTATGGTACATGCATTTAATAAAGGTAACTATTGCCCCCTAGTTGGGAAACACAAAGACATTTCTTTGTGTGTGCTTTTGAAAGAAAATTATTATTATTATTATTTATTAGGGTGCAATAAATCAATAAAAAACAAACAAATGCTGTATTATTCAAAATGTCCATTAAAATGCAATTTTTTGGCTGATTTTAAAACCAAATTTTTTAATTTTAAAATATCAAAAAAATAGAAACCAGCTATATATATATGTTACTTTTTGGTTGCATTTTGATTAAACACTGTACTGGTTAATAGATTAATAACATGTTTTTAAAAATCATTAAAAAGAATGCATTTGGTGTCATACTTGTGATAACTAAAGTATAATGAAGAGCAGTTGATGAAATACAAAATACAAGAAAAAAGTGCTAGTACTTAGGCCTGTGTGTTATCTAGCGGATACGTTTAACCCTAAAGCAACTTACATTAATTACATCACACTGAACTGTCTCCCTGTAGCAATCTGAGGTTAACTTCTTTACTCAGGGCCTGCATCCTCCCCCCGGCTACTACAAATTGCCCCCTTAAATATATATCTTAAGCTCAGGTTCCACTGGGTGTCTATGGCTGCTGAAAACCTTCAACTTCAACACAGCCAAATTTATACAAAGGGAATATTTCTTGACAAAGTAGTAAGTGATTGCACTGATCAAAAGCTCTTTGATATTCAAATCATCTGGGTCAAGCAAGCGTTCAGCTTCTCATTGCGAGTCTGCGGAGCATTTGGTGAGACAAAGCACAGTGCTTTAAAAGACAGAGGAACACGATGTACGTGCAGAATTCATTTGAATGCATTTACATGAGGCTAGAGTTGAAGCTGTGGCTGAGTTAATGGCTTAAGATCACAGATGTGCATGAAAGTCACGTGATAGAGAGTGGCCATGTGAAATGAAGACACTGAAAACCAGCGATCAACGTCTTCTAGATCTCTCTGAAACGTGTAAATGCGCACACTATCAACATTTTTGTGTTTAACATCTTTGGGCCATATCTTGACCCTCTTTTTTTCCCTCTGTGCCCTCTCTCTCGCTCTCTGTGTAAGGGAGCAGTGTGTTTCTAATGAACATAGCTGTCGCTCGGCAGGTTTCTGATTACTGCATAACTGCTTTCAATTAGTGCCGAGCACATTAGCATTGCCAGCGTGAGTCACACTGAGTCCAATCCTCCTTCCATTGCTCTCTCTCCTCTTCCCCTTACAGTTTTAAACATTTTAATGGAAGGCCTTAATACCTTTTATAAAGGTACATTATGCTTATCCAAGCCAAGTCTAATCTTCAAAAGGTGAAGTGAACTTGAGTCAAGATACTTTGGATTTAAACTTGGATGGTTAGTGATTACATTTACATTTATCCATTTAGCACAAGCTTCTATCCAAATAAGTACGAAGAGATTCATAATAAGGAGGTGGTAACATGAGATGTACTGCCATACAAAGTTGCAAGATTGTTCAGTATATGCGTAATGTAAGATCATGCACAAATTTTACCATAATAAATCAATACAGTTATCCAGCAAGGATGCATTCAATTGATCAAAAGTTGCAGTAAAGACATTTATAATGCACGCTATAAAATAATATTAAAATAAAAAATGCAGTTCTTTTGACTTCTTGAGCACCAAATCGGCAAATTAGAATGATTTCTGAAGGGTCATGTAACACTGAAGACTGGAGTAATGACTGCTGGTTTTGACATCAAAATAGCTTTTTTATATTTTAGTATAAGTTTATATAACAGCTCCTTTAAACGATAATATTTCACAGTATTGCTGTTATTCTTGATCAAATAAATTCAACCTTAGTGAGTAAAAACATTAATAAAAAAAAATCTTACCAACCCAAAATTTAAAGAGTATATATTCTATGCATCCATAAAATAAACTTACATTTATACATGACTATGTTCCCTTAGAGAGAGAGAGAGAGAGAGAGAGAGAGAGAGAGAGAGAGAGAGAGGGGGGGGGGGATAAGCTAATTTAGCCTGGCTTGATGACATCGAGCAGAAGTATACTGACTCTGTGCTTTATAATCACTTCCCATGAGACTGTACAACACTTACACACTTACTAGTGTGACAGAGAGAGGGTTATGAACACACAACCAACCCACACACACAATCAGCACATAGAGAGTGTCAGGTGTGCACAAAACAGAACCATGTACAACAGAGGAAGGCAAACATACTAGCACCGACACATGCGCGCGCACACGCACCAGCACCCCCCCCACACACACACACACACTACAGTCATGTTGATGTACTTATAAGTAACACCAGCATAGGAAAGGGGAAAAACATACTGCAAATGCAATCAAGTCTGCAGTGGTCAGTAGAGCAGGGCATGCGCGCGCACACACACACACACACACACACACACACACACCTGGAGATGTGCAAATCCTATAAACAGTGAGGAGGGTCTTGTCTCACATTCCTGACATGAAGATCATTGTGACCAGATGCAGTATACAGAGAACAAAGACACAAATATGACACATGAATAACAAATAAGTCATAAACCCCATTTGAGCTCATTAAAATGAGAAGTCTCAATGTAGTCCATAGAGGTTTACTGTAAGTACACAACACGGAAACAGTCACAAATCAATGAGATGATGATTTGTGATTCTTTAAAAGGATAGTTCACCCAAAAAAGAAAATTCTGTTATAATTTACTCAGCCTAATATTGGTCCAAACCCAACACAAATTAATCTATTTTGACTGAATCCTGAGAGGTTTCTGTCCCTCTGAATCATAAAGGTGTTGTAAAACGAATCCATAGTGGTCCAGAGTGGTTTAATCCAAGACTTGCGAAGAGATGTGATTACATGATGACCATATCTCTTCCCAGGACTTGTTATATAGTGTCATATTATTATTATTATTATTATTATTATATATATATTAATCATATATATGAATCACTTTTTAGAATGATTCAAACCGGGATCTGAGAGTCCATTTGACAGATTCAAAAGAACTGGTTCATAAGAGTCATTTGTCTATGAATTAGACGGAAGTGGTCACACTATACTGAATGCTCTTGCATGCAGCTATCAAATACAAAGCAATTGTTTAATTTAGTCTTTCATTTAACTCACTGCATTCAATTCAGACTGCAAATTCACAAAATATAAAATATGAAATATACAAGTAGATTCAGCAGCTGTATAGCCAGAAAACTTCCTTTCTCCTGTAGTTAATTGGGAGAGGGGTTACAGGCCTCATGCTGAAGTCTAACACGAGCAAAGAGAAGATTAGACTGTTTTTGTCTCAGAGGAGAAAGTGAGATGGTGGGTGTGGATATTTGCTTTTTCATGGAGGCATATCTCAGACTAAGAGAGGAGCATTCAGGCCTTTACGGCACTCTCTATCCCAATGCGATTATATGAAAAATGGAAAAAAAGATGGAAGGATAAAAGGTAGGAAGGTTTCAGATCATCACAAATGGATTTTTACAGGTGGATGGATGAATGTCTGAGTAGAAGTGTACATGAATAGATGGATCAATAGAAGAAAGTGAAAGCACACAGGTCTGAACAATAATGATCTACACAATACGGGTTTTGCTCTTTGCACAAAATAAGTGGCTGGTTTCCATTCATACAATGTTGCATTAATAATTTGGTTTCATGCAAGTATTTGTGTGCGTTGAGAGTACGGTTCCTGTGGGAGGTTTTTAGTAGAACTAAATTAGCCCTTACAATTAAGAAATGTGTGCTGAGAGTCAAGGGAGTGATTTGAGTTCCCTCGTTGCACACAGAGTCTTAAGCACAGGGCCTGACCCCACTACATGCTCCAATCACTAAACACGGTAAGCCCCTCATTAACTAACCACAATGGGGCCTCTGTCACACAAACACACACCGCAGAATATCAAACTAAAAACTATTAAGAAACACAATGCAAGGCAGATCAAATGTGGTTTAAAATTGAATGGAAAAATGAAGGAGCTGCTGTGGTAGTCATGGTCTGAGGCAATTGTTAACACTATGTTATGGGATGCAGTTCATTCTTCACTGAGGCTTTTACTTCGGGAAACACAACAAGGGCAGCCAATTAATCTGCCTTTGATTAGGTTCTAATGAGAGTTCACTGCCATCTCCAGTCTGGGTCACTCGTTTTGCTTTGGTGCCCTGATCGCAAATTAGCAGCTAAGGAACCTTTGTCTTCTTTCAGGCCTATGGAAAATACAAACTTTCACAATTAGGAACTGTAATTGTTCACTCACGATATCACTCAACTGTAACTGCAATAACAAAAATACAAAAGTGCACACATATAGATACTGAGATGCCACCGCCAGACTGAATATCTAATCTGTTGCGTAAAATTAAGTATGTTGTGAATAGAGAACATGACAGAGATTTTGAACACTGACAACCTTGAGAACTGAGAATGTACACTTATTCAAAAGTTTGGGATCTGAACTATTTTATAATGTTTTTGAAAGAAGTCTATTATGCTGCATTTATTTGATAAAACTACAGTAAAATCAGCAATATTGTGAAATATCACAATTAAAAATAACCGTTTTCTATTTGAATATATTTTAAAATGTAATTTATGACTGTAATGGCAAAGGTATTCTAGTCTTCAGTGTCACGATCCTTTAGAAATCATTCTAATATATGCTGATTTGCTGCTCAAGAAACATTTCTTCTTATTATCAATGTTGAAAACGGCTGTTCTGCTTAATATTTTTGTAAAAAACGTGAAACGTTCTTTTTTGGTCTCTGATGAACAGAAATTATATACATATATATTTGAAATAGAAATCTTTGTAAAATTCTAAATGTCTTTACTGTCACTTTTGATCAATTTAATGCAGCCTTGCTTAATAAAAATATAAATTTTATTTTAAAAAAATCGTACAGACCACAAACTTTGGAACAGTAGCGTAAACAGTGCAGTCTGGAAACTATGGACTCACTTGTCTTAAAATTGACACATATCAAAAGTTACTTTCTTATTACGGCAGATAATCGATAAATGGCTCATATTAAAATGATATGATGTCTAGGTAATAAAAAATAAAAAAAATCAACTGTTTTCCATCCTACAAGTAAATTTAGACATTATTTTAATGCTCATTAGAAATATATTCAATGGATATTAATTTTGAAATTTATTAAAGATTACATTTAACAGTGTTATTAAATTATTAGTGTTTTTAAAGTCTAACTTTAAGTAAGCGGCAATGTTAATCTAATTGTAAAAATACGGGACATGAGCATGGACAATTAAATATCACCAATACAAATAAAATCAAATAATATTAAGAATTTTTTTATTTATTTTTTATCTCTAATATCAGACAATATTTTAGATATTTTGTGCACCCTTGCTTAAAACGTGAATAGTCTTCACATTCTTCAACACCATAGGAACTAAAAACAAAAACAGTAAAATGATCAAAGGGATAGTTCACGCACATTTTTTTATTCTGTCATCATGTATTTACCCTCATTCTTTTTGCCCATACAATGAAAGTCAGTGGGGTCAATTGCTGTTTCACAATAACACCCTCTCTCTCATGATCAGAAAACAATGCTATCATCGTATTGATTAAAGGACAAGACATAACGGTGAGTAAAAGACTCTTCTGCACTATCTGTATTAACAGAAAGAAAGGTGAGAGCGGAGACAGGTAGAGAAACCTGTTCATGTGTTTGGATCCTGATAAATCTTGCTTCCCACTGTAACAACACTGGCGATGACAGCTGACCTTTGACAAGGCTAGGACAGTGATTTGCCCTTTGCCATGGCAACGAGGGACAGACATCCAGCCTGTGGCTCCTCTGATCATGTCAGTGTCAATGAGGTCAATGTGGACACTGAACCCTCACCCTCGACCAGAGAACAGGTGTTTGCCAAGCTTCAGAAAGAATGTGAAACACGCCGACAGTATAATAATATCTGAGCAGAGCAGGAATGACAGTGTAACCTGTGAGACGGTGTAACTGACAGGGCTGTTGATGTAGCTGGCAGGAACAAACCGGGTTTCTCCCTGAGGACCTGTCATAGCGTTTAGCCAAATATATCACAATGACATTACTGATCCACAAAACACCTGCTTGGCCGAGTCCCTATAGAGGGACGAAACACTTTCACGCTCTCTCTCACACTCTGTTTCTAATGTACATACAAATGCTCACCTTGCGCCACACACTTATCAAACAAAAAACAATTCCACCTAATTCCCAGACGGTCCGCCCACTCCCTCCCATTCTCTTAGCTACTGTCAACAGCCCATTGCCTCTGAGAATCCGTGTCACTTCCTGTTTGTCTCAGCATCTCCGTACCGACCACTGGGGCTCCTGGCGGGGAAGTGGGCAGGAGCCATCAGAGGTATAACGAATCTCCACGGAAACGCTAGGTGATTGATGGCTGAACGCTCTTACCTTGGGTAGTTGACTGACAGCGACAGAGCAGGAGAGGCTTTTACTGACATTTGTCATAAATCAACTACAATTTCATCAGAGAGAGAGAAAACGAGAGATAGAGGGGCCTGTCATCCGAGCCATCTGTTATCACTCTACATTTCACATTTCTCTCTCTATCCTCTACTCAAAAGCACGCATACAATGCAAATGCAATGATGTGTTCACTGGCAGATGTTGCGTGAAGTTGGTGTGGGTCATAATGCTATAGTTTCCCCCTCTAAAATCAACAAGAAGTCACAGTTGACCCTATTTATTTTCTTAATACACATTGATGGTCTTTTTGTGCATGATATATAATTTTGTGCTTTAAGTTTTTGAAATCTTCGTTGAAATGTAATAATTTGCTCAGCCACTTTAATTTTAGCTGATGTGAATGCATATTAATATAATAAATATTGTTCATTACACAATACTGAAACA
Organism: Scardinius erythrophthalmus; assembly: GCF_964197995.2. NCBI lineage: Eukaryota > Metazoa > Chordata > Actinopteri > Cypriniformes > Leuciscidae > Scardinius > Scardinius erythrophthalmus. The sequence continues at coordinate 24,962,120 of NC_138245.1, read as the reverse complement.
AAGGAGCTCTGCCATTTCAGAAAAAAAAAAAAAACTATATATATATATATATATATATATATATATATATACCTGTGTGTGTGTGTGTGTGTGTGTTGTATAATTGCAATATTTCACAATATTAGTTTTTATCTCTATTTTTGATCAAATAAATGCAACCTTAGTGAACAAATCAAAACTATGAAAAAGTAAATAAGTAAATAAATAAAACAATTACAATCAAACTGCATCCAAATGTTTGAACAGGAGTGTTTGCTTGTATATATACACATTTATATATATATATATATATTTTTTTTTTTGTGGTTCTTACAATAGAAGTCATTGGCCACTAAATCTTTTTGGACATTCTTCAATATATCTGCATAATACATTATTTGTGTCGTTCCAAGCCATCCATACAGGTAGTAAAACCATACAGGCTTTTTTTACCCCTCTATAATTGAATATCTGATTTACCTTACATTACAAAAGTAAGTTTTACTATGACATTAAAACAACACAACATAGCTCAAACTTGTGTCCTGTTATCATCGTCCCGCAAATACAGAGATCTCGCAGGCCGCTACGCCCTAACCATCTCTGACAGCCTGACAAATTACATTACGCTTTTTCAGGAGACCCGCAACTCATCTGGTAAGCAATTTTCTAAGGCACTTAGGTGAAGATCCTGCTCCTGTGTGTGACCTTTTAGGCACCCTGACTCTGCTGTCACAGTCTGAGAGGCTATGAAGAGAGCAGCATGTAAAGGCCAGATCCCTCTCTACAGATATGCAGAGCTAATCAGTTGCTCCATGAAAAGCTGCTACATGCTGCTCCACACAACGCAATGGAGTGGAAAAAGAGAGCGAGAGATGTAAGGGTCAAAGAAATGATCCAAACACATACCGGCTTACTCACAGTGTGTAGCCAGTGAAAGCACCAGGCCGAAAACCAAGCAACATCCATCAATCCAGTCTGTCGGTTCCCCTCAGCCCCACACACACCTGGGCTGAGCAACATCTGCATAAACACATCTGCTGCTCCATGGAATGCTTTCTTAAAGCACAAACACACTTTCCTGAGCCTGTATCAGAGCTTGTCATGCACAAATGATGAGTTAGTTATACTTGCACAAAATGGTGTGGAATATTGTGAATATAGTCATGGCATTGCATTTAAGCCCTTCAATTTTGACTATATAAAAAATACAGCACAAAGTCAATTAAAATAGATGCTAAATATTATCATTATTAATAATAATAATTTTACTCTTTGTTAGAAGCAATAATTATTATTTATTATTATTTGTTTTACCATTGAGTATTTTAGCATGGTTGGAACCCTGTGGTGACCAGTCAGAAGCCAGCGATGGAACTATCCGTTTTATAAAGCTCTCAGATCTGATATTCAGACAGGCGGTGGACAAAAAAAAAACAACAGGAGGTGTGCTTGCGATTTGATGTGTTAAAATTCACTTACTGAGATAAAAGACAACAGATCCACATGACCTAAAATAAAGTATCTATAAACATGTGTATGTTACCAAAAGAAACAGGGCTTTAATTGTGTTGCTTGTCTTGACATCTTTAAATCAGTTTGGTGTTGAACACCTCACAGCTTGAGCTTTGTTCTGTTCAAAGCCAGTTTACAACAGCTGTTTTGTTGATGTTGTTTACTAATCTCTCCTTGCATCTTTAAAAGAACTATTACACCCACAAAAACAGATGTCAATTGTTTTTCCTCCAGTGCGGTTTCTTTCACAAGAATTAAGAGGATTAGAGGCACTACATTTGCCGCTAATAAAAGTAAAAGAGAAAGGTGGCGGGAAATAGAGAGAGAAAGACAAGAGGGGTGAAACTCATCCAAACTGTCAACATGTAAAGTGTAATTTGCACTTGAAAACGGTGGTGCTGAATATGTGCATTTGATCATTTTGACGTGCAGGTTTGCGAAAGGAGTGATCAGAGATGCCGCCGTCTTCCTGATCTATTTTTTACGCTCCTCATCTTTCCTCCGACTGCTCAAAGATGGGTAATTATCTTTTAAAGATGAGACTCTGGGTTGGGATGCTTTTGTCCTGGTATGCATCGCTGTGTGTATGAAGATTTCAGTGTGAAAGGCGCACATCAGGAATAAAAGTGCTTCTGAAAGATGTCCAGCTCTTTTGAGGAATAAAAGCTGGGTTATATTAACTGTGAAGAACATTAATAGAAAAAAAAAATAAAAAATCTATGAAACTATCAGACTGTGAACAGACAATCAATCAATTCGATTTACTGAAAATGTAACTACCAAAGCAAAATCTTGCCAAATGTCAGCAAAATTTCAATACATATTCATCACTAAACAATGGCTCTCAATCATTATAAACGTGTGCACAAACACGCTTGAACGCATGCAAATGCCAGCACACTGTAGGAAGAGGCCTAATTGCACACTGCCCTGATAAATCATGTTTTCATCTCCTGTCTGGACAATCTAGCACTCCTTTGATGGATAGGTTACACGTGTCCCTCTCTTCCTCTAATGCTATTCCTCCATCTCTCTCCCTCCTCTCACTATTGTTCCTCCCTTGTTACAGCGCCAGTGGCTGCAGGATTCAGAGGATTAGAGGCGAGAACGCCTGTTCTCATCTTCCCCCCTCTGCCTCGTTCTCTATCCTCTCATCTTCCCCGAACAAAAGCGGATTTAAGCCATTAAAGGTGTGATAATCCTGAGAAGATGGGATGAGGTAGAAATGGATGAGAAAAGCACAGAGTGAGTGATTCCAGCTGTGTGGTTCTGAAATCACACGTGAGGAGGCTAATTACCTCTTTAGAATTCAAACCACAGCGAAGGTCAACCAATCACCAGGCACCAATCACAAAGAAACTTGCCTGTAAATAATCTGAATATTTAATGGAAATGATATCTCATCAGGGCATCTAAATTTTTTTTGCACACTTTGTCATTGTTATGTGCGCACCAAAGAGAGTATGGGTCTTGAGTGTACAAAGGGTAATGATCTTTCATCTTGTGTGCCCTTGCTTTAATGTGACCATTCATTGAGAGAGTGGGCAAAACGGTGATTTAAACATTAAACAAGAATGGCAACATAATCCTGAGGGTTTAAACCAGTAATTACCTAATAAATAAAAAAAGGAAGGTATGGTAATCCAACAGCTTTACACACGCTGCGGGTTACAGTCGGATAGACATGCATCTGTGTGTATAGAATAAATGAAAACTATGGCAAATGTGCACTCATAGAGAAGCGGTGTGGGAAACTGTCATTGGCAACAGTGCATTCATGAGTGTTTTTCTAAAAGAGTGGTGATACAGCTGGCATGTGAGAAATACAACTCTAATATCACTGTTTAAGCAGAACGTGTGTGATTTCCTCAGGGCATCTCATGGCTGGGGGAGATTTTACACAGCTTTCTCTGTCTCACTTCTGCAATTTCTCATTCATTAGCCTGGCCAAACAAACACTAAAATGCAAAAATGCAAATGACAACGACACATGCACTAGCACACATAAACAAACCCCATTACCTCACAAAAGGCTAATTTAATTCGAAAATAGGAGTTAATGAACACCAACCTAATTGCCTTTTATCTTCATTAGATGAATGGAAAACTAACTGCGTGTTAAGGGTAAAAACTGCTGTTTTTCTGCATCTAGCACATGATTGCGTTTAGAGCTGAGATTTCAAAGCAAAGGAAAAAACAGAGAGAGAATAGCTTTGTTCCAAAACCCAGTGAGCTGCTACCTAGACAGCATTTAAGCTATAATTAGGTCTACTTCTGAGGCAAAGGATGCAAGCTGGCCAATGAACAAGGAAAAACTAAGTATACTTTGTATAGAGGGCCAGAATGCATTGTGAATGACAGATACGTGGACAGAAATGTTGATTATGATATATTATATTGAATACAGAACAAAAAAAACGTATTCAATTGTTTAGTCTAACAAAAATATATGCATTTTTATAACATGTTGTTAGCTTAGCAAAATGCTAATGTCTACAGGAATCAATTGAGAGTTTTCCTGTGCACTTCACTTGGAGTTGCTGCCTGAGTGAAATAGACAGAATAAAAGAAAGAGGCCAAGCAAATGCAAGAAATTAAATGGATTTGTTAATATAAAGACTAACACAGTGGAATGTCAAGCCCTGTAATTATAACCTATAATGCTTCCTGTGTGGGGCTTAGACACTTGTCACTTTGTGAACGTGTGTGGGTGAATATGCAGCTCTGTGTTACGATCTTAACCAATATATTATTCTGTATATCTTTCAAAACCATTCGCTCTTTTATTTAAAAATATGAGGAATAGGGGGAATAGGCAAGTCCAAATTTGACAATCAATAATAATAATAATAATAATAATAATATATGTGTGTGTGTGTGTGTGTGTGTGTGAAATGTGTTTTGACTGGAAATTACATTGGCAACAACCTACAGCCAATGAGAGTAAGAGACAGGGCAAGGGAAAGTTCAGGGGGACGAGTGATAGACCTGCAACAAAACATCAGCAAGTATGACTTCTGCAAGCAACCACTCTCTCTTTCATATTCTTCTTTTTTTCGCTGCAAATCAGCGCAGACAACTTCTTGCGTGCTACCGTTTTTAACAGGAATGATGCATGACTTTGTTTTCATGCATGACTTTGTTTTTTCCTGTATCACTTCTCGCCTGCTTTTGCTTTTGAAATATAGTTTGTAGACCATACAGAGTTGTTGGCGATTCTTTCTATTGAAATGTTGCGTAATGTGTGACCCCCATCACCGATCCTTCGTGCAATGTGCACACAACAGCAAATAAATAGAAACATTGAGAATGGTCTACGAAAACCTGTGACTCTACCGTTTAAAGCTACAATATGTCATTTTTTTTTTTCACCGCTAGGGGTTGCTAACCTCTTACAATAACAAAGGCGTAGACTGATGATGCAGTGAATAAGCTGAATGGAAATTGTCATCATGCCGATGGATCTAATAATGTTTTTGAGAAATAATGTTCATGGATAAGTGAATACATTCATGTTTTTTAACATGACTATGGTATGAAACAGGGTGTGATTGCTAATGAGAGACAGATATCAGCGCCACACGCGAGTCCCGCGGATATAAAGGAATGAGGACATTTCATTCTACTGAACTAACGTGCTGAATTAAGACTCAAACTGGTTAGTTTATGTAACAAATTAAAATTGTGAGGTAACGCAGCGCTGTTTTACTTGGTCTACACTATCATACTAAGCTGCATTTGAGTGTGTTGAAAGTTATAATGTTATTCTACGTGTTAGTTTGTTGGCTGTATGAGACTAGCAGTAAGCTAGATCAACATTAGAATAACATACTGATCATATTCTAACATTTCATCATGTTGAGCTATATAACATTCATTCGTTTTATGTGTATTTGCTCACCTGTCTAATAAAGTACACGCAAGAGCAGCGTCCCTGTCAAGTTTGTTGCGGACGTGGAGCTCTCGGCATCTCGAAAACGCCACACTGATAATGATCCTCGTTTTATTCCTCCTTTTGTCCCAAAGTCTGCTTGCCATGGTCCATAATGTTTGAACGAAACAACAACAGCGTGTGCATGACGCTAGACATTTCGCAGTTGTCCACGCCTGATGCCATGGTTACTATGGGAGTACTAGCGGAAACCAGGGACAAGTGACAAGGGACGGGCAATATTAAAATTTTTGAATTTCTCTGAATTTAAAAATGCTAAACATTTAGGATAATATAAGTACATAACTGAAAGAAATATATAACACTGTGCAAGTGTTTTTTTGTGTGGATATTTTGATGCAAGATTCTTACATATTGTACCTTTAAGCATTGTGGACACGCTACAGAGTTGCCTTAAATGTTCCATACATGATGTGGGATGAAAAGATGTTAATAAAGTCTAGCAGCTGAGTGGGTCCCGGCGGGGATCATTCTGCAGCCGATCAGAGAGGCAGGGCTGGTTAATTTATACCTTAGAGGAAGGTGATCACAGCACAAGTTGCCCTAATGATCCCAACCCACCTGGGGGATCACGGCTAGGACTATGCCCCGAGGCCACGACAAGGGGTTAGAGATGGGATTAGGGGGTCCATTGAAGGGGAGGGTATCAGCCCCACGGCCAAGTGCCGAGGGGTAAACCACCCACAAGATACCCTGAAAATAATTTCACTGATGCGGAACGTCGCTAGATTCCGCCCGACTGCCAGATCAATAAGGAGGAAGTACTCTACGTGCGAGCCACCAAGACACGGATCCTCTGAAAGCCTCCGATCCGGAATGGCATGGTCTGGATTTGGAGAAGAGCTTGAGGATGATATGCCAGTCAGGCTGAAGGAAGCTTTCATTATGTCATAAAAATGTCTCGAGGATTTTTACTACGCTTACCAACTAACAGCTTTATCGGAGCTTAAACTCAACAGCCGTACTCCAACGCTGGTCATGCCGCAACAACCATCCACGTCCATAAAGATCCACACCCTCTCTTCTCCCTCTCTCTGGCACAAATCTATGGCACAAACAGCCTCGTTCAGCATTCAACATGTGTCTCCTCAAGCAACCAATCCACTCAGTCAGCCACTCTGTTGCCATGGCAACCTCTGTGGCATTACGGCAGGACGTGCGCCAGACAGAGCTCCCACTCTGCATAGCCTACCTCAGATCAATCTCTTCTGTTACTGAGGAAGAACGAGAAAAAGAGTGAGTGAGAGAGAGAGAAAGAGAGGGGATAATTAAACAAGGGCCTTGATTAGTACCTTCTCAACCGCTTCAGCAAATCAAATCAGCGTTTGATTTGCCTAAACAAATCGAAATGCTTTTCCCTCCACCCTGGGCTTCCAAACCATTTTAACTTCTTTTAGTGTCTACTATCCGTAATCTTGCACATAATTCCTAATTGTTTTAAAATCACCTGTCCTTTGAATGTTCAACATGTGCAATGCCAGGGATTTGGAGAACGCTGTTTAATACGGATGCACATGTGCCAGTTGTCCCTCCCTCACGCCATTGCAGGGAGAGAGATATCTTGTGTTGAGCGGTTATGGGAGGGGTTGGTCTGCATGCTGCTCTGAGATAAGGGGACTGTAAAATTCAATTAACTGGACCTTTATTTCTTTTCTCCCTTTTTGTCTATGTGTTTGATTGCACACCAAACTCAGACTTCCTGACCAATCCATTCAAAGTAACTATGTGAAAGAGAGAGAGAGCTCTGAAAAGGTTGTTGCACCCACCATGTACGTACAATGTATTTCTCACATCTGCATTCTCTGGTACATACAACAATGAACCTCTCCAACCCTGTCTTTACTCTCTCCATTTCAGTGTTACTTCAGCATTATTTATAAGCCTACACTGTATTTAAAAAAAAAAAAAAAAAAAAAAAAAAAAAAAATCATAATCTATCACAAATTTATTTCTTTTGTCAAATCAACTTAGATAATTAATGAGATGTGAGTGTGTGTATATATATATATATACACACACACACACACACACACACACACACACACTCACCTAAAGGATTATTAGGAACACCTGTTCATTTTCTCATTAATGCAATTATCTAATCAACCAATCACATGGCAGTTGCTTCATGCCTTGTTGATGCTAGAGGTCAGAGGAGAATGGGCCGACTGATTCAAGCTGATAGAAGAGCAACTTTGACTGAAATAACCACTCGTTACAACCGAGGTATGCAGCAAAGCATTTGTGAAGCCACAACATGCACAACCTTGAAGCGGATGGGCTACAACAGCAGAAGACCCCACCGGGTACCACTCATCTCCACTACAAATAGGAAAAAGAGGCTACAATTTGCACGAGCTCACCAAAAAAATTGGACAGTTGAAGACTGGAAAAATGTTGCCTGGTCTGATGAGTCTCGATTTCTGTTGAGACATTCAGATGGTAGAGTCAGAATTTGGAGTAAACAGAATGAGAACATGGATCCATCATGCCTTGTTACCACTGTGCAGGCTGGTGGTGGTGGTGTAATGGTGTGGGGGATGTTTTCTTGGCACACTTTAGGCCCCTTAGTGCCAATTGGGCATCGTTTAAATGCCACGGCCTACCTGAGCATTGTTTCTGACCATGTCCATCCCTTTATGATCACCATGTACCCATCCTCTGATGGCTACTTCCAGCAGGATAATGCACCATGTCACAAAGCTTGAATCATTTCAAATTGGTTTCTTGAACATGACAATGAGTTCACTGTACTAAAATGGCCCCCACATTCACCAGATCTCAACCCAATAGAGCATCTTTGGGATGTGGTGGAACGGGAGCTTTGTGCCCTGGATGTGCATCCCACAAATCTCCATCAACTGCAAGATGCTATCCTATCAATATGGGCCAACATTTCTAAAGAATGCTTTCAGCACCTTGTTGAATCAATGCCACGTAGAATTAAGGCAGTTCTGAAGGCGAAAGGGGGTCAAACACAGTATTAGTATGGTGTTCCTAATAATCCTTTTAGGTGAGTGTGTGTGTATTTTATATATATATATATATATATATATATATATATATATATATATATATATATATATATATATACACACACACACACACACACACAGATAACATAATATTTTGAGTTTTTGTTGATTAAACCTATCTCCATTTTATTAACTAAATTTTTTTATTTCAGTGAACTCAAAATTAAGGCAACCAAGTAATTACTTTTTTAAAGTTGAACCAACAATATTTTTAGGGGAGTTTGGAGGAGTGAAAATGTAAAGTCGATGTCCCTACAATAACAAACCGGCGTGTAATTCATTCAAGAATGATGTGCAAGTTTATTGCAACAATGGCGCATCAATGGTGCTGTGAATGTGAACTTCACATACTTTTGAAAATCCAGCATTTAGTTGATCCTGATTAGTGCTCATTGTCACAATAGTAAACACAACGGCTTTTTTCTTCCATAAGCGAGTTTGGAATCACGGCGGTTTAGTTTCCAGGCGGACCGATAAAGAACACGCCACATACGCCTACCGGAAACCCTAGATAATTCCCTAGACAGGTGGCGACTTCAAAACTGCCGAAGCATTTCACATTTTGTGTGCCATATGCATCAGACGTTCAATGAAACGTATAACAATGTTATGGCTACTCGTTTTTCTACTAGGTCGTACTACATGCATCATTCCTGAGTCTTTAATGTCTTTACTCCCTTCCCAATCAAGTAATTTTCCTCCACTGACCAATCTGAGCATCATCCCCCACCAACTAATCCAGTCACTGCCCCTTCCTCAAGAGGCATTCATCGTGTCCATCTCTCTTTCTTATCTGCGTCTGTACTCCCCTCTCTATCTCTCGCTCTCTCCTGGTTGGAGCATTAGGCTCCAGCGGAGGGTCTATCAGTGCATCCTGCATTACAGCGTAACACGCTGAGTTATTGTGAGGTTTGTATGGAGGAAAGGAGAGTAATCAGAGATTAGTCAGCCACCCACAGCTCAGTCTGCCCTCTGTCAGTGGGCTGATTAAGGCTCTTTCCCTCTTTCTCTCTCTCTATCTCGCTCTCTGCACCCCAGCACCACCTGCTTTTATTTCTTTTTGATGTTTGTTGTGAGAGTGAGGAAAGATGTCATAATGGTCAAACATGGGTTCAAATATTATTTAGTTCACCCAAAAATGATAATCATTTACTCACCATCATGTCATTCGAAAAACATGAAATAAAAATCAAAAGGAGAGGGTTTGCAGAATGTCCAAGCTGCACTTTTCCATACAATGAAAACAGAATTGAGCAGATACAATCACATACAGATGTATTGAGATACCTTTATTGTTTCTCAGGATAATGTAATGACCCAATTTGATCCAATTTGGATCACATAGATCTATGTGATCCAAACATTTCATCATGGTTTCCACAAAAATATTAATTAGCATAACTTTTTTCAATATTATAATCACCATATTAGAATGATTTCTGAAGGATCACGTGACAATGAAGACTGGAGTAATAATGCTGAAAATTCAGCTTTGCCATCACAGGAACAAATGACATTCTAAAACATATTAAAATAGAAAACAGTTATTTTAAATTGCAATAATATTTCACAGTATTACTGTTTTTTTTTTACTGTACTTTAAACACAGTCTTGGTGAGCATAAGAGATATTTCAAAAACATAAAAAATCTCAAACTCTGACATTTTTACGAGGAACAAGAAAAAAAGCACCATGATAGCCAAAAAAAAAAAAAAAGGGAAAACAAATGCAATGACATCATATAATATCTCCACGCTAGGAACAAAGCATAATCTTACTCACCATTCACGTTTTATAGCATATACACTTCAGAATATATCACACAAAAGGTCTAGACTTATAAAGTATATACTTTGATGGTGCTTTTAGACGTGCTTCAGATCCTTCACTCCCACACTTTCATTGCTTTCTTCTAGGGCACACAAGTCTTTGCTCTTTTCCATGCAAAGTTAGATGGAGAGTAAACCATCACAACTAGTTAAAATGGGACAAGCTAACATGTCTGTCTTCAAAGAGTGAAATCTACTGATTGACATCTACTTAGACTCGCCACAGAAACTACAATCCTGTGACATTTCAATGAGAACATGTAAAAGCATGACTAGATATGGCACATGTGCTCTAATTTAGCAAGGGTTTCCGTTTACATCTATTTACATTCAGCCTTCTACAAAGACTAGCCACATGCTTGCAGCTTAATTGCTTTAATTTAACAGGCAGCACAGGTTTTCTGCAGATTTACCATTTTCTCCTAATAATACTTTCTGAATTTCAACATTTCTTTTTACTTCTGATACATGACACTATAATGTACATCTCAGGCAATGAGATGAATATGAAAACAAGCTTGCCTTTTTTTAAGAAATAGACTTACTAATCTAACTTATGTGAAGATGTACTGTAATCGTACTGTGAAATGTACTGCGAAGATGTACTGTAATCAAGCTGTGTTAATCGAGCACTGTATGCTTGAAAACAGGTATTATCTGAGATATCTGAGACAGACATGAATTGGTCAAATACTCATAGTAGCATGGCTATTTGTGGCAAGTCAATATCACATGAACTCAGCGGCATTATAAGTGCAATTACTGTGCTATTTGTGTTTTTGATAAATTATCTGAAATCCTAATGCAACTCTGAGAGTAGATATTCAAACAAGTGCATAGCATTATAACTATATTTGTCGTAATTTAATTTAAACACCTATCTTCTTCAATCTCCTCCTCCACAATGCTAGTTTTCATAGCCTCCTCTTTTGTTTGAGAAACTTCTTTGCTCGCAGACTCTCCCTCACAAACACACAAATCTTCAGCCGGCAAGGTATGTACAAACTCACTTTACAGAGACGCGCTGTACGAGTCTGGTGAGGAGAGAACGGCTTTGATTTACAGGAAGTGCTGAGAGATGCAGCTAGTGTTCAGAAAGCAGCACAACAGCCCTGGAGAGATGGATGAAGGCTGAGAGAGAGAGAGAGCTGACAGGACACGCTGTGTTTGTCCGGCCCTGAGGAGTTTAATGGGATGAGATTTGATCTTGCTCCGTATGACATTTTTGCTATTTGCGAGATGCCAAAACACTGTATATTTTACCATGCGAAAAGTAGCGGAAGAGAAGAGGGTGTGTGTTCAGTCAATGTTCCTAAACAGACTCTTGAATTAATCTTTCACTCTAATGAAACGCAGAGGCCCCGTATGTGAGGTGCAGATGATGTATGGCTCTAAAACGCTGATAAATCAAGAGTTCAGACAGTCCAACTTTAAGAACAATGACACGAGACATCAATTAGAGAGAAGAAAGAGAAGAACGCGATGCTCTCAGACGTGCTGATTAAATAATGCTTTTCCTTCTCCTTTGGTTCTGTCACATCAGGAGGAGAGAGAAGGAAAAATGAGTGTGCTATGGTGCACTTCATTGCTTAGATGGGAGTTTTAAATAAAATCCTGCATTTGTACGCCCTGTGCAGACCTGATTCATCTTGATAAATCCATTTAAGAAATCAGGAGGTGTGAAAAAAGAGCTCTGTATTTATGTACTTTTGCAACAATACTTGTGTTCGATAGCAAAGTAATGGGACTTTCTGAATTCTAGATATTAAATGGGTGCAGTAAGAGTCCTGGTAGTGAGCAGATGATTAAAAGAGCTCATAGGGCATAAATTCCCTAATGTATGTACTGTTTACAAACTGCCTTGGGTATATATATCGCATAATCTATTTTGGAAGTGCTGCAACAGCTTGAAGGCTCTCTGAACAAGTAAGAGCGTATTGTATTGGGCGGTGATGAATGCCTCAAATCCAGAACAGACTGGGATAAGTTTGTATATTATCTCCATTTTCATCCGTACACTTTATTTCTCCCCTACCCTGTAGGCTCTTAGGCCTGAGAGATGGGACGAGGCAGAAATGAGAGTGTGAGAGAGAGAATATATCACTAAACCTCTAGCCTGAAGCAAATTTTCTCCACATCAGCAGCGTGGCTCTCCAGTACAGCCTGACTGAGAGCATAAGCCATTTGATGCTATAAAAAGGATTTCATAATAGACATATTACCTAAAATAAAATCATTCGAGACATTTATTTTTTTGTGTGCGTATACTGAAAGGTTCATGAGGGAGATGTAATTGGATTATAAGGGGTGTATTGCAATTTACAATCTTTTTACTGAAGCCTTTTATAAGTGTTTGATTGTCCAAATCATTAGACTACATTTTATTTAAACCATGGAACTGGCGAATTCTTAATTAAGATTAGCATACAATTATCCACAGTTCCATATCACTACACCATGTTATTTTTCCAAATTTTATAAAGTTGCAAATGTGCAAAAATTCTAAGAGCCTTAAAGGGATAGTTCACCCAGAAATGAAAATTCTGTCATCATTTACTCACACTGTTCCAAACCTGCATCCAAACCAAGACATTTATATGCAGAAATAGTTACTTTCAATATAGTAATTGGCGGAGTATGATAGTGTTTCAGTGGCAAAAACCTGAGAAAATCCAGTAACAACCTGTATCTGTATACTGTTGTGTGTTATATCTAGATTGCCACCACAGATGTGCATAATTTTTCAATAATTCAACGGTGGCAAATGTCAATGTTTCCTAATTAACAGATCAGGTCCAGGATTATGCATAAAATCAATCTTGTCTATCAAACATGCTCATAAAACCTTTAGCAGTAGTGCATACCCCACTGACTGCAAACTTTCCATTGGTTTCATTTACCAAGTGTGGAGTGACCTTTCCCAGCCAGCTATAAAATCAATTTCAGGCTCTAATTCAGAAATATGTTACATGATCATTGTTGGGTGGAATATTAATCAGTAGGTACTAGAGCTCAGACCTAAAAGCTTACTGAAAAGCAGGGTTTTCTATCTGCATCTAAGGCAGAAGGGTGACAATTGTACTGGTGCCTTTTCTGGCATAAGAGAGAGTGGGGTAAGATGACTACCTTCATCTACTAATTTTGTCACGGAAATATATTAACAAAGGGTCCACCATAGACCGCTTCCTGCGATTGAGAGATCAGAAAACTGACCTTCATAATGATAACTGTTGCATGTCGGGGAAAAAAACAATACAATAATGATCTAAAAATTATCATTAAAAAGTAAGCAATAAATTAGTATGCAGGTTTTATGCATATTCAAAAACAAAACTAATAAAAATGACAAAAAAAATGACTAAACAAAATGAATAAAACTTTAAAACATTAAAATGAAAAAAGAATAAAAATAATAGTAGTGGAGAGTGGAAGATATATATTCAACTTACCCCTTAACATGGTTAACTATGGGAGACAGCTGTAGAATAGGTTACCCCACTCTCTCCCACTAACCAGTACATTAAAGTTGTACCTGCACTGAGCAAAAAAGCCAAGAGTTACCTGTGAAAGCTACAACTGAGTTTCTTGAATCAATTTCGATGTGGATTCAAAGCACTCCATGTGGTCAAATACAAATAATCCATCATTTCTGAAGCCCAAGCCCCCTTAAGAGCCAGACCGCTCCCTCAATCCATTCACTCGTCTTCTTTCTGTCGCAAGTCTTATCCTAACCCTGGTCACTCAAGTCATAAAGCATCTTTATCTTCATCCTGAGAAAAAAAATAAAAAAAGAAGCAGCAGGTAGAAGGATGTGGGGTTCCAGACACACTTAAAGGCTTTAAGTGTTGCCTCAGGCACAGATGAAGAGAGAGAGAGAGAATGAGGGAAAGGGGCTACTAAAATGAGAGGGGGATTGGTCTGAGAGATTTTACTTCTAAATCTTGACCACAGCACACATTCTGGATGTTTGTAGTGCACAAAAAGAGGTAATGTAAGAATCTGCGAGTGTGTGTTCTTACCTCAGCATTTATACCTTTGTTGACGGAGTTCAAGAAAGTAATAGATGACCAAAGGCATAAGTCTAAGGACCTGAATCTCCACAGATTAATCGATTTGAGACACTGGAACTCTTAAGGCAGCTGTCGCCCTGTGTAAAGGGGATCTCAAAAAAAAAAAAAAAAAGTCTTATTGCTCCGACCTGCGTCTGTCAATTCCAACTGGCGTATACACAGACGCACACACATTCCACACATATTATTCCCACTGCTCTAATGGTTACACACACCAGACTGACCAGTTCATTTTTTGTGGTTAAATACAGTGTTTTCTGTTGCAGATGTGTTTGATTTTAATTCGCTTTGCTGCTCCACTGGAGTGTGAAACACTAAAGCCCTGGAGATCAATTACTGAGGGGTATTTGCACTACACAGTGGCAGAGGGGACAGGGACGGGACAGGCCTGACATACTTCAGCATGTGTTCACTCTCTCAGCCACTGGTCTTTTCCCACTGCACTCATTACACTGTCAATCAGCTGACAGTCAAAAACATATTGCAGAGAGACAGAACATCTAATTTTAATTTATATACACTTCAAATTAAAAGAAGGGAACCAACTAAATAATATACATACAGATAATAAGGATGCAAACGAATGAGGTTGCCACACAAACACAATGTCTCATATCTGACAAAACCCATTAGAGAGAGAGACAAACTCAAATAATGTGCAGATAACACCTTAAAGTCAACATGAAAACTTGTTTACTTATTGAATATTCTTGGTCTTATTGTGGATAATTCATCAGTGTATACATACATGTTTGTTTTTGTAAACCTTTATATAGTAAATATATGCTCTGCTTCTGAAATGACTATTTTCCGGCTGGGGTCACCAAGGCTGTGTGGGAAATTGTATTAACAAATAGCCAAATGTAGCTTTATAGCCATTGTTTTAGGCCACTGCTAAATGTCATGCAGCCTTTGTAAAATATTTGTGATTACTTTAATAAAGGTTACAGCAATAATAGCAGATAACGATATATTTGAGAAACGAGAGTTGTCACTGGGATAAGTTGAGATGCTCTGGAGAGTGAACTTGACCTTTAACCTCCAAAAGCGAAAGTAAAATAGTTTGCAAATGGCATTTCATGTTGACTACATAGACAAATGAGAGGTCCTTCCACACAAACACAATATCTCATGCCTGGCAAAACTCTCCAGAGACAGACAAGTTCATCATCCACCTCAGTGCAAATAAAGCGCTACATTTAGTCTGGGATGCACCAAGAGGACAAAGTGTGTGCAACAAGAGACACTTTAGAGTTTTATTTAAAAAGCAGATGGCACAGCCGAAATGAAGATGAATTGGACTGAAGCCTGGTGTGAGATGAGAACTAATTAGCCTGGCCATCAGAGGGGCTTGTAGAACTGCAGAGGCCCGCATGAACATACACAAGCCCGGGGCTCCATTAGTCAGCCTAGTCTAGAATAAAACACAGGGACAAGGGCACCAGTGCCCTGCCCCGCAGCCAGACTCCCACATCTCTTCTGATGCTTCAGAGGACCAGGGAGGGGAGGGCGCCACACTTGATATCCCAGAATGCCCTGTGTCCTTCATTACTTTTTGCTGAGAGACATATGAGGGGAGTTAATGTGAGCTGCGGCAGTCTTTCTTATGATGGATCGCACATACGCACACATCTTTCTCTCTGTCTATTCACTCTCTCTTTTCTACGCACAATCTAATTTGAGATAAGTCATAAGAGAACACTAGTGGGAGCGAGAGCAGACTTTATCAGTGCTCTGGGTGAGTGTGGGAGGAGATCTAGGAGTAATTGTATTCCTGTATGCTTGCAGGGACTCCTATTAAAACCAATAACTGTTAATGGGGTTACAGCTTAATTTTTTAAGTGCCTTGATAACGATTATGAAGCAACCTTTGACAAGACAGCCAAGTCTGTTTATGTTATGTTGCTGATGCATATTAGAACAATCACCACTGTACATAACACTGGAAAATGAAGATCTTGAGAAGTCTATGAGGTAAAACGGGAACAATCTGAACAGAAATTCATGCGAAAACGTACAGAGGGAAGTTTGATTGAATCTTGCTCCAGATGGTTTTCCTGATACCCACTACACATCAAATGCTGATCCCATTTATTTCAGAAAAAAATGGATTGATGGTTACATTGATACTTTTCATGTCAAAAGGGAAGATTCAACAGAGCGCAACATGTTGCAATTTTGTAACTTTCCAAGAGAGCATGAAAAAAGAAAAACCAAAACAGCTAAGTCAACAGACAATAGTGGGAAAGCCTTTTCAGCAAAACATTTTCCCAATGTTTCTGGGTGGCCAGTTTTCCTGGAAATGTGGCATTCTCTGCACACAGCGCATTTCTGGATGACACATTAACACCTGGCGATAACGACAGCTAAAGCACATGACATTGATTATAACCCTGCTGACTCCCGACACTTACATCAACCGTCCAATCACAAAACCACACGAGTTGTAAGCAGCATGTTTGGATGAAATAAAACGAAACTCAACGTGCAAGCAGACAGAAAAGATTGATTCATGCAGTAAAAAGGAGACAACTCAGATATGAAAACTGTAAAAATATTTACAGTTACAATACCCCTTTTCTACCAGTAAGATGGAGGTGATGGTGCTGCAGCCAGTGCCCAATGTAGCCCTAATCTGTGCCTTTCCACTTAAGAAAAAGCAGTTTCTGAGTCAAAAACACTGACCCAGGAATGGTTACATTAGTGGGCAGGCTAAGCCAAAAGAAGACCATAAAAATACCTTTTAACATTTCAAGAAGTTATCTACACTGGAAGCGGCTGATGTAAAACATCACTGAGGAGATAGAAACCATGGGGGCATATTACAGAAACTTTCTATCTTGAGTCTTAAGATGTGTCAAGCGAATTTAGGATTCTTTTCACAAATTTGTATTACAGAAGCAAATCTTACCTTGATTTAAGATAATTATCCTATCTTACAAAAGCTCATATTATCTGTAGTTAGGAAATCTTAAACTGCCCCATTGAGTTCGGTAATCAACTCTCAGGTCTGTTTACCAAGCAACCAATGACGCGTAAGCAGCTGCTGTGAAGTAAATGCTAGAGAATAAAATGTAGAAACAAAATAGGTGAGCTTTTAATTAAGTGCTGCAGAAAGAGAAGTTTTGATAAGCATGGTAGGAAAGGCAAAGCATGTCACTATATTTCATGGAGGTCTGTAATTATTAGTGTTTTGTCGTCAAAGTGCAGCACATAATTTGGGTGTTCAAAAAGTCTTTCCACTATCAAACATTGCTGTTCTTTATCTTGTATCATTAATACATGTGATGCCATTCTCAGACAGGGCTATTTGTTATGATAATCTTACAGTTGGCTTTTAAATCATTTTAAAGTTAGGACATGAGGTTGTCCTAAAGTTAAGACAGATTCTGAATTAAATTACGTTGGATATTAAAATATGCTCTCAAACCTAGGAGTAAGACTTGTAAATAAAGACTATGATTCAGGATGTTTGTTTGTGGGCAGCTTATAAAATAATGGTCAGTTAAATCATTATTCAGCTCTCAAGTATCAGCCAGCGAGCACCAGCACCAACACCAACACTGTTTGGGTAGAAAAGGAAAATTTGTAGTTAGAAGCAGTCTGAAGCTTTTCCTGAACCTATATCACACTATAACACTTGTCGTGTTTATGACCAGCAGCTTAGGAAGCTGAAAAAAAAAAAAAAAAAAAGCGTTTGCTATCATTTCCCTTTTGCTAGGCGTTTATAGAGGCCTTGAGGGACTGTTACGAGCCATTCAAATAAGCAAGTAGCCTGATCTGGACCAAATATTGAACATTAGTAGCTATAAGAAAGCTAAAAAAAAAAAAAATCTATAAAAAGAGTGACGCATGACTGAGAGAAGACAAAACAGACATTAACCCAAACAGAACACACATTCAAAATGCATGGCTGGTAGATCAGGGTAAGTGCGCAAAATTAATGCAGTTAATGGCGAAGAGAAGAAATGGAAGCAAATAGTAGAGAGAAATTTTATTCTCTCTTTTATTAACTCTGATTTTACCGTGGTTGCAGTCTTTCAGAACAGGTCTTTGTGGACTCGGGTTGAGCACTTGTCTTGGTTCATCTGTGGAAATTAGGACATGGGACAAGACAGAGTGAGTGCCACTCTCATACATAAACCCACCTTTGTTCTCCATATTAGACTTATACTTCCTATCAGGGCCTAAAATTAACACTCGCCAAGTGCCAAATGCGAGTAAAAACCAACATTGGCAAGTAGTATATGAAACTGTGTCAATAGCCAGTTGGCTGGTAAACATTTTTATGAATTCTATCAATGCAATGTTGTGAGAACATAGGCATTAAAGTTTAAGCCTTGCTAATTTTAAATACTCTGTAGGGTCCCTGTAAGTAATTTTTCTGCTGCTGTCTGTTTTTTTTTTTTTTTGGACTATTTATTTATTATATTTTCATTTTTTGACAATAAACATGCCAGCATGAGAACATGAAAACACGGATGAAATCAACTACCCACCAACCAATCCCTCCCACGCCAACCCCAGCCCACCCCACCCCGCTGTCTCTTTACAAAGGGGTACATAATGGATAGATAAGTCAACAGAAAAACAGCCACAGGAATGATAAAACATAAAAACATTTAAAAGAGAAAAAAGAGAAAAATCTAAGTCCTGATCATTGCTTTGCACAATATACTTGGAGACCTTCTCAGCAGCTATAGTCCCGATTTTTAATGTTGAGATTTGTGCTGAATTCATCCGAGCTGTGGATATTTCTAACATTCTCTGTTACCTGTGTTTTTAATGTTAATCAAAGATTAGAAACTTTTTTATTTCAAAATGAACAAATTTTAATAATGAGGACCATCAATCCTTCTTCAAAAATGTGTTTTGTCTTACACTGATTCACTATTGTAAGTGGGAATGGCATAGGTTGTCACAACGAGCGAGTAAGGTTGACATGGAGCACGCTAAATTTCAAACCTCCAGGGAATCACCTGTTTTAAAAAAAAAAATTTGCAGAACAGAGGAGCTCCCGATTGCAAAAAGAACGCAACAGAACTCAGAAGTTTTGTTTTTTAACCGCAAGAGGGCCAAAAGTAACAGTGTACCATCAATTAAACAACAAAATTTTACATTTGATTACTTTATTCAATGTCTCTACCTGAAAACTAATGTTACTTGTCTTTAATAATGTTTTAAAATTATGTTAGTTAGGCTAATAGTTTTAGCTATGGTATCAAAATTGGAATAGAGAAGCGTGAATCTTCACTGGTATCTAAAATTTTGGTGTCGTAACTGCCTTTTTTGCTAAAATAGTTTCAAGGCCGGTGAAAAATATTTATGGCTGCAAATTTTCTTAAGTCACCAGTCATTGGCAGGTGTAGCAAAAAGTTAGTTTTAGGCCCTACTTCCCAGTAGAAGGAGAGTTATGATGTACTTTTTTTTTTTTATGTTGAAATTTCCTGCAGCGTTTAAAAAGGTCTTTCTGATTTGCCAGGTCAGTTTGTTGGGCTATCCTGACAGCACACTGATTTCTTTTGAAGGTGGTCAGCAGCATTAAACTTCTGTTACTGGGTCCTGTAATGCCAGAGGAAGTGTGCTGATAATGGGGGGCTGATTCCGTACTGATTTCTATAGAAGAAAAAAGCTTTTAACACTTTGACTGGAACAGAGCTATCATTTGTGAATTGTGCACTTACAGTATGGCAAACTATATACAATAATGGTTTCATCCTAAAGAGTTTGAAACTTGTCTGCGAACTGAAGACATCCAGTATATAACAATGTTCAAAATTTTGTGGTATAATGTTACACATGATTTCTATTTTAAATAAATGCTTTTCTTTTAAACCTTCTATTCATCAAATAATCCTAAAAAATGTTTAGGCAGCAACTGTGTTCAACATTGATAATAATGAGAAATATTTATTGAGCACCAAATCAGCAGATTAGAATGATTTCTGGAGTAATGATGCTTAAAATTCATCTTTGCCATCACAGGAATAAATTACATTTTAAAATATATTATATATTATATATATATATATATATATATATATATATATATATATATATATATATATATATATATATATATATATATATATTTTTTTTTTTTTTTTTTAATTAAGAAAATAAATGCAGCCTTGGTGAGCATAATGGGCTTATATCAAACACATACAAAAATATATCTTACCAACCCAAACTTTTGAACAGTAAACTCAGAGTTTATGGTCAGGCTTGTACTGATATATGCTACCCATTAACTGCATGTCTGAAGCTGTCTAAAGTCAACAAACCTAAGCCTCTCAGCTGGGTAGGTCGGACACATAACATGAAGAGTGCAGAAGATACACTCTACCTTATCTCACCCCTCAATGCACAGGAAAAACAGACTCTAAACCACTGGATGCCTTCGGCTGCTGCGCACAATTACAAAATACAGAAAAATACACCGCTATCCCTCCACTCTGCTTTGGGTTTCTGGTCACCATGAAGGGGTTTATTTTGTTATGATGACCAGCTGACTGTATTATCCTACTTATCACACAGCTATTTAAACGACAAACAAGCAAATAGACATGAAACTTGTACAGTAATGCAGTTAAGAAAGAAAAAAGCAGTCGGAATACAGTAAATTTTAGCGGTTTAACGGTTTATCTGTTGGAATTGACCAATCGAGTCGAGCATTACAGTGAGCTCTGAAATAAAAAGCCGATTTAAAGAAAGAAAGAAAGAAAGAAAGAAAGAAAGAAAGAAAGAAAGAAAGAAAGAAAGAAAGAAATACAACCAGTGATGGCAGGATGTGAGTGGAGTGTGAGTAGACTCACCTCGGGGTCTGGGTGCTCTTTTCCTGCGGTCTCTGAAAGCGGCTCCAGACTGCAGCGCCTCCAGCAGACAATCCATCACACCGGTCTCATCGTTCTCTACAGGAGAGAGGAAGAAGGAAGAGAAAACATTAGGATGCGGAGGGGCATTCCATAGCGTCACTTAAACCGGCCTTAAGGGTCTCTGCAGGAATGCTGGAGAGAGAGAGAGAGAGAGAGAGAGAGAGAGAGAGAGAGAGAGAGAGCGAGAGAGAGGGAAAAAAACCCCCAAAGAGGCCTTTTGTGGACGGTATATCACAGCGTCGATTCGGACAATTTGAGAGGCAAGACAGGCCCTTAAACTCCTCTATACGTCTCCTCTGCACCTCTACACAAATCCGCTGGTGTTTTGTAGCATTTGGAGGGCCGGTCGTAAAAACAGCTGAGTGGTGCAAGCAGTTAACCTCAGGCCACTGGCTTTCACATAGAGCAACTCCACAGACACAAGGAGGCCTGTGGGACACACAGCAGGCAGGAGGAACACCACACTGCTCACGGTCACAAACACATCACATATATGCTTGCACTGCTGCTTACACAAAAACTTTACACACACACGCACACACACACACACATCCACTGACAGAGAATAAATCAGGTTGGCAGGAAAGTGTGCTTTTCAGCAGGTTTGGATAGAAAGGCTTGTATGAGAGAATGTCTGTTGTGTGTTGAACCTCTAGATGGGTGCGTGTGGGTAAGCATTACGGGCCTTGACACTGTAACCTCCAAATATTAATCTTTACACTGACACAGCAAGCGCACACACGCACACAATACAAAACAAATCAAAAAGCACATGAGCGTGTGTGCTAACGCTGCAGAAGTGCCCACTTCTCCACCGATAAGTTATGACACCTATCATAGGGGCTGTTCAGAATTAAACCAGTACCGTTTACCTGTATAACCTGACAGTCATGATATAATTTCATGAGGGTTAGTTACATGCAAGTCTACAGTGTAGTACATTTATCCTTCTGGATATATACATTTACTACACTATATCTAATATAAATTACAGAAAATAAAACAATCATAATGAATCCAAAACAAATAAAGGTAATTACAATAAAATTATTTGATAATATTACAGAAAATAAAACACAACACAAACGAATGAAGAGTCTTGGATTAGCCTCAGTGAAGTCATCAGTCACTCCCTTTAAAGTAAATACACACTGAATTTCACTGAATAGAAGAAATCTTCCTCCATTCTATCTGAATTTCTGCGTTTTCTTAAAATATAAAATGCAAAAGCAAACACACAATTGCAGGGGCTTAATAAAAGGGGCTGTCTGAAGCTTATTTGGGACTGCAGCATTGTCACGGTTGAGTTGCTCTCTGTAAAAAGCAAGACAGAGTCAGCCATATACACTGATAGTATAGTGAGGCCATTTTCAATCAGCAGCTATTGTCTGAGTAAGTGAGCGATGGAGAGTGTGTGTGTGTGTGTGTGTGTGTGTGTGTGTGTGTGTGTGTGTGTGTGTGTGTGTGTGTGTGTGTGTGTGAGAGAGAGAGAGAGAGAGACAGACAGACAGAGAGAGAGAGAGAGAGAGAGAGAGAGAGAGAGAGAGAGAGAGAGAGAGAGAGAGAGAGAGAGAGAGAGAGAGAGAGAGAGAGAGAGAGAGAGAGAGAGAGAGAGAGAGAGAGAGAGAGAGAGAGAAATTGTGTGAAACAGAGGAGAAGGTAGAAGGTTCTTTTGTACAGAGTGCTGTCAGTAGTTCAGAAGGGGCAGTTGACCACAATGAAAACTATCAACGGAGAGAAAGCACAGAACTGTTGACCTTTACTAGCCAAGCTTCAATTAGACACAAAGAGAGTGAGTCTGTGATAAAGTGTGTGTGTGTGCGTGTGATAGACCAACCACTTATCACCACACTCTCCAACAGAAATACAAACTTGCTAAACTGAATCCATTATATTTTCATAATGAATTAAAAATCCTACTTTAGACATTGTGATTTGTTTTCCCAAACAACTTAAACTTCATTTATTTACATTTAACACTGTTTGCTAGCAAATATGCTTAAAATAATTTTTTTTGCACAGAATACATAATGCAATGATGATGACGACAATAATAATAATAATCATTTGTAGAGCAGAAATGACAGCTAAGTCTTTTCCCTAGAGTACGTACTGGCTTTGTTACGTTTCTGCCATCATTTAATCCGTTCTTCCAGACAGATTTGCTTTGAAATATTCTTCTGGCCTTGCATCTAGGACCTTTTTTGTAAAAAAAAAAAAAAAAAAAAAAGATTCACTTTTTGGCAGACACGTAATTTTTCTGTATTCTGCATAATCCACTCACTAATTTTGTTTTTAACAACATATTATGGGTATGGCTTAGCCAATGCTACATTTGTAGCATACATGTCACTTAGAAGCTAGAAAAGGTTCTATGTTGGTCTCATCTGATTACAAAATCTTTTCCACATTTCCATCATGAGCAACTGTGCCGTGTCATGCCTTTTGGCAAACTCCAGAAATGCTGCGACATGGGCTGGCATGATGTTTACACCTGTCCACGCCAAGTGGCTTCTGTATCTGGATAATAGATCGGATCTCACATTCCCACGAAAAAAAAAAAAAGAAAAAAAAAAGGGATGGCTCCAGTGCAAAGTCGACCTGAAATGGTTGGTTTTCTTTTAAAAACGGTTTTCAGTAGGGGTACATTTTATAAATCTCGCAAAATGAGGAGGATGAAGAGGCTGCAAATAGGCTACTAATAATGTGGATAGATGCCGTAATGGAAACGGTACAGAGAAACGTATGGGTCCAAAAACGTTGCCAGCTGTGGTGGGAAAAATGCGTTCTTTACAGAAAATCAATGGTTCTGCAACTTTCGGGTTCGAACTGCGAAGGCAAACATTTCAGTATATTTGTGATGTAGCCTATAGAGCTGGTAAGTCCCGCCCCTTCCGCTAACCCCACTGGACCTCTAGGTTGAAAAATCGTCAATGCAAGTGAATGTGAGAAAATAATTATTTTCTGGTCCCGTTTGAATTTTGCCATGAATGTGAACATATGTTGTCTGTGAATTTTTTATATAACTTTTCGTGTAAAGAATGCTACAATTTAGCGGGTAGAAGTTTGATACGGTTAGACTTTGTGTGAGAGCACTTTGTGGACTACAACTCTTCGCTGCTTTCGGCGCGTTTGAAACGTCACCACCACTCGCACATGGACACTAGCTCACGGATCCCGCTAAACATGGCTGTGTCTTTGGTGCACTTCACCGCCTTCTTTTAGGGAGAGGACAAAATCGTTGAGGTTGGCGAAAACCACGGGTAAGTCAACTTTAAGGGGTGACGTCACATAAGCAACATGTAGTCTTTCTCTTTATGTCTTTTCCACAACTGCTAGCCGAAGAATCATACCATATACTGTCAAACTCGTAACATGAAAAATTATATAAAAAATTCACAGACAACATATGTTCACATTCATGGCACAATTCGAACGGGACCAGAAAATAATTATTTTCTCCCATTCACATTGACGATTTTTCAACCTAGAGGTCCACTTGGGGTTTTACGGATGGGCGGGACTTACCAGCTCTATATGTACTTCGCACTCGACTGCAAAACCACACAGCTCTCAGTTCTGGAGAGAGGAGGGGGAATAATGACAGCGGGCGGAGTTTCGTGTGACGTCCACCTGTGAATGCAGACATGGTGGTTGGATTGCGTTTACATTACACTGAGACCCTTATCACAATGCATCCTCGACTACCTCCGAACCTGGACACGCTGAAGCTATTTACACTTGTCTTTTCAATGTGTATGTGGACAACATCCTGATACAGGTCACATGTTAATGCCAAGTGTAAACGCAGCCATGGATCTTTTTGTCCCCTTTTGTATCGTACTCCTGAATCAGCCAGTGTTATCCAGGGCTCTTGATATGCTGTCTGGTGCACCTTCAGCTCCAGAACTATGTAGCCTCTACAAAGTGTTTGCTGATCTCTCTGTAGCTTCCATCACAAGTCTCCTGCTTGTTTGTGAAAAAACAACAACAAAAAAAAACTGTCTAGTTTGATATAGCTTTCACAATGCCTACTGGGACCACCAAACACCTGCATTATTTTCAATTGTTATGTACTTTTTTCCCCCTGCAGTTTATGCATTTGTTTTACATATGTTCTTTAGTCATTTTCACCGTTTTAACTTAATTCAGACTGAATAATGCTCCAATAACTGTGGGAGTTTATGATAAAGCATATGGGAAAGTGATTTTAATGATTCACAGGTAGAGACCAATTATAAGGCAATTGTGTCCTCATTAGAGCAACCGTATTTCATCTGTGTAAGCGAAGAGCTTCTACAACCCAGGTAAAGAATATTAACATAAATTTCAGTTTTTATCTGTACAACTACTGTCTTCACTCACTTACTGTACAGTGTCACATTTAAAATAATTTGAGATTCAGGGCTTACATTTGTGACACTGTTTGCTTTTCCAGAACTCTCCATCAATAATATCTGTAATCTGTAATTTGTTGGTTCTTTGATGACTGTATAGTCCGATGCGGGAAGCACACTGTCTTTTACAGATAGGGCATATGCAAATTTCTCCTGATTGTCTTGGAAGGCAGGAACAAGCATGGCCTGCTTCCTTTGGTGTAGTTTAGACGGGCGATGTTTAGTTCTCCTGTCTTCATAACTTTGTACTCCATTCTGACAAAGTTGCTGGCAGAGTGTGCGATTCAGGGCACTACTTTGAGGGATGTGGGCTTTATCCCACACTTCTTAAAGCCTTTTAGTTGGTCTTTCAGCCTCTTTTTTGACCTCCTACAGAACGGCAGCCAAGATGTAATTGACCGTACAGTACCTTACATGGGAGGCGACTTGGTGGCATTCTCACAACATGCCCAAGCCACCTGAGTTGGTAAAGCATTAGGGTTGCTTCTATACTGCAACAGTTAGTTTTTTTGCAGGATCTCAATATGTGGCACTCGATCTTGCCGTGTCACTTTGAGGATGCGCTGCAGGCATCTAATAAGGAGAGATTCCAACATTTTCATGTGTCGAGCATAGATAGTCCATGTTTCACAACCATACAGGCGGGTGGGTGAGGCTGATTGCTCGATAAACAGTAATATTTATGTGTATACATGTAAATTAATGTTGCTGAACACTTTTATACACACACACACACACACACACACACACACACACACACACACACACACACACACACACACACACACACACACACACACACACACACACACACACACACAAACACATGCAAAGCTGTTGTCCCCAATCTCTCTGCTGACAGTGGGCAGTGTCTAAGTGAGTGGTGAGCGAATGAGTTATGAATTTTTTATTTTTTTTTTGCAAAGCAAAGAGCGAGTGGCTGGCACTGAATCTGACCACGAGAAAATGAGGCGTGAATGTCAATCACTTATCTCAGTGTTCCAACACCATCTTCTTCACCCACAGGACCCAGGACAGCAGCAGCTGTCACGGCAACGCTTCAGAAACCAGCACTCTCAGATAGACAGACAGGTGCTAATGGACAGGTGTGAAAAGACATAAAGGTGCACCACTAGCAGGGAACTCGGTACTACAGAACACAATATAAGTCGATAAGAGAGCTAGAAAAAAAAAAACAACAAAAAAAAAACAGAGGAATGCTTAAGGCAGAGAGAGGATAAATACCTAGTAACATGCTACTGAGTGGAGGCTTGAGGAAAGAGATGCAATCATAGAAAAGCAGATGAATGTCCAACTGCATTTGTGCATGTGGGTGTGTGGGTGAGACTCTTTGCTACACTGACATGCGTTGTGCATGCTGTTCAATCAGACCTGACTATTTACATGAATCAACAGCCTTGAATCAACACAATTGATCGTTCGCAAAGACCCGCCCCCTTTAGTTACTGTTGCTATGTCCGACAAGCCACGCCACACCATGTTCTCACGCATTGAAAAATACATTGCGGAGCAGAGAGGACACTGACAGCGCACTGACAACGCGCTGTCAGACAGGACAGACCATGTTACTTTTGATATGAAACAAAGTCTCACCTTTCAAATTTTGTCATTTTTTAAATAAATTTAAACAATAAATACCATTTTGTGGCTCTTTAATGTGTCTGACAGATCGCTGTAGAGCCTTCTCTTCCTTCTAGTTTATTCATAGCATCAAATAAACACGAATGAACATAAGGAATGTTGTTCATTCCACGGAAATACGTCAGTACACTCCTTTTTTCCAAGTTCAAATCCTCCAACGTTAATCTACTAACTCTCCTGACTGCTTTGTCGGACAAAATGGCGGATTCGGTGGATTGTGACTGGTCAGATCGCCTGTCAATCAAACTTCCTGTGAAGGGTCAATTTTTAAGGAAGGGTCATGATTAGAATATTTACTTCTTTCTGAGAAGAGAGAGTGTGAGCCAAGGAAAATGAGAGTAGATATGGACTACGATGATTGACATTAGCCTGCACACAGTTTTCCAGGTGGCACGTTTCTTATTTCTTTTGAAAGATAGGCCCAGATAGCCAGGTTGCAGGAAGAATGGATGGATAGACGTACACCGAGAGGGTGTGATTTAAGAGAAATGGAGAAAGAGAGAGCGCAAACCCGAAAGAGCGATAAGTGCTAGGAGGTAGCCTGCTGGGTCTCTGATGGAGGAGAGAGGGATGGAGGGTGGCTTTAATAAAGAGCTGAGTGAAGAAGAGAGAGGAGGTGTGAGAGGGAAGGATATGGTGTGATTTAGCCAGGAACGGAAAAGGCATTTGGCTTGATTGCTGTTGCCTCTCTTTTAGTTCTCCCTCTTTTTTATAAATACAAGAGAGAGTGAATAGAAGCACTCACACTGAAGAGAAAGACAGAGAGAGAGGGTTCTTCAAATAAAACCCTATACATCTAAATGTTCCATAAATCAATTAAAAAATCTTTAAGCAATGAACTCTATAAATCAAAGCATTTTATAATTTTTCCTTTAAAAAAAAACATTTAAAAATTAATACAAATTTACCTCTCTTTTTTTTAAATAACTGAATAAATGGTCCACGGTTTAATCCACAATACTGTAATCTATCAACATGGAACAATGTCTGGAACCAGTTTTCCTTTTGCAATGTGGAATTTGTCTTTCATTTCAAAGAAGGTACAACATTTTTCTTGAAAGGGGGGCCATTAGACAGTAAAGATAAACATACAACGTGAACTTTTTTTTAATCATTTTGTCAAGTATTTCAATTACTTTCAGCTTTCCTTCAACCTAAAAACCTATGAAACTACCCTTCTGTAGCCCTTCTGCTGCTAAAGTGAAAGGCCTTAGATGTATTTGCTCTTAAACGCCATGTCAGCACAACTTATGAACACGTTATTATTGGCGTAGCATGTCTTTTAAAGGAGAAGCTACACTTCAGTCCAGCTGAGATTTATGAGACGTTCATTACGGATCACAGAAACACATGATTTCACTGATCTGAGATCAAACAACAGCATGCCAAAGGGGCTGGACAGGTGTCTGCACAGGTTGAGCAATAATGGCGGAACAGCACAATCATTCCTGACGTATCAACAGCCGCTCACAGTTCATGTCCGTTCTCTCTCGCATTTGTCTGAAGAGGGTGAAAGAGAGATGACAAATAATGAAGACAGCAATTACCTCCCCTATAATCTTTCATCAACCCTCTTTTCTTGTTCTCATCTTTCACATCATATTTTCCTGAACAGATACAAAGAGCGCATTTGCTCAGCTGTCTGTCTGCAATGGCTTTGACAAAATGCCACCTGCTAATCTGATTTGTCAGGTGCATATTCTGATTATTAAACCTTTACTGGAGCGTAAAGGTCAGATATTTTCACTTTTTTCAAAGAAAGGAGGAAACGTCAGTAAAAGATAAAGGGAAAATTGTTAGATCCCATGCATAAGCTCAGCAGGAGTCCACCTGAGCTCTAGAAGGTTCAATCATAAAGAAACATATTCCATTGCTTTGTGAACCTAGTAGAGCATGATGTTAATGCTCAATGGGTTTGATTTCCAGAGAGCACACACATACTGATAAAATGCATATCTTGAGATCGCTTTGGCTAAAAGCATCTGGCTAATGTGCTGCAGTCTTTGCGAACGGATTGTTATCGAAGGAACAATACATCCTTTTATAAATTATTTTTTAAATTATATTTTTATATTATATAAAAACACAAATGGATGCACTAAGCGCATATAATAAATTAAATCTGATGCGGGTAAAAAATCTGATTTCATGTAAATCTGAGTTTCTGTCAGCTCTAGTATTGTGCTGTAGCTCTGCCCATAGAGAAATCTATATAGAAGGTCAAGCAGTATTTTTTCTTTCGGTGTGAATAGACAAATTACTTGTTGCGCTGCACTTGCTTTGCAAAATTCAATTGAGCCCAGTTAAATGATGGACTCTTTGTGAGGCTTTATTCGTTTTTGAATGTT
Organism: Scardinius erythrophthalmus; assembly: GCF_964197995.2. Taxonomy (NCBI): domain Eukaryota; kingdom Metazoa; phylum Chordata; class Actinopteri; order Cypriniformes; family Leuciscidae; genus Scardinius; species Scardinius erythrophthalmus. The sequence goes on along the minus strand of NC_138245.1, from coordinate 24,932,458 downwards.
TTACTAAGCTTTAACTGCATTTGTCCATTTCAGTATACCCTCGGTTTCATCAGCTGGTTTCTGAGCTCCAGGGAGTTGGGAGTCCCCCTGTGGCTTCCTCCTGGAGGAGAGCCCATATCTGGGACAGAGTAGCCAGAACGCTGGGCTTTTACAGCACTTGCTGGAATTGGGAATAGCACGGGCGACTGTGTTTGCTCCGTGTCTATGGATATGTGGCCTAATTCTGTTAGATGTCTGGTCTGTTGCTTTCAACAAGCACAGAGACCCTCCCCTCTCTCTGAAAACATGTTCATGTAGTTCTCTCTACTCCTCCGGTCTGGTCTTGAATCATTGCTCTTCTCTGTGTGTGTGGCTCCAAAACATTTCAGAGGAAACTAGTGCACAGCTTCCTCTCCTGCTAACAGTGCCAAACCAATTTATTATATTTTTTCTTCTCTGTCTCACATCCTACCACCCACCAAAGAGCGGCCCGCTTACGTTAACCCTAACACGTACAGAGCATCGCCCCTCTCACTGGGGCGGTTTGGATTACCACAGCGCTTTAATTGACAGTCTCCGTGGAGACGAACAGGAGAGGTGGCAATGGTAACCTGGAAACACAACAGAGCCTATTTGTGCTGACTTCAGATGAGAGACAGACATCATCAAAAACTGTGAGTAAGAGTAAAAAAGAAAGAGAGGGAGAATTGTTATTATTTTTGAATAAAAAACAGCCGTTCACTGTCTTTTCCAAAGCTGTGTGCACACTGCACTTAGAGCAACCTTGTGTGTTAAAGAGCTGCATGCACATGCTCACTTCCAGCATGCACGTGTCAGAGAGACATCAGAGCTCTGAGTCGGAGTACAGGAAAGAAAAGGGAGATAAAGAGGAACATGATTAGAAACTAATTGGTGTGAAAGAGATTTGTGATAGAAAGCAGACGGAGGGAAGAGGAAGCAGAGGATGGTCTCTCTTTGAAGGCGACATTCTCTGAAAAGCTCTTTGATGTGGCCTCACTGTCTGCATCTCCTGCTGCACCTGAGCCAAGACGAGCGCTAAAAATTTGAATTTTCTTTTACACTTAGGGCTTCACAATTAATTGATATATAATTGCAGCAATTAACTAATAGGGAACAGTGTTCGTTAATACAGTTCTTTTAGGACTAGGGCTGAACGATATTCTCGCAATGTGCGAATGAGCGATAGTCACATCGCCAGAACATGCAATGTGAAGGGTAGTAGCACCCACAGTCTATTAAGAGAACGGTAGCACACAGTAAACATGAGTCAAAATCAGCTATTTGGGACTATTTCGTCTACAAAAAGGAGGATGTTGACCAAAAAGAGGTACTTTTCTGGAGTGTTATAAAGTTGTGGATGGTTGTCTTTTTTAAAAAGTCTTTTATTTTTCGTGTTCGCATTTATGAGGAAATAAATGCAACCGTTATGAAAGCGGCACAGACTGCTTTAAAACTTTCACAGAGACCTCAAACAGAAAGCCCAAAGCCTTTCGTTAAAGCGAATTTCGTTTTGTATTAGTTGCATCTTAATTTTAATCAGTGTTTCATTATCCAATTTCCTGGAACTACAATATTACAGGAGCAGCACGCGCTATAGTGCTTTCACATACAGCCTACTGCGTTTGCAGTTTGTAGGTTAACCGATCCGTGGCTGTACCAGAAACACATATACTCACTATTTTTTTATTTCAAATCCAGAAGTTATCAGCAATTTTTATTTAACTCTACATGAACGCATCACTGCATCAGCACCGAAAACATGGCCAATGGCCAATCAGAGACTTGTTTTAAATTAAGTATTTGAGTGTCTCTTCAACTATGAGTATTTTTGCCAACGGACCTTTACAAACATGTGCAACTTTCTTCTTTTTTCTTTTAAATATTAAGTAGTACAACTGTTTTTTATAATCAAATAAATGCAGCCTTGGTGAGCATTAAAAACAGACCCCAAACTTTTGAACAGTAATGTTAAAGTTCTTGAAGTGGAAGAAACACCCAAGTACTGTCCAGTGTAAACAGCTTTGTTTAGAATGGTAATTTACATTGAACTGCAGGACACAGTCGAGTAAAAACATGCAACCAGTTACAGTTTTAGTGATTATAATGTGCTCAGCGACACTCCAGGATTGTCATGTTACTCACGTTGTGTAATTTATTCTGCAACTTACTAGCAAATTTGATTTTCATGCTGCTAAGAGAGCCAACATAAACTTGACCACTCAGGCACTCTCGCTTTAAACAATGACCTCATGTTATATACACATGCTAAACACCAGTGATGGGGACGAGACCGCCTATGCCGAGTCCGAGTCAAGACCGAGTCTTTGAAGGGTTGAGTCCGAGTCAAGACCGAGTCTTTGAAGGGTTGAGTCTGAGTCAAGACCGAGTCTTTGAGGGAACAAGTCCGAGTCGAGACCGGACTTGAGTACTACATCACTACTAAACGCTAACTAGACTGAAGAGCGAATAAGATTGGAGTAACATGCTATAAAAAAAGTGAAATGAAAAAAGGAGGGGACTGCTAGGTGTGTGAATTTTGTGTTTTCTGTCGCACTGATGAGAAAAGCCAGACTCTGAGACTTGAAGTAAGTGATGCAGTTTGCGACAACTAGGCTGCAATAACAAAACAGTGAAGGAAAATGGCCCACTGATGCAATTACATGTGGCAGGTAGCAGTTAGCCATCTGAGTGGCTGCCTGATCAAAAACACGGACAATCACAACAAGCAGAGCTTTCCTGCTTTGAGAAAAAATCTGCAGTTCTTCTCTGTAGTTGAGGTCTTTCCAGTGATAATTATTAAGATAACACTGATTAGCACACGCTGGGGAGCTGCAGGGCAAGAGCGTCCGCTCTGAGGCTCTGTGGACGAGAGAGAGCGATCACACTGGTTGACTGGACAGGAAGCAGTATTAGCTGAAGAGACACCTGAGACCTCCTGAAAGAGACACATTTATACGCCAGAGCCTGCTCAACACACATACACACTCACTCATTTACACGCTCTCCACTTCATGCATCTCTCTTTTTCCATCTGAATCAGCACACACACTCCACCTGTGGCTCAGCCACTCATCCTAAAGTGCATGCGGAATGAGAGAGAGAGAGAGAGAGAGAGAGAGAGAGAGAGAGAGAGAGAGAGAGAGAGAGAGAGAGAGAGAGAGAGAGAGAGAGAGAGAGAGAGAGAGAGAGAGAGAGAGATTGGTCCTACACTATAAGAGCCTGCATGTTCTAGGTTGGAGAAGTCAGTCCTTGTAAGAGGACACTGCTGGTGTTTGATTGATGAAAGGATGAGAAGAGAGAGAGATGGAGTGAGCAGACACAAATAAGGGTGGAAGTACCCACAGGACACTTTAGAACTGAGGCTGGGTGATATAGCTTTTTTTTTTTTTAAGACTCCGTATCTTGATATTTTTTCAGCTTTTAGACAATTGCCAGTGTTTTGAAATGTATTTGCTCTGAAATGGCTTCAAATTGTGATATTTTCCCCGATTATTAACAGCCACTGTCGCAGTTTCAGATTCAAAACTATACAAAAAAGTTAAATATGAAGGTTTTCAACTAAACAGAAGAATGGCACAATAATTTGTATTAATATGCAACAATATAGCAATATCTAACAATAAACTAGCAATACTTATTCACATATACACTGTCGTTCAATTCAGTACGATCTTTTTCATGTTTTTGAAAAGTCTCTTTTGCTCACCAAGGCTGCATGTATTTCATAAAAAGTACACTAATATTGTGTAATATTCTCACAAAATAATATCAAGTATTGGTTACACTTTATTTTAAGGTCTCTTTGTTATAGTGTAATTATACTGAGTAATATTAAGTAACTAAGATTAGGGTTTGGTTTGGTTTAAGGTTAGTTGCATGTAATTATGCATAATGTATAGTTACTATTATAGTAACTGCATGTAACATCTGTAACAATGAGGCTGTAAAATAAAGTGTTACCCAACTATGTTGTAAATATTTGGTTCAGCTCTTGGCCCTATAACATTAATTTTAAGTTGAACAAATGAAACCAGTCCAATGCTTCTAATACACTGGCAGGCTGAATGAAGTGTACTTGGACTCGAACAGAGAAGATAGTTTAAATAGAGTTATGCTCAGAGACGCATAACATTGGGATGGGGAGAGTATTCAACAGAGAGTAATTTAAGACAGAGTAAGACTAAGACAAAAAGTATTTTTCTGAGGATATAATCAAAGTGCAAGTGAGTTAAGCAGAGAGATAAAACGAATTAATCTAAATGTATAAATAATTCATATGCTGACTGCCTGGACAGTGTGTAGTGCCCCCTGTTGAGCAAAGACAGCGGTGACATGTTGTCAGTAAACCCTTGTAGAAGAATCTCAAAGTTGAAACAAAACCATTTTGGATCTGAATGACTGTGTCATGAGACACTTAATGGAATCTGCATTAACCTAGAAAGGTTTATTAGAGACCTGCTCTAGAGACTTAAACACTGAGATTTGTTTTAAATGAAAGTGAAGGACAGCAGTCCTCCAAAGGAGAGTAAAAAAAGGAAAGAAGAGAAACATTCTAAAACAAAACCCAGCAGAATCAGAATCAGAATCAAACGTGCTTCAGTGGCTGCCCTTTAAAAAACCTTGACTTATTCATCTCTACTGAGGATTATGCTTCTAAACAGATACAAAAATAAATAAAAATCAGAACTCACCCACCATCACACAAACTGTCAAATCTCCTAAAATGTATAGTTCATTTCTTAGCTTACCTCTAAAAGCACTTTCACAACATTCCTCAATGGACAGAACTACTGTATGGTGCTCGTCCTGCAAGTGATGTTTAAAGGTCAAACAATTTCAACAGTGTTCACTTTATTGCAGATGAAGTTGATCAGATGCAGTATTTATCAGATATGTTCAAATTTTACATGTAGTAATAATTTTTACTTAATAGGTTATGTGCTGTTTAGGGCTGCACGATTAATTGAAACTAATCTGCGGTTATTTTATGCGCAGCTTGTCAGTGCAGCACGGCTCTATGATTGGTAGTAAATGCTGCTCTATGTGAAAGCCAGAGGGCGCTCTCGCGCAGAAACTCCAAATATAGTATCTACTATCGAGTATCATACTATCGCTGTAGCTGAATAAACAGAAGATTGAAACGCTTTGCTTGATTAAACAGGACTAATAAACACATGGCTACGACAATGTATGGTTTATCTGAGTTCAAGCCTTCTCGGATATTTTCATGATAATAAAGTATATTTATACTTCAAAGCTAATCAACATAGCATTTATCACTGTATATAATACTATGAAATAATATGTTGTGTGCCTTGTTCTGTGTAAGAAGTCACATCATCTCACAGAAGCATGCTCAACTGTCGTTATGAAGTCAGTTTGGAGTAAAAACATGTTATTAAATGTTGTCTTTTGTTGGACAAGGCTCCAAGGCTTCTCATGTTTGGAAAGATGTTTGACGCATGTTGCTTTTTTAAACGCACAGCATTGTAAGTGACTCAAACTCGCAGTGCTTTAAGAAAGAGCAGCGTTTACTATTGATCACAGAGCTGTGATTCAATGACAAGATGCTCATAAAAATAATAATTTTATAATCGCAATAAGCCATGCGATTAATCGTGCAGCCCTGGTGCTGCTTAGAAGAAGAAAAAAAAGTTTTAAATAAGCTTATATTATTTAGGCTAAATAAGAACAAAGTGGGGTTTGTTATTTTATCGGTTAATATTGACAAACATAACACAAAATAAGATTCGATTATAAAAATTCTGCTCACACAGATTTGTGAGCATGAGCATAATAGAAGTCATGGTTGTCATCTGTGAATCTGGTCAATCATGAAAATCGTCGTTAGGTGCTCTGGAGAAACTGTCAGCTGAGCCAGACGGCTGCTTTCCAATCAGTCTCGTCATACTCTATTGTATTGTATAATCTGTATTGAATATGGGGCTATATAAATAAAGGTGACTTGACTTTATTAAACTAACAATAGGAAGGCCAACCAAAAGTAATGGGTATCATGATTATCTGGCTATAATTTATTGTCTTACTCATTCTAGTACGATCTGACTCATACTACAACACTGGGGTCACGTTAATTGGCTTAAAGTAATATGACCACAAATACATCATGCATCCCTAACTCACTCACCCACCCACAGAGTTCAACTTTAAGCCCTCCACCTTGCACGGCACTTCATGCCCCACTGCCACCATACATCCTACCATAACCCAACACTAGATTCACCACTGATAGTACCACACTCCACATATTCATTTGTAAGTGTGTATGTGTGTATTTTAAGTGCATGAATAATGCACGCAGGCTGCTCTTCTGCTTTATTGACTCAGCGTGAGACCCGATACGGACACAAAACTCATCCCAGTCAACACTGAGAGCCCGCTGCGTGTATGTACACACCCTCACACACATTCCGCAAACAGCAGGAGGCAAGCACGAGTGGCAACATATTATAACAAACTCATTTCATGTGTGTCTCATGAGTGCACAGAACCTGTTTGTAATCCAATCACATCTCTATTATCATCATGCATTACGTTGCATCATTAGAGTTAGATGCTCACTTAGAAAAAAAAAAGAATGTAAACATTATAGAAAGTGAGTAATGCAGATCGGCCTGTTTCAGAACTGACAAACACTACAAAGTAACGTTTTCGACATTATGAAAGCCATGGTGCTCAAAAAATTCCATTGCGTTTGTGGCATTATAACAACAATGGGCTGTTCACATGGTAACAGATTGACAACAGGACACACATACGCTCTCACTCTTCTGTCTGTTTAAAACAAGCTCCCATGTGCATGTGCAGGGATTCGTTTCATCCATCTTCAAAGGTGATTTTTCTAAAGCTCACTCTCGTGAAAACTTTCAGTGAGTGACTGATAAACATCTCACCTGTGTTGACCTCCAGCAGTCTCTTCTTCCTCATCTGCCGCTCCTGCTTCTCACGTTCTGCCTTCTCTTTGGCTATCCTCGCTTTCCTCTGCTTCTCCTCCGCCTCTCTTCTCCTTACGTTCTCCTTCACCGCTTGCTGGAGAGAAAAAAGGCAGAGATAGAGCAGACTATTGAGGAAACAAGTAAAGATAAACTTGCCATTTACAAACAAAAGGCTAGTACATCTCTTAAAAGAAATTAATACTTTTACTCAGCAAATTACTTTTACTCACATTGATTAAATTGATCAAAAGTGACAAAGAAATGCATAATGTTACAAAACATTTCTATTAATGATTATGAGAACATTTATTTTATCTATATTAACTGTAAAACAATGTAAATAGTAATTACAATTGTTGACCAATTATTTTTATGGTAATGTTTTTCTTGTTTGCATTAGTGATGCGTTGGCAATATTGTGCAAATCATGTCGATTTACTTTGAAAATTGAAAGCTGGTATAAAGTTTATTTTTTTCTTCATATTTCTTCATTTTAGCCCAGGAGTCACTGACCTACACAACATTCTGGTGATGTGAATACAATTGAGTCGAACACACCAAACTAAGACCTCAGTAAACAGTCTATAAATAGACATTTGAATGATTTTAAGAACCAAGTTGAGTCTCAAACATCCATGTTCAAAACTATTCAACCTCAAAAGTGAGTGTTTGGCGGAACATCCTTTACCCTTTATACCCTCCAAATACAGTAAATGCTTATGGCAAGTGTTCAGAGGACCCTGACACCTCTCTATTGGACTCTTAGCCCACTGCTCATGTGAAAAGCTTCCAGCTCACTGACATTTTGTGCTTCCTATGCTGCCACCGCTTGTTTCAAATCCCATCAAAGAATTTCAATGGGACTTAAATCTAGAGGCTGAAACGGCCACTCAAGGGCATTCCGTGCCCGATCCCTGAACCATGTTCTGGTAGACTTGGATGTATGCTTGGGATCATTGTCTTGCTGGAAAGTCCAAGCTTCAATTTACATGCTGAAGGCATCACACTCTTTGCCAAATTGGCCTGGTACTTCAAAGAATCCATGGTGCCAGTAACATGGTCAAGATTACCATTTCCTGCAGCAACAAAACACCTGACTGACCCAACGCTTAAGCTAGCTGAAACCATATAAAACATATTAAACAGGAAATTTGTTAAGTTATTCAGTTATCATTTCACAACAAATGAAGACTGATGAAGTAAATGGTTTTACTTCAACCACCTTAAATGGTTTTACTTTACTTTTCTCTCGAAAATGGTAGATGAAGTTCAGTTTTATTTTTTAATTCCATTTTAATTTGTCTGGATTCCCTTTTTATTCCCGTTTTATTTTTTGACTCCATTTTAATGGTTAAATAAAACATTTAGTAATCATAAAGCATGTCTAATTGAAATCATGAAACTTATACAATTTAACAACAATTTCTTAAAAGTTTAACAAACATTACATGTTTAGGACCTTATGAGATATGTTTTTATTTCCCTCAAATTCTAAATGATGTGTTTTCTGGGTTCCATTTTAATGGTTTAATTAAATGTTAATAATCAAAAAGTATGTCTAATTAAATTCATAAAAAAACTATTTAAAAAAAAAATAATAATAATTAATTTGTATGACATGTTTTTTCCCCCCACAAATTCGGTGCTTGTGTATTTTCCGGTAATAAATTTCTGTCAAGTTAAACCAATTCTTAATTTTGACGGGTTGCCATGAAGATCTTTGAGTTTCTGTGTGTTTATGATATGATAATTTTTCCCAAATGAAACAGTAAAATGAAGTGAAGTGACTCATGTGTGAGTGTTCATGTGACTGTCACACGTGCTTTCAGAGAGAGTGAGTGAGAGAGTGTGTGTGTGAGTGAGAGAGAGAAATGAAACCGTGTAAGGTTTGAAATGAAACCATTCATGATTTAAGTGTACTGACCTATTTATTTAGGTCCTATATATATATATATATATATATTATTACAATTTAAAATAACTGTTTCTATTTTAATATGTTTTAAACTGTAATATATTTATATGATGACAAAGCTGCAATATTCAGCATCATTACTCCAGTCTTCAGTGTCACATGATCCTTAAAAAAATCATTATATGCTGATTTGCTGCTCAAGAAACATTCATTATTATTATCAATGTTGAAAAGTTGTGTGTTTTTTTGTTGTTTTTTGAAATTACGATACACTACCATTCAAAGGTTTGGGGTAAGTGATATATACATTACTATGATTACTGAAGGATCATGTGACATTGAAGACTTGAGTAATGATGCTGAAAATTTAGCTTTGACATTACATTACATAAATTATTTTATTTTATATTATATATAATTATATTATAACAGAAAAAAAACAGTTCTTTTAAAGTGTAATAATATTTTACAATATTAGTATTTTTAATGTATTTATGATCAAATAAATACAGCCTTGGTGAGCTTAAGTGACTTTTCAAAAACATGAAAGAGTCTTATTGAAAAAAATAATAATATTTTGACCGGGGGGGGGGGGGGGTATGTGGGGGGTGAATAATTTTGATCAATTATAATTATAATTAATACATTACATATTTGACTGCAATATACAGTAAATAAAATGTAACGTGTAACATGAGAAAGAAAGAAAGAAAAAGAAAGAAAGAAAGAAAGAAAGAAAGAAAGAAAGAAAGAAAGAAAGAAAGAAAGAAAGAAAGAAAGAAAAGACAAACTGGAAGAAAATAATGTTAAGTGGAGTAAAGTGGGAGAAAGAGAGAAAAAGACCTCTCATTAACTAAGCCATTCCCAGGTTTTGACAACGCTCTGAGCACTTCAGACATTTTCAAGAAAATCTGGGGGACAAGAACTGAGCAAAATGTCCCCTCCTTGCTTGCTTTCTTTTCTTTTTGAACCATTAGCGGTTGGAGAGGGTTGTTAGAAATCTATAACTCCTCTTTTGGTTTGATGAGGGCTACTTTTCTAGGTGTAAGAACACTCGGGCAATCAGAACAAGCTATCAGAAAGAAACATCATTAGAGCAGTCACCTTGTCCTAACTCTTCATATTTCTCTTTCTCCGGCTCTCTTTCTCTCTTCAGCCTTAAAAGCCTTCTCCAGATAATGGATGTATTTCTAAGTGTGCAGAACAGAGCAAGTGGCACACCTCACACAAAGGTAAGGTGTAAGAGGCAAAAGACGAACAGGTTTAATGAGAAAAGGCAGAAAGAAAGAGTGGGAGAGAAAGAGTGGGGAGAGGGGAGTTCAACGCAAATGGAAAAATAAAGACGGCTGAGAAATAACCTGAATTCATAATTCAATAATTTACATAAGGCTATGAGTACTGCATTTCTAGATTTAAAAAAAGTTAAATGCATTTACAGAAGTAATGCACATATCCTGGGCCCATATCCTGTCACATGCAAATGGATAAATATTAAGTCCACTTAAGCCCATATACATATGCACACACCCTTTTTTTCTTATAAATTATATTTTATTACATGTCTACGGGGCTGTTGAATGCTTGAAACTGATTGGTTGACGAACATTCTAAAGTGTGCAATTATTTTCAGATAGTAAAACCATAGATATAACGGTCTTCTCAAGTAACTGTACAAACTTACGTTCCGGGTAAAGCAACACCCACTTCCAGTTTTATCCGAATATAGACTAGCCTGGAAATCCAGACCTAAATCTAAAAGATTAATGGTCTGGCATCGACTAATGAAAATCGGCCAGCTCGAGGGGCGGCATCAAGCATGCATTTGAAAATCTCACTGCACGCAACTGGATAACACTACGACCAATCACAACAATAAACCCCATACGCTTAGCTACCAGCGGAGCTAACTGGTAGATTATACTCTTACCGTATCCGGTCGGCAAAACAGCAAAAATGTCCCTGCAAAGGAACGATTCGAGCGGCGTCTTCTGTTCCTGTTTTAGATAAAAAGCCAAGTCTAACTCGTTCATTGTAGCGGCCAAAGCCGTTTCAAACAACTGGTATTCATCCATAGCCATCTTGCAATGTTTACTAATGACTTTGACATCACAGCGCTGTCGTCATCTGTTTAGCTCGCCTCTGGCCCGCCTATATCAGATAACCCGATGTGATTGGTGCAGCTCAGATCGAGGGGCATATTTAATGAGCATCATGACGCAAATTTAACTTGTGCTCTCGCGAGAACTCTGGATTACCAGCGTAAATATACAGTAGACATTTGAGATTGTTACAGATATTGGCTATGCTGCAAACCCCTTATATATATTTACACACAAACTCTCTCTGACTGGCCAATGAAACCATCATCTGTTACTACCACGCCAACCCATAATTCTGTTGTCCTATTAAAGCATTTCACCATCATATCTAATATTTGTCCCATGGAAAAACCTGCTCTAAGAGGGGACTGACAAAAAGAAAAAGAAAAGTTCCTCGTAAATGGCTAAGGCAGATGTCGCTGTCTATTTTTTGCACAGCTCACAGATCTCCAACTGATCCATAGTTGGAGCAGTGGTCCCTTAAATGAGCAGGAAATATGGCTATTGACGGCAGGCCAAGACAGAGTATAAGTCACATGATAACGAGGCTTATTCCCCATTGCGTGTGGCGGATTACGGCCACAGTCTGCGATCACAGTAAATCCTGACGAGGGGAAAAAGATAGCGAGATGGAAGGTGGGCTAAATCAGCTTTCCTCTCCATGGCTCTGTGACTGTGCGCACACAGAGCACTTTAAACACTTTCATTAGAATTAGAGGAGAATGAAAAGCAGTGGTGCGTGACCTCATGCTCTGTAGCATGGACATCAATATCAACACTAATACAAGAGGGGGATTCATAATGATCCTGCCCTTCCTTCAACACTTCTAGACTTCTAATACACTGTTTGTGACTTGTCAGTTGTCACTGGTGTTGCCCAAATGCAAATTTCTACACATTTCAAAACATTCTGCCAGAAGCCTAATTTGATATAGGGAACATCTTCACTGATAGAGAAAAAGAGGCAATTGAATAATTCACATTACATGCAGGCTAGGTGATTTGTTCCAGAAACATTACATGCATGTACAGTATATGTACTGTAGATACATCTTCTGTGGAAGATGTAGGACCATAAAATGTTCATCCATTCATTGAATTCGGTCCGAATGCAATGATATGATGTCCTACCTGCCTGTGTACACACCATAATTACAGTAATTTGTAAGAGATGGAAACCCATGACGTTATACTTGGAACAGTTCGTGACTCGAATTTATGTTTTTCAATGGCAACGCTATCAATGCTGAAATAAATCTGCAGCAGTCAGGTGGTACAGGTCAGTGCCCTTGAAGTTGTTTATGTTCATTATTATTGTAATGTTACGTACTTTGAGACATGAGGTAGTTTAATGCCGTCTCTTGTGATGCTTTTGTTTTCTCCCTGCTGTATGAGTTCATGGTTTTTTGTGTTTTGAAGGAGGCGTGGCTTTGGAGATGCTCTGAAGGGAGGGTGGGATCTCATGCGCTCAAAGCTAGCACGCTATTGCTTGCCTCTCTGAAAATTGGCAACGGTAACTTTAAGCTTGTTTTGAGTCAGCAATTTGCTCAATTGGTCTCGGTTTTCTACACAGGAAGTGATGTTGGCGGTGCCCTGACCCAGGTCTTCTGCAGGTGGCTATAATGGGACACAGCGGAACTGCACAGATTTGGCTTACGGCGATTGCCAAATTGTGCAGGTTGCGATTTAAATAATTAAAATATATGTTCTAACGGTTTCAGAGTGAAACAGGGCACGCATGTAAATGAACTAAGTGCCAAGCTTCACTCTGAAACTGACAGTGCATACTTTTAATTGTTGGCAATCTGTCAAAATAAGATTTATGGGCTGCTGTTTCTGTTAAAGACGCAATTATGACAAAGTAGTATGTCTCAAAGCTAGCCTCCTCTTCCACTACATACTCAAAAGTATGTACTTTATGGTCTAATAATGCAGTTCATGGATTCTCATCCGTGGAATGCGCCACTTCCGGTATTTCTCCGGTTATTTGACACGGGTAAATTGCAATCGAGGATTTTTTAAAAATTGAGTACTCAAATTTAATCGTAACAGCCCTAGTCAGGTTTTTTTTTTTTACAATATTGTGCAGCCCTAATCACTGTAGAAGCACTATACAGACAGAGGTCTTACCCAACATGCTTCGCTTGTGACCAGCAGCCTCATCTGAACTGCATGTGACAGGTATGTCAATCCTACCTCTCGCGCAGTGGCCACCATACTCGGGTAAAGTAAAGTATCGACAGCAGTTTAGAGTGAGATTGTCATCAGATGCAACGATTAAGTCGACAGCGCCTCGGTGTACAACAGCTCCAACGTGAGTCAGCATTCAGGAGCAGATGGGCCAACGCTGAACGATGAGTGAACTAGTTATTAGATGTTCAATAACAGTTCCGAGTAAAATGTGCAGGAGGCTGAGGATGTTCCATTATGCCTCTTCAGTGGCATAATAGAAAATAATAACATAAGAATTGGTCTAATCTCTGACTGAAAACCATGATAGAAGACTTACCGAAGAAAACAAGCTCTTAGAGAAACTCACAAAACATCACAACAGAAGAAATGCATGTTTCCACATTGAATGGCATTATGAAATGCTTTTAGAACTATGTGCTGAATCCATTTATTCACTTATAGGTTAAAACTTACAGGTTACAAAACCTTTAATCTGTGGAAATTATAGTTTCAATTGCCTGAGAGACCTTAAAGGCCCCCCAAATAATTTTTCTTGTCTTTTAGCTTTTAGTATGAATAGGTTATGAATAAGCTGGTTTGTTCCAAAACAATGACAAAATTCACATTTAGGAGATAAACATTCAAAACTCACAGTCTCTCACTTCCGCTAAAATGGATCACGAATTTTATGACATTACCGCGGACTTCAGCTTCTCATCACATCTTCTGTCCAATTAAATGCTCTATAGAATCTAAAGCATCTCGCCCCCTATGCTATACATACCACCTGGCCAAAGCGATCGTTGACAGACATATCATGGAGCAATATGGGTTGGAGATGTGTGTTCGGTTTTCCAATTTAAATTTATTCACACCTCTACAACTGAGTCCAACAAATCATCAGCGCTAGAATTCACTTCCATGGTGCTGTCAAGTACCACTTGCAGTCTTGTGAGGTAAAATAAACGCTATTGGCTGTTTGAAAAGGGGAGGAGCCATTCAATATGCCCCGCCTTAGATTCCTGTTTCAGTGGAAATTACATCAACGCATTATACAAAGCTGCAAGTTCCAAGGCACTTCAGTGGTCCTTTAAAGCAGTGGTTTCTAACTCAGTTCCTGAAGGACCACAACTCTGCACAGTTTTGCTCCAACCCTAATCAAATACATCTGATCCAGCTAATCAAGGTCTTCAGGATTACTAGAAACTTCCAAGCAGGTGTTAGTTGGAATTGGTTAGATCTAAACTCTGCAGGGCTGTGGGCCTCCAAGAACTGAGTTTGAGATCACTGCCTTAAGTCCTTTATACACGCACAATATTGTGCTGATATTGATTGTTTTCAATACAGTACAGAGGAACGCTAAAGATACAAGTAAATCTCACAATGCTGAATAAATACTGAAAAGGTGTAACTTCAGTCGGAATCAATAGCAATCACTGTAACGTACGCACACCCCTGATTTATTCTAATGTAAATCAAAGCCACTGCCCGAGTCATTCCCAGTATTGCTAATCTCACACAGTTTATAAAGCTGCCGCTGGCTATGAGAGCATCAGAGATACAGGGGCATGACCCAGCTTCTGTGAGTGCGTCTGATGCCACGATGTGCCTCAACAGAGACGGATTTCCCTGCCACACTGCTGAAGGGCTGTTCTGATCAATGGCACTTAAAGGGAGAGTTCACCCAAAAATTTTAATTCATCATCATTTACATTTGAAACGACCCATAAGACTTTGGTTAATCTATAAACACATAATAAACACAAATTATTTTTTTAATGTAACCTGAGAGGTTTTTGTCCCTCAATTGACAGGCCAGGTAAGTAAAACATACAAGATCCAAGCAATGTAGATTGGTGAATGAATCATTCTTCCGAGTGAGATTGGAAGAATGATGTAGTAATTGATCTGATTTTTCCATAAGATGCCTATGTTCCATTCATTGATTTAATAATCTGCAGTGGTTGCCTGCTCATTGGAGAGAAAGTGAATAATGACTTAAATTTTGGTTTGTTTTTCACACACAGCTATTGTATGAATTGCTTTAATATCCTTACGATACCAGAACTTCCATTTTTTGTGTGTGTCTGTGTGTGTTTAACGGAATAACTTTTAGTAGTGATATGTGTTTGGAACAGCATCAAGGTGAGTAAATGACAGAAATAAAATGCTTGGGTTAAACTATTAATGCTTTTTATAGAGTTAACAGCATGCAGTGACTGGTGAATTCTTACAAATGCACATACAAACACAAAGTAAAGGCAATGAGAGTTTAGGGAGAGAAAAAGAGCATGAGAGGATGGGGGTTACCACACAGTCTTTGCTGTTAGTCATAGTCAGCATCTGTGTATGTGTGTGTAAATGACTGATGAGGGGTTAAGGGGAGAATCCTACACACAGCTGAGGTGAGGAAACTCCTCAGAATACACTATCCATCTCTCTGCACCCCACACACCATTACAAAGTGTTACTGATGAACCTGAACTGCTGGGCTTCGCTCTCTCTGGACATGCTGCACAATCCCAGCCATCAACCACTATATGACATACCCCTTTGCTGTCACTGGATACAGTGCCTAATCTGGCTCCATTCAATGCGTTTCCACTGTAGGCATGATTGATCTAGGTCAGAAGAAAACTTAAACATACAATCATAAATGCACTAACATCAGGCCAGGGGATGTAATAACCTCCTCATAATGTAAAGTTTTCAAAAAATAAAAATAAATCAGTCCTTCTAGACCTGTTCACATTAAGGGCAATAACTATACCCATACAATTGTAATAATCGTTGTAATTATACGAGAAAAGTGAAGTCCACAACACAGCCATAACGTCACAGGGGAACGCTATTGTTGGAATCACTTTCAGAACCATTTTTTTTCCAGCTGAATAAGGATAAATACATTGACAGCCAATCAAAATCCACCCTACTTTAAAGAGCTGGAGCATTTAAAGCAGCAGACAACATTTCTGCAGCGCTGTTTAAAATAAACTGAACGTTATCATTCATTGGTGAGGACACTAATATAGTTATCCTTCTTGATGTGAACAGGCAATAACACAAAACAAAACTAGACAAATCCCATTAAAACACAAAGCAGATTGCAACTGATGTGAGGTGAATTAAGTTGACACCTTATTTGTATGTGCGGAGCAGCATAACTACTCTAATGACTTTATTTTCCGTAACTTAAATAAAACATCTAGAAATACTATGATTTTCTTTTTGAGATACTTATCATAGACACAAGAACGACTCTAAGAGTGTGTGTGTCTGCTGTGTCCAGGTTTTGTGGTAACAGCATCACACCGGCTTTGGCCCAAGCATCATTTTGATGGAAAATGTGGAAACAAGGGAACAAAATGTTTGCATTTTGTTTCTCAGTCTCTGCAAACTTCTGAACTTGTATCTCTTTGAGTATTTAAATCAGCATTCACTGTGAGAGACGACTCCATGTGAGCTGAACAAAGTGTGTCGGAAAGAGTCTAAAATGCTGTTACAAGTGATTGATGTCTGGCAAACTCTAAACTCAAAGCCGGGGCTCTCATAAGACATGCCTTAATATAGATCACAACAGCTGCCTGCCTACCTCATATAACCCTGCTAATCTGATGAAGCCACTCTTTCTACAAATCTGCTCGGCTCCTGCCAAGCCCAATGTGTCTGATTAGACTCCGCCCACTCTCCCAGTCAATAGGGGATAAAATTCCTCTCTTCTCATCTGCATAAATGGCCTTTAACTGTGTTTAGGTGGAGAGCGAAGGGAAAGAGATAAACATGGGGTGCAGAAATTAGGACGGAACTCTGTGGTCTCCCTTGGCCCAAAATTGTCTGTTTTCTCATTACACAGCCGCTCTCCATTTTCTAGTCATCGTTTGAACTCAATTACTGCAGTCTTGCCAGGAGTGAGGCCCTTGCTATTTCCCCTTTCATTCGCATCAAATTCAGTTTGACAGGAGAAAATTCAGGGAGATACAAACCTGCTATGAAGGGTTACAGTGACCGAAGCTAATTTCGCTCCAGTAATTGCTTTGGCATTAGACAAACTGGTGCCATTTTGTCTACATTAAAAAGCAACTCAGACAAATTGAGGGGGGGGGGGGGATTTCAGGCCTGATACTGCGCTCGTGTACTTGGAGTGGATTGAGCATGAGTACAAGCTTGTTGAGCGCACATCCCTTTTTCACAGACATCGCTGGAAAGTTTGTAGTTCGGTCAGATATGGCAATAGCAAAGAAAGTATTTTCACATGATACTTTTACAAGAACATACTTTTACAACAGTTTTAACCAAATGCAGCTTAGTACTCCTGAGGACCTTGATTATCCTGTGTTCAGGTGTGTTCAATTAGGGTTGGAGCTAAATTCTGCAGGATAGTGGAGCTTCAGGGTTGGATTTGAAGTTATAGATGAGCTTGAAGACATCTTTGATAAATCAAATATGTATATATATAAAAAAAAAATATATATATATAATAATAATAATAATAATAATAATAATATATATATATATATATATATATATATATATATATATATATATATCATTGAGCTATTATCATGATGAGATGAACTTTAATAAATCCTGTATTTACTGCACTGATTGCAGATTATATAATCATTTTAATGACCTTATACATCATAAATAGCGATTATCGGTCTTGAATTCTCGCTTTATGGGTTGTGCCAAGGAGAGATGAACGGATGCCCATTTTCCATCCTGTTCTCTCTTTCTCTGCCTGCAGGTCATCCCGTGTTCACCCACTCTCCCTTGTCTGTCTGCCATTAGCCACGGTCAATTGGATTCCTGTCAGCACTGCCGAACTGCTGCTGGTCTATTTCAAACGGGTGGGTGAGCAGAGAGGGAGAACGCTCATACACACGCGCACGCTAAAAGACTCTGAAACACACAGTTCAATGTAAAATGACTAGCACCCTGTACACTAGGGGCTCAGAGCGAGCGAGGGCATGTCCAACATTAGCCTCTCTTAGAGTGTTAGGCGATGAGGATCACACAGAATGAGCCGCATGCGACAATGTTCACCTGGTCAGTCTGTTATGAGGAGGGTTGTGACAACGCTTCAATGATTTGATGTGTTTGTGTGCCTATGTGTAACATTTTGGCTATTTCCTGATACGGCAGAGCTGCCAGTTAAAGTTTAAAAGTCAACAGTAGAAATGAAAGAGTGGTTGTTGCACACCAACTCCCATGGTACAGGATTATAGGGTGTGATTCAGAGGTTTGGCAAGGTTTGTGTGACTCTCTTGAGCTTTAGCCTCATAATTAACTGCTCTTTAAAACAATTCACCCCCCATTTTTTTGGTATTTTACGTGCGAGGATGCATTTCCAAGAGCAACCTGCAACTTAGAGCAAGGTGTGAAATTCCAAATTACTATTACTATGTCACATAAGAATCCTGTCTCAAATCTTTGTGATTTTATAAAAAAAAAAAAAAATTTAAAACACAGACCATTTGGCCACACATGTTTTTCAAGACTGTAAAACTAACCCTGGTAAAGCAGATCCGGCTACCTCTCAATACATTCCCAATACAAACTTTCTGCTCTGTCCTTCTATTTCTAATAAAGCAACACCTTATAAGTTATTAAAGCTTGTTTTCATAGATTTTGATTATTTAAGTATATTATGTCTTATAGCATTGGACATTTTCTCATTGGTTTTAACTTTAAATATATATTAAAACAAGAAATAAAATGCCTGTGCATTAAAACAAAATACACTTGTATTAAAGATGTTCTCTCAAAACTTAATTATTTACAAACTAAATATTTATAAATGCAATTAAAAACTAAAAAGTTTATGCAGTGCTGCATATTGCTTCTCAAGCAAGTGTTTCTTGTTTCAAGGATTTTCAGATATTTTAATAAGAAAATAAGACAACATTACTGATACAATTTTTTCAGTGCAAGCAGCATTTTTGGGCTTCGTAAAAGTCTTTGAATGAAAATGAAAGCCGGCTACCTAAACGCCATTTCTGAACATTAAAGGCTTATACAAGCACTCAAATGTGCCCAAAAATGCTGCAGAGGTAGCTCACTGTGTTTAGAGGCACAATGCTCCTATATGGAGAAGTGAAAGGAGGTAAGGTGAGGTGGGATCTTCATCTCTCCCTACACAAATTCAATTATTCATAACAGTCTGATTGACAGGAATGGTCATTTGCTGCTGCAGCATTATTGCCTTTCTTTTGTCCCCTCCTTTTTCATTTAATTCTCTGTGTCTCTCCTATATTAGTCTGTCTCATAGTCCCTCTTTTTTCTTTCTTCATTCCTGTCACTGTTCCACCCTAAGAAAGAGAATAGGAAAATGGGTTGAGAAAGTCGGAATGTGTGTGTCAAGTATGTGCCGGTGTTGCTGGGAATCAGTGGGGCAGCAGCCAAAAACAATCTCCATCAAAATGCAGACATCCTGTCAATGTCAAAAAGCAGTCAGAACCGAAGAGAGCGAGCGAGAGAGATGTTATTGAGAGGATGACTAAGCATGCGTTGCTGCAGGTCTGCATGTGTGTGTGTGTGTGTGTGTGTGTGTTTGGTGTGCAGGAATGTGTGAGTGCATAGTGTTTTGGTAAGGTGAGTGTGTGTGAAGGCCTGTAGCCTCCTGCTCTACTGCTGGTCCCCTGCCACTCCTCAGCATTGATTTAAACAAGCTGCTTCTGAGGGCTGAAAACTCACTGACCTGGAAAAGGGCAGAGAGAGGGAGAGAGCGAGGGAGAGACATTCTGTATGAGGGTGAAGAACGGACAGCAAAAAGAAAGAGAAGCAGAGAGGGCAGGAAGAATGGGTTAGAGAAGAAAGAAACATTTGCATCTGGCTACACCCCTTTAACCCTCTGAGGTCGACAAACGCGCCGGCGCGTTTTGCTGGATTTTCTCCACATTGTAGCACTTTAAACTTAAATTTCTCCGTCATTTATGGTCATACAGAAAAAAATAAATATAAAAAAAGAATCTGTGGTATTTCTACTTTTGTATGTGTCCACTTCCAATCAAATCAAAACATTGTGCTTTTGTAAAATAAAGAAAATAAACAGTGTGTGCGTTCTGCCTCTCCGTCGCGGTGAACTTTTTTTTCTTGAGCACGTCTATAAACTGAAACAAAACTCAGCGAATACTTGTTACACATTTATGAGCCATACACCTTTATAAACATTTAAGTGTGTACTTTTAAATGATCGGATTCAAAACGAAAACAAATATTCTCTGTTTAAGTAATTTGTATAAAACCAACAAGATTTCCAGCTTCTCAAACGCTTCCTAATTATTTTTAATTCGGCCACGCCCACTCGCGCAAAAGATATTCACATGCAAATCTCCACATGGAACGCGATCGCCCTCATTACCTCAACAACAAAACACTTCACTTCACTTTTCGTCGAGTTTGAAAGACGTGCCTGAGCTTACATTGGATTTACATCAGAAGAAGAAGAACGATATTTGAAGACAAGAAAGATAAGGTAAGAAATTCTTACATATTAGTTTGCTATTGTTGCATAAATTTCACATTGCAGTTGAACTGTTGCTAGATATATGGTGAATATTATAATATTTAGACCCGTGTTTAATGTTACTGTGTTTGTGGATATCTGCTCAAACGTAGATAGGCTATGTATATGGTAGGCCTAACCATAATGTTTTATATTTGATCGCAATCGCGTTTTAATGTATCATATTTTTGATCGCGATCGCGTTTTAATGTATCATATTTTTGATCGCGATCGCGTTTGAATGTATCATATTTTGGAAAAGCAAAACGCTCCAAACGGCTTCATGTTTTTACTATTATCTCATTTCATATCATCATAACGAATGGAAACATTTGAAGTAACATGATAATCAATATATTTTTCTCTAGCTTAGTTGTTACTGAAATCTTTTTGAAAATATATATAGGCTGCTATATTGTTATTATTTTATGCAGCACTGCGCATAGCCTATACCTACAAGGCACAACAAACCTGGTGTTCATTATATATTGTTGGAAACATTTGTGTGAGTGTGTGTGTGTATTCTGTGAATTTTAAAAAGCAATTTTAACAAGAAAAATCTAAAATGTATTCCCAAAATCGTGCAGGCCTTTCTCTTGATATCAGTATGTTCACTTTTTTTTTCAGGGCCCAGATGCCACTGAGTCCTGCTGACTTCAACATTCACAGTACATGTCTCTGTACATGAACATGGTAAAGTGAAAATCAAACACCTTAGAAAATGAAAGGTATGTACAATGTTTTTAGGAATGGCACAAAGGTCTCTTTCTTCAATAAGTGCTTTTTTGTTGTGTATCTTTAGATTATGTTGTGTTGTAAATAAATCCAAACAATTTTAAAAGCCATTCTTTTTTAAATCTCCTCATTCTTTGTGCAAGGTTGGTCAGAATGATGGGCCCTGATAAGCTCCTAATAGGGCCATTAGGGAGGTTCTTTGTCTTTCTCAGGTGTGGAAAGCTTTCATATTAATGAGGTGATCCGCCCCTTCGCATATTGCTTTCTAACACAAAACACGTCGTAAAAATTTTAAATCAATATATTGTCTTCTCTGAATGAGCAGTCAGGGTGATTCTCACATAGTTTTAGAGCAAATATTCTAGGCTACGTGATACAATTTTCAAAAGTCTTGTGAAGAAATAATCAGTATGGGTTTCATGACCTTATTTCAGTGAGAATTTATTTTTGTATTTTCACAAACCACGCATAAATGTCATTATCTCAAAACTACAAACTTTTACATACATGCTGCTGATATATTATTGTAGCAGAGTTTGTGCTGAATACAGTGTAATTAGACTTTAGCCATGAAAATGTCACAAGTAACAGAAATAACCACAAATGTCAGAGCATGTCAGAACACCTCCAGGGCCCAGAAAACAGCTCAGACCTCAGAGGGTTAAAATCTTGAAGTCACCGAGATTTAAAGTCAGCCTGAAACTAAAATTGACCCCCATTTATTTTTTTTAATTCACGTTCCTAGGGTTATTGTCTACAATGTAAAATAAGTGAATAAATAAAACAATTTGTTAAAATATTATTTGACAAAAAAATACATTTTCAAAAAAAACCTGAATTGTTTTACTCTAAAATATGACATATAACACAAGTAAATTGGATTGTAAATGCATTTGATGTTACTGTGATAAAAATGAATTAATTTACATTGTGACTGTTCAAAAGCCAGAAGTTTATATATATAAAAAAAATCTGGACATATGAAGGTAAATATAATACAGTTTACATTAATAATATTTAATAAATAAAGTATTAAATACATTAATTAATCAATGTAATTTACATCATGACTGTACTTATACAGCCAATATTAATATAATATAACATAATATAGTATTTATATTAGTGTTGTCACGATACCAAAATTATTGTTTCGATACCGATATCAAGTCAAGTATTGCGATTTCGATACTTTTTCGATACTTTTCCTGAAAAGGGAGAAACTCTCTCAAATATCATTGCTGTGCTTTATTTTAAAACCGGGACAACATTTAATCATATAACACACTAATTAATGAACATATGAACAGAGATATATTAAACATTTGAACAAAATATGAAATATCAAAATATAAAAAATAAATTAGAGCAATGACATTCAAGGTAAAAAAATATATACATTTAGCAGCATTATCTCATTTATCATAATAAGAAACACAAGAGCTTTATCTTGATTCTGAACTTTGAATAAAAATATGAACAGCGATTATATTAAACAATGTTTAATATTGGTATGATAAGCCTTATTGGTGATATATTTGACGTGGGGAGAGAGTTGTGGAAGGCCTATACTTCATGTTAAACATAAATATATATAGCAGCAAAGACAACGTCGGCAGTGTTGACTGCAAAATAGGCTACAGAATAATTCGTTCAGTATTGAGAGGTGCAATATTTGAAAATCGATCATATGTTTTAAATTACATTTTATATTGTATTTGTCAAATCTTTCAAACATCAAAATGTCATTGATTAATATGTATTCGTGTCAAAATGACATAGAAACATCTTTTCCTATTCTATTTTGCCTGGAAACGCTTCCAACACGTGTGCGTGTCGCGTGAAAAATAGATTTCTAGAATGCACGCGTTTTCCGCGCGTCTCGAGCTGCACCCAGACGCGTGTGTCACGCAGGCAGTTAACATCATCATACCTGTCAACATTTGGATACCAAAATACGGGAAATCTGAACGCGGGGGGGGGGGGGGGTTAGAGGCAGGCTAAATAGACATTAATTGCGCAGATATTAACATAAATAAATACATACATACTATTCAATTAAAATAAACATAAGACTTATTCATGTTTCTTTCTTTATTTTTATCAATTGCAACAATTAACTACATTAATTAATCACGATTAATTGCCATTAAAAAACTTACATTTTATAATGTAATAATTTCACAATTAATCTCCAAATTAATGTAGAAAAACATAAAACAGTATATTTTAAATATTTGTCTAACAGGTAGGAAAAATATACAGAAATTGAAGTTATCAAACAGTTTGCACTGCATACAATTTAAATTGTACATAGATTAATCCTTATTAAAGTAAAAAAAGATCTTTAGTCAAGAGCAGTGAGTGCTTTTCTCTGTTACCTTAACCTTTGTTCTTTGATTAACTTTACTGACAGAAAGCTTTATTGGCTACTGTCTCTTTAAAAACAGCCGCTGACGGATCTCACACGCGTCTCATTCTCTCACAACTCTTTACTTTCATTTACGACTTTTTTTTTTTTTTTACTAATAGACTGCTCAGACTGTTCTTATGAGGATACTCGACAAAACGGACATTTTGACATAATTGCGTGTGTTAATGCCATCTCTCTCATGTTCACCCATCCTCGGATGCTGCTGTTCTTTGCGCGATTTTCCCCCCAAACTACTTCAGTGGAAATCCCGCCCTGCAGCCGATTCTAAAGATTTTATTGGTCATGTGAATCACAGTACTGATTGCCTACACCAAACACTGACCCCTAAACCTACCCGTCATTGTAACCTTAACCAATGAAATTAGCTGTAGGGCGGGATTTCCGCTTAACTGGTTTGCGCCCTTTGGGATTTTTTTAAAAAAAATTATAGAAAGATTAAAAATACGGGAGAAATACGGGGAATTATTTAAACGGGATGATAGCGGGATAGCAATGTAAAATACGGGAGAATCCCGGGAAAAACGGGAGGGTTGACAGGTATGCATCATGGGAGCCGAAATAAAAACGGACACGACACGCAGCCAGTGTGTGTCAGGCCTTTACAAATCTGGAACGCGGCCATTCTTAGAAGCGATAGCCTACTAATAAATTAAGGAATCGTGACGTATTTCATTTCTGGCTTTCTTTTGAAGTATCGGTGCACCGTGCAACAGAGCAAGGTAGGCAACTTACTTCCATATGTCACTCCTCCTCGCGTCATCTTTTTCTACGAGTCGTGGACCACTTGTGCTCATAGACAGTATATAAACGATTATGCTCGCACATGCAGCCATCTCTGTAGTGTTTTGTCACATGACACTGACAGCAGCAGGTTCTTTGCTGCGTGCGTCAGGAAAAAAACACAGACGTCCATAGGGAGGCTTTTTTTTTTTTTTAAGTATCGATACTGATAAATTTAGGTATCGTGACGTTTTTAATTTCCGAGTATCGCGATACTTTTGAAGTATCGATACATCGTGCAACACTAATTTATATTATTATTAATATAATCCATTATACTTATTTTTCTATTTGTTATTTTATTTTCAGAAGACCCAAGTTAGAAAACCCCTGGTTCAGACAACATATTGTTGACAATGAATTGACAGTGTATTTCCTAAAGTTTAACACGTATTGAATGAACTGTCCCTCAGTGTCATTTTTGTTTGTGTCAGCTGATCAGGATCCAAACCCAGTCTAAAATCTATTAAGCAAAAACACAACCAAGAATCATCTTTTTGGTCAATTACAACCCCTATCCTGCTCACTGTTGCCTTGTTTCACGGCGAGTTTGAAAACTCAGTCTGATGGAGTACAGCACAGACTGCTCGTCTGAAGTGCAAGATATTATTTTAAATGATTTCATGATGGAAATGCTGAAATTTGGGGAATGAGCTGACAGCGGGTCCACCATCAGATGCATGATAATGCACTCCTGTGTCCCTCACTGCACCGAGAACAGGTTTCAAAGGTGCGCCACAGGAGTGCATTATCATGCATCTGATGGTGGACCCGCCGTCAGCTCATTCCCCAAATTTCAGCATTTCCATCATGAAATCATTTAAAATAATAAAGGCAACGAGATTCGTCTCATCACTGTAGCAGCCAAGTGGAAAATAACTTTGCATTTCAAATGGCTTTTCATAAAGGAGACAGGCGGCTTCTCTTTTGTCAGATTAGTGCACTAGAACCTTCAGAATGGGAATGAAGGGAGTGTGTGAAAGCACGTACACACAATCACACACTCAATGACAGTAAGTGGAGACAGAAAGCGCTCAGTCTTAATGTGTGCATAACCCGCACCTATCGTTGCAAGACGAGCAATATTTGGCTACTAAATACCCAGTGTTCCCTCTACTTATGATAACATACAGGTACACAAGACTTCCTCCTGTTCAAGTAGGTCAGGGCTTGTGGGCCAAAAGGGTCAAGGCTGGAAGGAGAGAGAACCAGATTATTCCCTGTAAAGTCATTGAAAGCTGGTGTGGGGCTACTGCAAAGCTGCAGATACTGCAAACACAAGCTGGTTTCAACAGGGCACTGACACGACTCCATTTCATATGATATAGAGACTGTGATTATGAGCTGAATCAGAGTCACGGCTTACCATGAACATGGCTCTGAAGTTGCTGAGGTCAGTGAAGAGTTCCTCCACGGATGTCTTCTTTGAGTCGATGGCGAAAAACTCCAGCATGTTGAGGTAAAGGGTCACCATATTACTGTGCATGATCTTCAGCTTCTGATACTGATCTCTCGCCTGCGTAGAGAAACTGTGAGGAATCATTGTCAAGGACTTTTCCAAAACAGTATTGAAAAGTGAATGAGAAAACATGTTGTCAACAGGATTTTCATTAAAATAATTTAAGGAATAATACATTTTCGTCTTTATTGTGATACTTTGGTTAAATGAATTAAATAAAATGGTTAGAAAAAAAAAAGAAAAAAAAAATCATTTTCAGTTGTTCCAGAGTAAAAATGCTGTTTCTGATTGCAGGTAACAAATTAACCCCCAAAAACCAATGACCCAAGGAAACAATCATCCTTACTTCTGCACCTTTGAACATAAATACACAAAAAAATGTCAATAAATCGGCAGTAATTTATGCAATTGTTATTTAATTTTCAAGTTTATTATTTCAGTGCTCTCTCATTTCAAGGCAAGGAAATTTAATCTTTTATTTTATTCTAAAAGGTTACCATTTGAAGAGGATGTTGTGAAATGCAAGAGATTAAGCGTAGTTTCCGCTAAGAATAAACCAAAATGAAAACAATTCACTTTTAATGCCTGATCGAAAGACTACAAGCCCATAATGCAACACTTGCTAAAGTTGTGCAACCCGCACATGCAAAAACCCAGACACATATCGTATAAGAGGATATAAATAGTTCACATGTAGGCTAAAAGTCCAGTTAATTTTAATTATGGTTAAAACTGCTGCACTTCTGCACAGAGCCAAGTGCTTTATCCATTACTGCTCTTTATCCAATTAAAATGCGCTGTGCTGGTGTGTACAGTAGGAGCCAATGCATAACATGTAATTTATTGGGAAAGCATGTATACACACAGGCATTTTATTCTTTAACAAACATAATTATAGATGGCTAAAAAGTACTTGTAGACAGTCATTTAAACCAGTGTTTATTTTATGCACATTTATTTGCAGCCCACATGCATTTATATCGAATGTAAGCGAATGTCTGCAAAGCCCATGTTTTTAAGGTGACCCTTATGGCAACACTGAACAACCATAAATTTATTCAGATCTGAGCAAGACTAGAAAAAAACCCTAAATTTTTCACTTTTTAAAGGGGTCATCGGATGCAAAATTCACTTTTAAATGGAGTTTGCATATAAATGTGTCTTTGCAGTGTGTGGACACACCACCATACAATACCGTTTGAATTTTCTGAGCAATATGACATGTTGCTCATGCTCCGCCACGACCACTGACAGACTGTCCCGTATTAGCATATTTCCGCCCTCAGCCATTTGTATACTGTCCACCAAGGCAGATTGCCAAGACAGCACTTGTCTTGTGTCGACATCACCCATGGAAGAGAGGGGTGGGGTGAGCAGATGCTCATTATCATTTAAAGAGACATGCACCGAAACGGGTCGCTGTGAACAAAGCTGTTTTTGAGGAGGTAAAAAGGGTGTTGTTTTACACAACCATTAATGAATTTTAACCAAAGTGTGTTACAAACTTTACATGAAGACCCTAAAGAATCATACCAACTTGTGGAAAATAGGCATTCGATGACCCCTTTAAAGATAATGAGAGAATGGAAGTTAACCCCCTGGGGTCGGCCGTTGCGCCGATGCGATTGTCTCGCTTTTTTTCTTGTCAGTTCAAAAGAGACTCAAATAACTCAGCCGAATTTTGTCATACAGGCAAGTGTTATGCATCATTCAAAACTGTTAAATGTCTTTTATTTGTGTACACTAATAATAAAAACAAAATGTTGAGTTTTTCGTAAAAAAAAAGAAAATAAACGATGCATGTTCTGCCGTCTCTCTCAATATGAAGTGCATTCTGAAACGCGACAGAAAATGATCTGTAACTCCGCGAATGCTTGTCACTGTGACATGAAACGTCTTTACAAAGCTTGAAGTCTCCATTTTTTTAAATGATGTAAATCATATCAAAAACAAATATTCTCTGTTTAATCAAATTAAAACTGAAATTGTACCGCAAATGGTTATGGATAATTTATAGCACGTGATTATATAGCATGTGTTCACGCCATCTCTCATGCTGTTAAGTGTAACCAGTGTAGGACCTGCATTTAAATAAATGTCTACAGTCTACAGAGACAGATGCAGTTGTAACCTAAATTTTTTATTTGAAATTGTTTTGATCTAACGGACCGATGCCACTCCAATTCATTGTTGACCATTAGTTGATCAAAGATCTAACTCTTTTGAAAACATGAAATGATAGTTGGATGAAAATGTAATTTTACTATCGGTGAACACCTCATATGTGGTGGATAAACATGGCGATTTCCTTCAAATTTCTATTAAAGCACATTAATGCAGTAAAATTCATACCTAAATGCACAACTTAAATAGAGTTTTGCTCTTTTGGTAAAAATTTTTTCATTCATTTTTTTCATGGTAAGGTGACATTTGCATGGAATTGCTCAATATTAATAGTTGCGCATGTCATTAATTAACACCTTACACGTGTTCACTTGCATATCACATGAACACTGCCATATGTGTGCACATTGAAAAATAACATGCTGGGAACACAAGTCTGGTGTGAAAAAAAGGGATGGGAGAAAATCTTTGATGAAGATCAAAGTTTTCCTTTTGGAATGGAGAGTGAAACAATCTACTGTACATACATGCTGACAAAGAAAGAAAACAGTGGGCCAGAAGGAAAATATATATACATGTGTGTGTGTGTGTCCTTGGGGTAGGGATGGGACAATTACCGGTTTCACTATAAACCACGATAAAATGTACTGACGGTTAGTATTATCGTTCAAATTTTAATTATCATTAAAATTGTGTTTGATTATCGCGATTTTAATAACTCACTGTAAATCCTGTCCATCCAGCAACAGTCTGACGCAGCCGCAGCGCGCAATGGGGACATTCTAAAACGCTTAACGTGAAAAACGCTTAACGTGGCTTACTTTACTAAGACAGTGATATTAAATTACCAAAGTCAGTACACAAACTCACAACACCCTCCCCCTGTCGGTGATTGGTTGGAACACTATTTGTTTTGGTTTTGAGTGTTTGGCTAAACCATTTGTTTTTGTGTGCAGATCTCAGAGCCTAGGCTGCCTACAGAGACGCGTTTTTTTGACGGCATGCTTATGGGGTGGGCAGCTAGCGGATCGTTAGGAAAGATTAGATGAATGTGATAAAAATATTTTTGGGCCTGAAATCACTGATACCACCTTTAATCGAGAATGGTCACTACAATAGGTGGGAAACACTTCAAATCTGCCGAGTCGTGTTGTGTGACCATCACCCACTGTTTATAGCGAACGCAAGGCAAGTTAACTTTGACCTCAATACCAAAACTACGTCTGGTAAATATTTGATCACAAAATGTACAAAACAATCGTCCAAAAACGGAGACGCAAGACGGCAAGTTGTATTTGAATGAAACGAGAGAGCGCGTCCGTTGCGATACATGGATGTGCGCCGCTATAATGCGTTGCCATTGACGACCGTCATTATAAAGGAAGGAAATGCCACAGAATATAATCTTGCTTAAAAAAGTGCATAGAGCTGCTGTTTTATTTGTTGTTTGTTGATTTTCAAATATTAAACTGTTTTTAGTGTGAGCATCAGTTCTTTTTGAACACTCATCTCGTTTTAACAAAACCGTGATAATATTGATAATCACGATAATTTTGGTCACTATAATCGTGATATGAAATTTTAATACCGTGTTGGGGTTGGACAAAGATTTTTACAGTATATAAACAAGTGCTAAGAAAATAAAAATATTCTTATTGTTAACTGCTGTATGAGTGAAGTTTCACTAGGATGTAGACCTATAACCCACACATATTCACTATCAAGCGCAAAGAGCTCTTTTTCACATAGTCCGCTTCACTAAGTCACATAAAATGTCTATAACAAACATTAGCATTATGTCTCACACATACTGACACTGTGACTCTTACACATGACATGAAAGAGAGAATCTGGGTCTAATCCTTGCTGTAAGGTCAGGAATGCCTATGCAAAGATGGTAAGCTTTACTTCAAGTATCATAACTAATATTTTGGACTTTGATGTGGTTTTTAATTAGTAATCCTGTTTGAAGCTGGTGCCTCACATCACACTATTCCCACCTCCCCCCAAAAAAATCGGTTAAAACTTTAAATCAACGTCCAAAGAAATGTTGCTTTTATTACTGGCATTAGCTTGAGAGAGAGAGAGAGAGAGAGAGAGAGAGAGAGAGAGAGAGAGAGAGAGAGAGAGAGAGAGAGAGAGAGAGAGAGAGAGAGAGAGAGAGAGAGAGAGAGAGAGAGAGAGAGAGAGAGAGAGAGAGAGAGAGAGAGAGAGAGAGAGAGAGAGAGAGAGAGAGAGAGAGAGAGAGAGAGAGAGAGAGAGAGAGAGAGAGAGAGAGTGTGTGCGTGTCTGTGTGTTTATGAGGTGTGTGTACGAGCTGGCCGCGAGGTGAACTGTTTTCAGGAGGTGGTGTCAGATTGACTTGTGAACTCCACCACGGCAGTCTCAATGAAGCGCAGTTACACTACAAACAGATCTGTAGTTAAGTGCCACAACAGATAACAATCGCACCTGCTGTCATTCGCCTGTCCTTCTTACGTTAAAGCCTACACAATTCTTCAGGGTATTTTGATTAATTGCTATAAATAATGCTGCATTTGATTTATCAAATATATCTTCATGTATAACTTCTAAATTAATGTATAACTTCTAAATTAATATACACATATATATATAGTATGCGTATATATATAGTGTGTACTGTTTTATATGCATTATAAATGCGTGTTTTTGCTGAATTGAGCAAAATCTCTGCTGTGTGGCAATCTACTGCCCTATATTGCAACAGTTTCTTTGTAAGCTCACCTGAACAGCTTACTTGCATAATCAACTCTTCCTAGGCAAGGTAAAAGTGACTATTAGCCAGAACTGACTAAAAAGTAGTCATCTAGAGACAGGACGGAGCTACTCTAACCCACACATTTCACACCAGGACTCAGGTCCTCCATGACTTATTCATAATGAAGGCATAAGGGAGGGCAGGCAGGCCGGACAGCGATGCTTGTTTGGCATACACATGAAATCTTTTGGGAGTTCTTTCGGTGGCATACACACACAGATCTGTTTTGTGCGTCTCCTCTGCTGTCTTTTATACTGCAAGTTCATTCACGCCTTCCAAATATGGAACGGAGAATGGGGCGCAGGGGACGTGCTCACCTAATGAAAGGAGTCGGACAGACGGTGTATGAGAGCAAGATAAGACTTCATTAACGTTAATACTGATCTGGTTGCTGGTGCTAAGAGCTCAGAGGAAAGAAAAGGGCCTGTGCCGTGTGGAGCCAAGAGGTGTTAGCAGTAACAGAGGAAAGAGAGAGGAATGTGGGTTCTGGGTTTTTGTTCTAAATGACAGAGAGCTAAACTAAATTGAGAGAGAGAGAGGTTGATGGCTGACCCTTGAACACAAGTTCTGTGCAGAGGGATTGAAAAGCATTGATTTTTTTCCTGTACACCTGAGCTTGTTAAGACTCTCATACTGTACACTTACACGACACTAAGACACACTATTAACAAACACACCATAATACAGTACCTGAGACCTACACAAATGCATGTGGACACCCCCTTCTAATGAACCATTTCAGATGCATACTAACAGGTGCATAAAATAAACACAGTCTCCCTAGTCATTTACAGTAGAATAGAACTTAGCAAAACAATGCTATATGCTGTTATAGCAAAAAAAGGGAGGACCAATCCTTAATGTCAATTGTTTCAAAATAAAATGTTAAAAACAAGCACATATGGATGTAATATTCGGGTGTTTACATACTTTTGCCCATTTAGTGTCCATAAAATGTCATGTAGTGTCCATAAAATGTCATGTAGTGTCCATAAAATGCAGCGTCTGGTTAGATTGTATATTTTTAGAGATGCAACACTGGCGAATACTGATAATCTGCATCATGACAGTGTACTGTACAAAACGGTAAGTACTGTACAATGTTTTGCACAAGATTACATTTAAAGGCCCATTCACACCAAGGACGATAACTATAATGATAACGGTAAAGACATAGTTCTAAAAATTGTTCTAAATGTAAAAGAACAACAGTCCACACCACAAATAGTGTATAACAATAACGGCACAGTAAAACAATATCATTGGAATCACTTTCAGAACGTTTTTTCCCCCCAGCTGATGAACGATAAAACCACTGACAGCCAATCAGAATCCATTTTGTTTGAAGAGCGAAAGCATTTAAAGTGACAGACTACAAAACAGCAGAGCATGCTTAAAATAAACAATGATATTGTCCTCTGGTGTGAACGCTAATATAGTAATTGTTATAGTTATTGTTCTTGGTGTTCATTTTTAAAGACAATAATAATTTAACATTTAAGACCCAAATGTTATTAAATTATTATTGTCTTTAAAAATGAACTCTAAGTGAGTGTTAGATGAAGGAAAAGGCAATTCTAAAAGACAAACAAAACAAAAAAACATTAAAGAAAAACTCCAAAATCAGCTGACAACTGCTATGGTGCCAATATATCACACATCCCTAATATTTCAGCACATTACTACGCAAGACATACAAATGCAACGTTGATGCCCATTGTAAGAGGCTACTGCAAATACCCACCAAGAGCTGCCCACCAAGTGAGCATATTTTTGGCATCATCAGTGTTTTCAAATTTGAAAAACAATACCCAAAAATGCTGTCTAGCAGGGTAGCTCTCTAGGATTTGAGTCAATGCATTCATAAAATATATCGGTAGGGACAAGGCACTAAATGTAGCTATTAAAAATTAAATAAATAAAAAATAAAAACAAATGAAAAATTAGAGCAGACAAACAAAAAAAGCAGAAAGGGCAATAGAAAAATAACTAAATAAACAGAAAAAAACAGTATGGATGAGAGGAGGGATGTAGGGTGGAAGACAGTCCACTATGTGGCTGGTGAGTGAGATAATAACCTCCCCTGGTAGAGTCTAGCTAGGACAGCGTGAAGGGTAGAGCAGTCGGGTCAGACCCAGAACATGGAATTCACTGGATCATGAGCACCCCACTAAAGTAATAAAGTCAAATCAGTTTTTTGCCCATGAAACAGCAAACACACCAGCAAAAAATAAAACATTCCGTAAGCCTGAGCCCAAAACGAAGCTACACAAGACTACCTGCTCCACAGAGATATACAAAATGCGCTAAAAGAAAGGTTCAATGATGATTATTAGGGTATCTGTTTTGATCAGCGTTTAGTTTGTGCAACTGGTATCACCCCTGGCAACACGTCTGGCTTTCAAACATTTGCCATTAGCAAAGGAGACAGCATCACGACCGCAGGAAATGATTTCAAGAGCAATGACAGACAGCAAGGAAAAGAACTAACAAGCAAGTACAGGAATGTACAACTCCATTATCAAACCAGGTTTCACAAGCAGCCCGGTGAAGTTCAATATAAATAATTTATTCGCACACGCCGACATAAACTCTGATTAGTGTTTGTGAATGTGTGTGAGGTTGACAAGGGTGCCAGAAAATGTGTTGCCACCATGTGCAAGAGAACTAACCGTGTAGATAGCAGCACAGCAATGAATAAGTGTGTTACAACAAAACAAAAAAAAGAAACAAAGAAATGTACAGTGTCTGTGTGTATATGTGTATGCAAACGTGTGAAAGGATATTGCCATCTTGCTGTGGAACAGGTCCTGCTGGTCGTCTGGGGAGCTGAAAGTGTCCAGATCCTTCTCCAACTGCAGCAGGTGTTTCTCCATCTGTCTCAGGCTCTTCTCAAGGTTTTCTGCTGATACTACACACACAGAGAGGTACAGATTTAAAACAATGCACTGACACGCTTTACTTACAGCAGATCCAAAATGCATGTTTCCAGTAGGGATGCACCGAAATGAAATTTCTTGGCTGAGGCCGAATAATAATGAAAAGCTTGGCCGAAGGCCGAATACCGAACGCTTACATTTTTTCCATTTATTTTGCCAATTTTTTCACCATTGCATTAATTAAATAGTAAAAATGTGCTTTTTACTATTTTGTCTTGCTTTTCAGAAAAATAAATAAAAAATCTAATTTCAAAAATACAATTTAGAACTTTTTTTTAACATTCCAGCAGATATTATCCAAACAAAACACAGTATAACTTTAAGGTGCTGTATGTAGTTTTTAGCGGCCTCTAGCGGTGATGTTTCAGATTGCAACCAATAAGTTTACAAGCGCGTGCTCTTACGCATTTATGAGCGAGCACTGTGGGTACCGGCCAGACTGAGACGCAACCGGACGTAACACACAAAGCATTCCATAACATGCTGGAAACTCAGGTAAACTCCCACTGCAACGTTACAATAATAGGCTACTTTTATCAGCTTGATGTTGAACTAATGCTCCATGCTCGTACCATGATAAGTATGGAACCCTATCAATCGTGCCGAATTCTGTCACTGCAAGCACTACTTCACATTTTCTTCAGGAAATGTACATTCTAGGTTTGTAGATAAGGTTTCTCCATTGTTCAAATACCCTGCCGATGTTGATCCATGTTTTTTTACCCGAAGTTCATCCGATTTACGTCTGGCCTTACGAGCTTCAGCAGAAAAAACTTTTTGTTTTTGCTTTTTATCAATATGTGGAGTTTGTGTTGGAGTCTGTGTTTTGCTGGGCGCAGGTCGTTTCTTAGTGTTATCAGACATGTCATAAGTTGCACAAGTCATAAGTCCATGTCATAAGTTGCAGTGTCGTCGCTGTTGAGTGCAAAGTCAGTAGGGCGAGAGGCTCGGGAGCGTGCATGCAGGTGACGTCACTGGCGGTAAATCCGACCTGGGACCTTCACATAAAAATAAGAATATTTGCTTTCAGAGGTAATAGCAAAACCTGCAAAGTGGATAATTTTAATGTGAGATTACAACCCCTTCACACACAGGCAATAAAAAAATTATTCGTTTTGGTAGAAAAGCTACATACAGCACCTTTAAAATAAATTAGTCCAAAAAAAAAATATATATATATATATTTGGCCATCTTTGAAGCCCCCCTTCTTAAATAGCCTTTAACTGACTGCTGAAAGAATGTAACTGTATGCCTACAACAAAAAAAAGTGCATTAAAAAGTGCAAAAATGTGGATGAACCCACAACAAATGAATAACAAAATTCGAAGGGGTTATTGCTCCTGGGGGTGGGGACTTCTGAGAGATAACCATCTAACTGTTGAGCGGTTGAGCTTGTCCTCCATCTTGCAAATGGGTTATTCTCTTGGAGGATCTCATCGAACATGTCAGACAGCGAGATGGTGCGCGGCTCATCTGTAGTACGAGCCCGTTTTCTCTCTGTGCTGTTTTCTAGTGTTGGGTCCGAGTCCACCTTTGTCGAGTCCGAGTCGAGTCCAAGTCCTTAACAATCAAGTCCGAGTCCAAAGAGGGCCGAGTCAGACTTGAGTCCGAGTCCTTAACATCCGAGTCTGAGTCCAAGTCGAGTCCACAAAGATTTAAATGACTTGAAATTTACCTTTCACAAAGACAATTACTGTTGCTGCTACGTCCGACAAGCCTTTCCGCTCACTCCACACATCATGTTCTCACACAGTGAAACATATATTGTGGAGCAAAAAGGACACTGACAATGTGCCAACAGACAAGACAGAGCAGGCTACTTTTGGTATGAAATAAAGTCTCAGCTTTCAAATTTTGTAATTTTTATGAAATGCAAACCACAAATACTGTTTTGTAGTGCTTTAATGTGTAGGGTCTCAGTTCAAGCAGCACATGAACTGATAATCTCTTCTAGTTATAGCACAAATTAAACAAATGAACACCAGAACTGCAAAAAGAAATCAATACACACTATTTTTCAAGTTCAAGTCCACTGACTTTAATCTACTAAATGGTTTGGTTTGTTTGTCAAAAATTGTGGATATCTGCATTATGAGATTGGTCAGATCGCCTGTCAATCAAATTCCGGCGAAAGGTCTCACCACTGAGCTCTTAAAATAATATTTTAACCTTTACAAAGGATTGCTATGCATAGTTGCAGTCATACGTTTACCCATCTTTCAGAATCTGCGAGGTAATGCTCAAGAATGCAACACGATGCATTAAGAGCCAGGGGGAAACTTTTGAGCAAGATGATGGTGATGTTTAATTTTTTCTTATTTTGTTTTACATGCTAATATCTTATTTAGCCTCTGAAGGGCAGGACTAAATTAATGCATTTTTAAACAAAATAAGAACAATTTACACAAATGATCTAGTTCAAAAGTTTACATCCCCTGGCTCTTAACGGATGTTTCCTTCTTGAGCAACACTAAATGTATGCAGTGTTTGTAACAGTTGTGTATGAGTCCCAGTGTGAAAAGATGGATCTCAAAATCATACAATCGCTGCTAGTAAGGAGTCAAATATGCAGAAGATGCTGGAAAACCAAAGAATGTGCAGGAGCTGGAGGATTTTTCTGAAGACTATTGGGCAGTTTAAGTGTTCAGGACAAACAAGGGACTCATGAACAACCATTACCAAAAAAAAAAAAAAAAAACAGTTGTGTTATAACAACTATAAAAAACAATTATAACTATATAAAAAACAATTATAACACTTTATAATTTACAATGTGAACGTAACCACTGGTCCTCTAGAACAGTGGTTCTCAAAGTGGGGTCGGCACTGCCTGGGGGTCCGTGGAGAGTTTGCTATAAAATTTAAACATACCCGGAGAAAGTGCAGGGCCCATCATCATTCATTACTCCCGCGTTCTGTAACGTTAAACCAATGAACATTCGGCTTTTACATTACGTCAATCTACCAAAACATTTCCCTTAGGCTTTAACTTCACGTCTCACAGCTAATAAATGAATAAATGAAAGCCAATTAAACAGGCGCATTGTGTTCAGCACTCCCCCCGCTTCAACTTTGGGCCAATAGAAACTCTGTTGTTACATTACGTCAATCTGTCAAAGTCGTTATTTCGACATCTCGTTATTTCGCCATAATAAGGGGACATTCTAATCTGCATTAAGCCACATTAAGCGTTCTTATAATGGTTTTCTATGGGAGGAAAATGCTTAACGTGTAATTAAACGTTGCGTTCATATTCTGGGCTCATCTGATTTACATAGCATAGCCTACTTTGTTATGATTTTAGTATCATAATGATTAATAAATACACGCACAATTATCCGTGAACTTGATTTAAAGGAGAACTCGGCAACTCTAGCGAACTCTAGTCACTTCTTCGCTGATTTTCCCTTTTGTTGTCGCATGTTTTCCCCACGAGCTCCCCCTACAGCTGTGGGGGGGGCGTATATTTCACAACACGGTCGTAATAAACTCACTTGCGGCGGCCTCCTCCCCCTCTCTACCGCTGCTCATGTGCGTTTGTTTTGATCGGAGCAAGCCAACTGTATCGTGTGGAGCTATGTCTACCGAGGTGGGTAATCTGGTAATACATCATACATGCGTGTGTGTTTATGTTGAATTGCCGTAAAGCGATTCGTGTTTCGCGCTCGTTCTCGTTCTCGCTTTAATCGATTTAATCATACACTCGATTTAATTATATCACATGGAACCGATCCAACCGATATAGATATCATTCCACAAAGTGACGATGTCACTGACCATTACATGGTAACTTGCATATTACGTACTCCTGTAATATATCATGCTGCGCCGCGTTATCGATTAGGCAGAACAATCCTTCCATCCACCATAGATAATTTTTCAAACAGCTTATCGGATCTGTCTCAGCTGCTCAGTGAACCCAAACAAACAGATGAACTTGAGGAATTAACTAGCACTATGAGCACCATTCTCTCTGGATCATTGGATATTGTTGCGGCCAACCACGTCTCACAGCTAATAAATGAATAAATGAAAGCCAATTAAACAGGCGCATTGTGTTCAGCACTCCCCCCGCTTCAACTTTGGGCCAATAGAAACTCTGTTGTTACATTACGTCAATCTGTCAAAGTCGTTATTTCGACATCTCGTTATTTCGCCATAATAAGGGGACATTCTAATCTGCATTAAGCCACATTAAGCGTTCTTATAATGGTTTTCTATGGGAGGAAAATACTTAACGTGTAATTAAACGTTGCGTTCATATTCTGGGCTCATCTGATTTACATAGCATAGCCTACTTTGTTATGATTTTAGTATCATAATGATTAATAAATACACGCACAATTATCCGTGAACTTGATTTAAAGGAGAACTCGGCAACTCTAGCGAACTCTAGTCACTTCTTCGCTGATTTTCCCTTTTGTTGTCGCATGTTTTCCCCACGAGCTCCCCCTACAGCGGTGGGGGGGCGTATATTTCACAACACGGTCGTAATAAACTCACTTGCGGCGGCCTCCTCCCCCTCTCTACCGCTGCTCATGTGCGTTTGTTTTGATCGGAGCAAGCCAACTGTATCGTGTGGAGCTATGTCTACCGAGGTGGGTAATCTGGTAATACATCATACATGCGTGTGTGTTTATGTTGAATTGCCGTAAAGCGATTCGTGTTTCGCGCTCGTTCTCGTTCTCGCTTTAATCGATTTAATCATACACTCGATTTAATTATATCACATGGAACCAATCCAACCGATATAGATATCATTCCACAAAGTGACGATGTCACTGACCATTACATGGTAACTTGCATATTACGTACTCCTGTAATATATCATGCTGCGCCGCGTTATCGATTAGGCAGAACAATCCTTCCATCCACCATAGATAATTTTTCAAACAGCTTATCGGATCTGTCTCAGCTGCTCAGTGAACCCAAACAAACAGATGAACTTGAGGAATTAACTAGCACTATGAGCACCATTCTCTCTGGATCATTGGATATTGTTGCGCCCATTAGATTAAAAAAGGTCAGAGAGAAAAGTAAAGCACCATGGTACAACAATACTACGCGTGTTCTAAAGAGAGAAACCCGTAATTTAGAGCGTAAATGGAAACAAACCAACTTAGAGGTCTTTAGAATCGCATGGAAAGACAGTATGTCACGTTATAAAAAGGCCCTAAAAGCGGCCAGGGCTGAGCATCTACGCAAACTAATAGAAAACAACCATAACAATCCTAAGTTCTTATTTAACACAGTGGCGAGACTAACAAATAAACAGATGTCTCCTGAACAAAATATTCCATTACAGTTTAGTAGTAATGATTTCATGAAGTTCTTCACTGAGAAAATAGAAAACATCAGAACCACAATTGTAAACGTTCAATCCTCAATCGCGCCTTATAATTCAGCCTCAATTATCACCCCGCAAGAACAATTACAGTGCTTTACAACTATAGAACAAAAAGAGTTAAATAAACTTTTTACTTCATCTAAAACAACAACATGTTTACTAGATCCTATACCAACTAAACTATTGAAAGAAGTGTTACCTGTAGTGGAAGAGCCTCTCCTCAATATTATTAACTCGTCTTTATCTTTAGGTTATGTTCCAAAAACATTTAAACTGGCAGTTATAAAACCTCTCATTAAGAAACCACAATTAGATCCGAATAATCTAGTAAATTATAGACCCATTTCAAATCTACCTTTTATGTCTAAAATACTAGAAAAAGTTGTGTCCGCTCAACTGGGCTCTTTCTTACAAGAAAATGACACCTATGAAAAGTTTCAGTCTGGGTTCAGGCCGCATCATAGCACTGAAACTGCGCTCGTTAAAATCACAAATGATTTACTTTTAGCTTCTGACCAAGGCTGTATCTCAATATTAGTTTTACTTGATCTTAGTGCTGCGTTCGATACTATAGATCATACAATACTCTTAGATCGACTACAAAATTATACTGGTGTTCAAGGACAAGCATTAAGCTGGTTTAGATCGTATTTATCTGACCGCTACCATTTTGTTTATTTAAATGGAGAAAAATCTATCATAACTCCAGTAAACTATGGAGTGCCGCAGGGATCTGTGTTAGGCCCTCTATTATTCTCAATATATATGCTGCCACTTGGAAATATTATAAGGAAACATGGAATTAGTTTCCATTGTTATGCTGATGACACTCAAATCTATATTTCATCACGGCCAGATGAAAACGCTAAATTATCCAAATTGACAGAGTGTGTTAAAGATATAAAAGATTGGATGACGCATAATTTTCTTTTATTAAATCCAGACAAGACAGAGGTACTACTTATCGGTTCAAAAAACCACCCACAAAACCTCTCACAATACAACTTTAACATAGTAGGATGTCCTGTTACTTCATCCTCTACAGTAAAAGACCTGGGTGTTATATTAGACTGCAACCTGTCTTTTGAAAATCATATTTCATATGTTACAAGAACAGCCTTTTTCCACCTTAGAAACATTGCTAAGCTACGTAATATGCTATCTGTTTCTGATGCAGAAAAGTTAGTTCATGCATTCATGACCTCGAGACTAGATTACTGTAATGCGTTATTAGCCGGTTGTCCTGCATCCTCAATAAACAAGCTACAGTTAGTCCAAAATGCCGCCGCTAGAGTTCTAACTAGATCAAGAAAATATGATCATATAACACCGATTTTATCATCTCTACATTGGTTACCTATAAAGTCCCGTATTAATTACAAGGTATTGCTACTGACTTATAAAGCCCTAAACGGCTTAGCTCCAGTCTATTTAACGGATCTTCTATCGCCCTATAATCCATCGCGCTCTTTAAGGTCACTAAATTCGAGGCTTTTGGTCATACCTAGGATATCTAGGTCCACCAAAGGAGGGAGAGCATTTTCACATTTAGCACCAAAACTCTGGAATAGTCTTCCGGATACTGTTCGTTGCTCAGACTCGCTCTCCCAGTTTAAAACTAGATTAAAGACGCATCTCTTCAGCCAGGCATTGATATAATACTTTTAATCCTACAGTTAAATCCGACCTCTAGTTCATAAACGCCAGAGGAGAACTGGCCCCCGACTGAGCCCGGGTTCTCCCAAGGTTTTTTTTTCTCCATTAGGTCACCTGATGGAGTTTTTCGGTTCCTTGCCACTGTTGCCTTTGGCTTGCTCAGTTGGGGATATTTGGGGATATTTAATTGAATTAATCAATCAACGATACTATTGATCAGCATTACCAAACGTAGACGTTCCACTAGAAACAAACATTGATGTATTGTTCTAATTTATTACTGTGAAGCTGCTTTGATACAACCTGTGTTGTGAAAAGCGCTATATAAATAAACTTGACTTGACTCGCTTCTCACGAGACTTCCAATTTCTATTTTGCCGGGACGGTAGTCCCCAAGTTGCAAGGTTGGTTTTCCGCCTGGGAACGCTGGGGGGAGTGGGGAAAGTCACCAATATCACCAGAACAGGTTGTTTAACCATCCAAATGATTTCTAGACAGTTTTATTAAGTTAAAAAAGTTACCAAGTTCTCCTTTAAACAAATGCCTTTCAACTTGTTTGTGCAAAATTCAGAATTAAATGAATGTGCAGCAATTTGTAGAGAGTCCTTAGGCCTACTATACTGTTGTAGCCATTAAATAAGCACATTTAGTTTCATATTTGTTAAAATATTATGATGTTATTTTGTTTCCATTTATGTTAATTTATGAAAAGTGAACAGCATGAGTAGGATGCGCAATATATCAAGAGACATGGAGTGGGTCAGACATGATTTTGACCACTTCATTAAGTTTGTTTTGTAGAAAGCATTTCTTTAAAGTGAATTTTGTTTTGTATAAATTGTATCTTAATTTTAATACATTTTTTATCCACCATTATAACAAATATAACAGACACTAATCATGGAGGCGCCCGCGCGGTCACTTGCACTGCACGTTAACTGGAGCGCATCTCATCCTCAAACTCAGTGTATGCCTCACACAGACATGAGAAATACATCAAATACACAAAGCTTGAAATGTCTTAAAACGAAATAATTCAAAACGAAAAGAAATAGGCTACTCTCTGATTATGTAATCCATGATGTGCATTTCTCTCTATAGGCGCGTTCACTACGGAGATGGCGATCATCAACTTCATCTTTGCAGTCAACACTGTAATAAAAATCAATGCACGCCTCACCGGATTTACATGCACATCTTGCTTGTTGCACGCACACATATTATGTAACATTATTATTAATTAATACATCTTTTAGAATATTTGATTGAATGCTGAATGTTGCGCTTGTTCAATTTAATAAAATTAAAACTTGAATTGTGATCATTAAAATAATTTAATATTAAATATTTAGTGGCCAAGTTTTGCTAATTTATTAATAGTGCGTGTGTATATATAGCCTATATATAGAATTGCGCAGCTCCCCGTCAATGATCTAGCACCCCCTCAGCACATGCGTTAACGATTTTGCCGGGGCTTCAGCCCCGAATGTTTTTTGAAAAGTTGACTGACAAAAATGAAACTGGACAATAGCCTATGTAAACCCCCGAAATCATAAGTTGCCTTATTTCATTGTGCTTTGGCTTTGCTGCTGTCTCTGACTAGTGATTGTTGAAATCTGTCTCTGCAGACGCACAACGTGAGTGATTTCAGCCTATCCTAGAATATCTCCAGGATTTGCGCAAGAAAACAGAAAACAATCTTACAGCAATTAAAAAAAAAAAAAAGAATAAATAACGCAGTCAGCATCGCCGCACAGTCCTGTCAGACCAGATGTTGTCAGGCTATATGTCAGTAAAACTTTCCTGTCGTATGACTCGTATCAGCCGTGTGCTCGCAGTGCGCACTCTTCAATATCAAGCGCAAATGCAGCGCGCCCTATCACGCAAAATAAACTACGAGCATGTACGTCGTGTTCTGTCGTCAATTAGGCTAAGTATTGAAATAACCAAAAGGGAGAATAAAATTGTATCATTTTTCATTATTAATATTCTAACATTTTATCAATATTGCAAAGCCATCAAAACTGACTCGTGTCATAAAAAAAATATTTTGTGACCAAAAATGTGAAAAATACATCTAGCCTAAATGATCGTTCTTGACATTCTTTTAAGCAACCCAATTTGTCTAGATCTGTAATATTATTTCATTTGTATAATGAGCTTGTCTTTGTTTTAAATTATATTGTATTTTTATTGTGAGTGTGTTGGAACAGCTGCACAGTCGATTTAGTCAGCTTGATTAACATTATTACAATGTATTCCTATTTAACACAGATGTTCTTTGCTAATTACAGAAACT
This sequence comes from Scardinius erythrophthalmus, assembly GCF_964197995.2. Lineage (NCBI taxonomy): Eukaryota > Metazoa > Chordata > Actinopteri > Cypriniformes > Leuciscidae > Scardinius > Scardinius erythrophthalmus. The sequence continues at coordinate 24,889,256 of NC_138245.1, read as the reverse complement.
ATAAGCAAAATATAAGCATAAATATATATTTATAAAATAAACAAACAAAAGATTGCACTGGTGTTTGATTAATATCTATATGCAAAATAATCTATATGCAAAAATATGTGATTGTGTATTGTCAACAATAAGCAGAAACATTCTGCATTTCCATTTTCTAGTGTGGATCATTAATTTCAACATTTATCCTCATTCTCATGTATAAGAATCTGTTATCTGCTTGACAAATAATTTATGTATACTGCCCACTGACATGCTTTTAAAGCTATTGTTATCAAAAAATGTTGGCCTTCAAACACCTTAAAATGCACATATGTAGGTCAGAGAAATCCAAATTTTCTCGGGGGAGTGTGCACCCGAACCCCCCTAACTACCTCACATTTGAATGTGCGTGTCTGTGGGGTAATGTGGGCTGGTGTGGCTGCCCCCTGCATATAGACCTACAATATACATTTATTCTCTGTATCGAATCATTGTTATCTAATTACCCTCCCCCAGCCCCTGATGTTTCGGGCTCAGCCCCTGATGTTTTTAAAACCTAGAAACGCCCCTGCCCCTTTCTCATCTTTCTCTCTCTCTCACACACACACACACACACACACACACACACACACACACACACACACACACACACACACACACACACACACACACAGATGATTTAGCTATTACATTTGTGTTGCGGTTATAAGGGGGTCCTTGGAATTTTTTCTTCCCTATGAGGGGTCCCTATCTAAAGATAGTTTGAGAACCCCTGCTCTAGAAGCATGAAAAACTAAACTATTATTTAGATCAATAGCGCTCCCTTTAAGCCATGACTTAGGCCTTACCGCGTTCTGCACTCTCACTAAAACTCTCGTCATAAACACTGAACTTGTCCACACTGCACGGTGAATCTCTTATTTATATAGCGTCTAGACTGTTGTTTATGAGAGGGATTTGCGAAAGGATAAAGCTTGCACTGATTCTAAAACATCTCTGATTTGCCACTGCGTTCATGCGCTTAATATTCATGTCTGTGATTGGCTACAATGCTCAACACTGAAACAACACAAGGAGTTTCGTTTCATTTTTATTGTGTACTCCAGTGCCCGGACTCGACTGTACTCGGAAAAATTTACTCAGATGGAGTGTACTCGGATGGAGTGAAGTTTTCTTAGGTTTAATAAAAATGGTTCCCTGTGAATAAAGCAAATGCTGAAATCTAAAATTACAATAAAATTACTGCACAGAACGTGAAATGCGAAGTGTAATTATTATTATTTAAAAGATCTTAAAGTCAACAACAACATAGCTTACAATAATAACAGAAAAAGAGAGCCGCTCAGTAGTAAACCATTAATTTTAGTCTCATTTACCACCGAGCTACTTTCAAATTTCACAAGCTTTTGGCTGGCTGGTAGCTGGTGCTAATTCCCATCTGTGCCTAGCTGTGACATTAGGTGCTTTAGCTTATTTCACCTGTAGTATCTTTGCTCGTTGATGCCCGGAACATGTCTGTTATTTTGGAGCATTTTGCTGCCGCCTCCTCATTTTTTTTTTCCTTTTGAGTCTGACCTTCTCAGCGCCACATTTCCCTTTTCTTTTTTGTCTTTCCATAATTTGGGGATGTTTACACCTGGCCACTTTATTTGTTTTCTCAGATCGGATAGCTATCTGATTTATCGAAACGATTCCAGTTACACCTGGTCACATAAATGTGTTTTTGCAAAACGGATATAAATCCAATCTTCAATTCCCACGCTATATGCAGATTTAATGGAGTGCATGTCACCGAAAGCAACAGATAGCCTATGAACTGCATTTTATTGATCATCAGCTAAAATTTCAAAATCAAAGACCGCAATAAGAGAGAGCGGCTACAGTCGTGGTAAGATCATTTCAGTTCTTTACTTTTAATGAAGATGATTGTGTTAAGCGTCTGCGACTTACTTTCACTTTGATTCACTTAGTTTGCACGTTGGCTTGATGAGTAGATGCTCAGCTGCGATCCGATTCGGATTCAAATCCGTCTCGAATGCGAAACGCATTTACAGGGGGGCATTTACACCTGGTCTTTTCACGATCGGATAGCTATCCGATCGCAGAAAGCGCATTAAGTGGACAGGTGTAAACAGCCCACTCACTCACACACTGACTTCCAAAACGTGACGAGGAAAAAAAGATGTGTTCGATGGTTTTACGTCATAGGCCGACAGGCTATGCCATTTGGGGAGGAGCCGCTCACTGATCCCCCTATATATTTTAAAATCATAGACATGGTTGGACCTGCACTTCGTTAGTGCTTTCTGATTAACCTGTGCTTCTATTAAAATAAGAGGCTGATGCGGCCCGTCATACAGGTTTAGCAGAGAGGCTGCACAGTTTGACCGGATGGTGTTGCTAAGAACTTGCAATGTATAACTATTATCAGGCCCTCGCGGCCTCAAAACACTACCGGCCCACCGGGAAAAGTCCAGACTCTCCCGATTGCCACTCCTCCCCTGGTCTCCATCACCTAGCAGCTTTCCCAAATCCAACTCAGCCTGGATCATTTCTCCACACCGCCGACATGTTTGCTGCATTTATAAAGCATGCACCTCTCACTCTACGCTGGTTACTATTTGATCATGTCATCAAAAACCTCATTGTTCGGCAAAAATTATTTCGTCTTTTTACTTATAATTTCGGTTGCCAAACAATCGGTGCATCCCTAGTGTCCAGATGACAAACACTCCTCAGAAACCAAGTTCTTTTTTTTTTTTCTTTTTTTTAGATTTCAGAGCTATAACGGAAGGGAAAATTTCAAGTCTGTTCCTCACACAAAGCTGCAGTATGTCTTTAGAAGACTATGATACAATCTGTTGTGAGTCCTTTTTATAGCTAGACAGCAAACAAAAAAAGTAGAGAGAGTTGACGTCTCTTCTTTCACACACAGTATGAGACGTCAACAGTGTAGCTGTTTAATCATTTTTAACTGAGGACTCACTGGTGTTAATTATTTTATATATATTTTTATTTCAAAGCAATTTATTGCCATTTGTTTGCAATTTTTGTTTTCTATGCAATGCATCTGATGTGTTTGGTTCATCTATGCAATTACAACAAGAAAAAAAAAGATAATAGCATTGATAAAGAGCAGGGTAACACTTAATAATAAGGTCTCATTAGTTAATGTGAGTTAAAAATTTTAGTACAATGAGCAATTTATTTGTAACAGTATTCATTAATCTTTGTTAACATTAGATAACAAAATACTGATCGTTGTTAGTTCATGTTAGCTCAGATCCATGAAATATTGTTAACAGATAAAAAGTAGTGCATTAATAAATGTTGAAATACAAATCGACTAAGATTAATAAATGTTTTGGAAGTATTTTTCATTGTTAGTTCATGTTGACTAATGTTAACAATTGGAACAGCATTTTATCACATGGTAAATGCTACATTTTGCACATCTGAAGTGTGTCTTCAACTGGAGTGTAAATGTGCGTAGTCAATTGTATGAACACCTGTCACAGTGTGTGGAGGTTACTATTCTCAACATTTTATCGAAATCACATTAGTGTTCCTCTCTCACACACATCACGGAATAGGTGCAGACTCATTTAGGATGTACGAGGTTAAAATTGATGCTCTTTTTATTTATTTATTTGTGTGTGTGTGTGTGTGTGTGTGTGTGCGTGCGTGCGTGCGTGCGTTTGTTTCAGAAATTACACACATCAGCTTTATAGCGTACCATTTCTAAAAGGTTCAATGCCCTATTAGCAGACTCTATTACATAAAACTATCATTTTTTAGAGATATATTTGGTTCATTATTATTACATAATGAACGGGGAGGCCTGCATCTTTCACCTGTTCCTCACACATGCTGGTAGTTTGATGAGGTAATTATGTGACTTTAATAAGAGGCTCAGGTTTGATTAAGCAGACACTGTTAGGAGGGGACGATCTTGTTCCATGCACAGTGTTAGCTTAATGTGATGGGACACATTGACTGAACCTCATGGGTTGAGATTTGGCTTATATGTGCTCAGCTTAGCAGGATATTATTTATTGCATTTTCATGAGGAATTGTGTAAATGTTAAACTATTTAACGGTAATCTGCTTAGTTAAGGCAGACTTTGTGTGTGTGTGTGTGTGTGTGTGTGGGGGGGGGGTTGTCCTTAATGATTTTTAACATGCACGAAGAACAATTTGAGGCTTTTAGCAACTAATTGTGCCTCTCACACTGTCCATATCTTGGTCTATAGAGTCAAAGCACACATTTTACATTTAGAACAGTACAAAGCTGAATCAAAACCAAAGTGCATACACAACCAGACAGGACAAGCTGAATGCAAAAACCTCACTTTAGCCACAAAAACTCATCTCTAGCTCCCTCTCATGGAGTCAATGTAGAGAGGTAAATGTCTCTATCTGGTCTCACAGTACAGTGTCAGAAGTAGATGACACTGACACTTTGAGTGTGACCCAAGAGTCCAGCACCTACAGACATGTCTGTCAATTTGAATATCTGTAAGATACATTTATTCATGCACAAAGTATTATTATGCAGCATGTTGGGGAGACATGTCCTAAGCAATTAGCCTTGTGAACAATAAAGTACCAAACCATTAAAAAGTTTGGGTTTGGTAATATTTTATTGTAATGTTTTTCAAACAATATATTTTTGTGAAAAAAATAATAATATTTTTTTTATTACCGGTAATAGAAATTAAAAAGAACAGTATAATAAAAGTTTTGGAACAAACTTTCATCATGATTAATCTGTGTTGTTTCTGTACAGGTCAAAGACAAATGATTTTGAATTTAGATATATGGCAGGATTGTTTGCGTTTACATTAAAAAAAAAGTATACATCTATACACAAACTAACAACCAATTTCATCTTTCAGACACCATCTTTAGATCACAGAATCAAAACACACAGGATTGTGGGATATCATAGGCAGCAAATGATACATCTACTGTATGCTGCCTGCAGAAGCAGTATTTTTCAGCTTTCGGACAAAGCTGCCGTCTAGGTAGTTAGCTCATTAGATTTAGAAACGCATCCACTATGTTTCAGGTGCCCTTTCTTAAGAGCCACTTTGGTATCAAAGTGTGAGCCAAAGGAAATAAAAATGTAAAAGAAAGCCTCAATAACAGTCAGCAGGTGCTCCTGAAAAAAAACACTAAAGAAACACACATGTACTGTATGAACCCTCCATTAGCAGCCACTGAAGGGAATCACCCTAGACCTAACCGCACCACAATGGGAGACAAAAACATAATAGTTGGGGAATGACAATAGCTAATTCTTAATGAAAGCATCTCCAGGAGAAAAAACATACATCTGCAAATGTGAGCTCTAAAGGACAGAATAATGGAAGTAATATCTGTAAAACAATCAAAGGCTGTTTCCTGAGGGGCGTGCAGGGACAGACGTTCAGTGTGGTGGGGATATGTTACCCATAATGCCATTTCAGCTTTGATGAAGGGCACAAGAGCAGGCAGCACTAATGAAATGGGGAACGGGAGAGAAAGAGACAGACAGGGAGAAAAAAAAGTGAAAGTAATAAAAAGCTGCAGAGCCAGAGTAGGAGAAAGAGGACATGACAGAAAAACCTACATTGCTCCAGCCTTCCTTCCTTGGAAAACAAAAGGAATGTCTGAGCTGCTCATTTCAATACAGTGAAACTAAATTGTGACCATAAGCCATCAAGCACCAAGAAAAAAAAGACAGCAAAGCATCATAAAAGCACACCATATGGGTTTGGAGCAATGTGAGGGTGACTAAATGACATAATTCACTTTTTTTAGGTCAAATTCAGCTAACAGTTCGTAATTAAGTCAACATGAATCAAAAATCAACCCCATTAGGTCTTAATAAATGTCCCTGGTCTTACTGTGAATCATTCTTCAAAGTATATTATTATAAAAATAAAAATAAAAATAAATCATAATAGTTAATATTGTATAAAAATGTAATAACATTCCCAGCCTGTGAAACTTTCATGTTCAGCTGATGCAATCAACACACTACACAGCCAGAGAACAACGATATTAACCAATAATATTACAACCTAACAAGTCTAACAATCCAATAAAATCCCAACTACTAAGTCCTGCCCTCCATCATTTCCTGCTGACTTATGTTTCATTTAAAAAAACACAAGTTTTAAGTTCCTTGTAAATACTTTCTCTAAGGCTGACAGACATATAGGCAGGGCATCTTATTAATCACTCTCTCTTATAATCCTGTTTGATTGCACTGCCAAAACTCTCCCTACCCTGCTTTCTGGAAGCATTAGGTAACGCAGTGAGTTTCTCTGGTCCTGTTGTGACTCTGCCTCTAGGGCTGCCGAGGGCAACGTGACCTCACACAACGGCCCCTCGGCTTCTCTCTGTCTGCTAAAACACACACAGGCAGATAGACATAGACTGTCTGAAAATATCAGCTTATATTAGTGGATTCTAATCGTGATGTGTTCAGATTAAGATTTACAATAAAAGGATCCGGAGATCTGACACAACTCACCGGCCTTATAATTATGAGCGGACAAACGCACACACACAAGCTGACATAATCTCTGTGTCTAGTGTTGCTGAGAGAGTGTGAGCAGCAAAATGAGGCTGTGCAGCACAGAGGACATCAAGAATTACAGAAGTCAACAAAAACTCAAACATAGATACTGGTAGTTCATGTGAGAGTGATGTTAAAAATCAGTTAAAGTAAGGTCTCATGTTGGCAGCTATGAACAATACTTTCCCCCCCCCCACTTTTCAGATGGTCAGCCAGGGAGTTGTTAGGGCAGCTAAATCACCTTAAACCAGCAAACTATCCTCGACTAATTAAAGCATTGTATAATTAAGGCAAAATAAATTAAAAAGCAAAAAATAAAACAGTAATAGCAAAACAATTTAGCATTGCTATTTTTTTATAAAATAAAATACAAGTATATCTCACAATATTGTAATTGCATTGCAATACTTAATTAAATAAGACTGATTTATTTACAACAGACACTGTTTCTGAGTACCTCGACTGGCCCGGTCCACATGTTGTAGATCATCCACAAACTTCAGCACTTCAGGGTATTTCTCCTCACAGATCTCTGCCAGGAAATTCAGTAGAGTGGACTTCTGATCAGCCGATTTAGTGTCCTTCAGCTGGGACACAGAGAGATAGAGAGATAGAGAAAGACAGAAGCAGGGAAAACAATTGTTTAATGTGGGAACATTAACTCAAAATAGAAACAAATAAATACATCCATCAAAAAAAAAAAAAAAAAAAAGCAGATATTTGGTTGTTCAGAGCATTACAGAAACGGAGAGAGAATCTTGAAGGAAGCCATTGACGTCCGCTGCTTTCACGTCTGACAAGTTAATTTGATAGTACACTGAAATTGCCGCCGGACAAGAAAAGCAAGACATTTTCATTGTCAGTTATGATTATCATCGTGGCACAAGGATACAAGCCTTTGTAAAAGGCAGAGCAAAAAGCATTTGATTAACGCAGATAGCACAAACATTATTAAGCTCTTTTGGGTGGTGTAGCTTGACGATTTAAGAAGCTTGATTACCAAGCGTGGGGGGGTGAGTGAGAAATAGAGATAGAGATGAAGTGAAAATGGAGTTCCAAATAAGCCCTTATGAAATGAGAGATGAAATTGGAGAAATCGACTTGCCATCTGGTCCATTTCAGTTCTCACCACTATCTTGTGTGCTGCCATTTCTTCTTAAATGTATGTGTTCTGACAGAAGCTTTGTGCTGGATATACACACTGGGTTCAACTGGATAATTTCAGTGTCAGAACATTTGGAAAGCGTGAAGCATTAGACGAATGGCGGGGGACGAAACTAGGGCTTCTCAAAAATCCTATGTAGTAAGCTGGAACAAAAATATTCTACAAATTGCTTGTGCATATATTTAATCAAAATAGTACGAAAATTATAATGGAACAAAGAAACCCAAAATATCTAATCTTATCCTGTAGTTCAACTCACTGAGGTCTGTGACAAATATCTTTAATATCGGTTCTCAAATGAAAAAGTTTTACAGGAAACATTCAACAACATTCATTGAGATTCTGACGTCCAAGACATACTGAACCGTCCTCTGCTGATGAGATCAAACAGTGACGCGTGAGTCACACACTCAAAGAGAAGCGCTTTCAAATCCTTTGACAACAAAATATGCTCGGATAAACCCACTGTGAGCAAAATAAGAAGATACTGACAGGTTAAACTCAGAATAAAACAAACAAACAATCAGATCAACAGAGGCAAAGAGAGAACATCAGGATGGGCCCTCAGGCAAGGAACTTGAAAGGCAGAAACCGACACACTTTCTCTGTTACTCCTGCCCATCAGGGACTGCATCACTATGTGCAGATGTAGAGATCTAGTCTCCCTCTCGGCAGTGAGGACGGATCACTCCATCTGATACGCAAGGCCCTTAAGTGGATATTAGGACAAGTTTGAAGACAAGTGTTGATATTATATATAATATTATAGATCACCGGTACCCATGGATGATTTTATTTGAAAGCAATTGATACTTTCATTAAAAGTGTCAGTAAAAACAATTACATTGTTGTTGTAAATGTTCTTTTGAAATTTCTAATCATAGAAAAAAAAAAAAGGATCAGGATTTCCAAACATTGAAAATAATAATAAACGTTTTTTTTGACAACCAAATCGGCATATTACAATGATTTTTAAAGGATCATGTGACACTGAAGACTGGCGTAATGGCTAAATGAAAATTTAGCTTTGCCATGCCATCACAGAAATAAATATATATTAAAACAGAAAACAGTTATTTTAAATTGTAATAAATACAGCCTTGGTGACAATAAGAGACATCTTTCAAAAACATTGAAAGAAAAATCTTACTGACCCCAAACTTTTAAACAGTACTGTAGATATAATCCTTATTTAAAAGACTAATTTAAAATAAAATGTAGATTCTGTCACAATTTGGTCACCCCTAATATAATTCCAAGCCCATATGCCTTGCACGGGACTGTGAAAAAAATATATATGGAAGGAAAAAGCTCAAAGGCTAAAAAAAAAAAAAAAACTTTCAAAAGGAAAAAACATAATACTTGAAAAACTATTTTAACACATTTTATTAAAAATATAATAAAAGTAGTCTTAATGACTTGTGTTCATTATTCTTAGATATTTGAACAGCTTCATGGAAAAATGTCAAAAGTAATTTGGGTTTGGAACAACATGGGGGTGAGTAAATAATGACTGACATTTAATTTTCCGGTTATTCCTTTATAAAATGTCTGAATGTGAGCATGTCCACATACAGTCTTTGGTCTTTTATCAAGTCTTCTAATCTAGGTGACATGATGAGCAGGAAGGCATTTCATTATGCCAGAGAAAGTCACAAATGCAGTGATGGCCGTTCTCTGATTTTTAGCACCACAGAAAAGGGAAGGAGTGAAAGTACAGTAGTAATGAAAAAAAAATGGATGGCTAATAAGAAAGGAAGAGAGGCGGATCAAGCCTGATAAAATCCAATGCCAAGTCACCATGGAAACCTAAGTAAATCTCTATGGCTTTTGTGGTAATTAATTATACGGCCCTTCTGCCCTTTCCCCACTCACCTAAATCAGAACATTTCACCCAAACATTATCATTAGACTAGCTAACACAATGCTAGGACTCTTGCTAAGATGTTCTGTGTTTAAAAATCCATTAGGCATTACATTAACACACCTGACTAAACAGGAATTAAAGACAAACCGACAAACACATATATGTCTGCATTACGTCATTACTCTGAGACTTATCTCTGAAAACAGAAGAAGAAACCATAAAGTGGTTTTTGGTCTCTGCACTTTGATAGATGCCAGAAGATACGGCTATTGTGGTCTTGAGTGCTTGATAGTGTTAAATCAAATGAGATCTTCTTGAACGCCAGGCGTCTTCAGCGAGAGGCACTTTAGATGGGCCGACCGATAGGGGTCAAGGTAACGGGAAATGTGCGGGAGGGAAGTGAAGGACGCGCAAGCAGCAGCAGCCGGACGCTCGTGCCTGATGGTGACTCAGCTTTGGCTCCTCCACAAACATCAGACATAAATTATCATCTTATCGGCTTCTTCCCAAAAACAGAGAGCAGGAGGAGAGAATTTGATGGAAAATGCCCACGGTTCATGTGGGTGGGCGTGTTTCTAATACGAAGAGACCTGATAAAGGGGCTAATAATTCACAGAAGGAGAAAATATGGATAGCAGAATGCATAAATGCCTTAAGGGCTGGCTTTACTGGATGAAATAATAACATCGGCGGAGGTTCTCAAGGAATACACTTTCTCCATGAAAACAGCCCAATACAGCCTCTAGACTTCATGTATTTGATCCAGAAGTTTGAAAGCTGTTGTTTTATAAAAGTGTAGGCTTAGAAATCCATTGAATCACAAATACATCCATTTAACACATTTGACTTACTTTAATCCATTTTGCAGACTTCTGTAGATGTTTCCATAGAGAAAATGTGGACAAAAAGTGTGCCAGCCCTAGATATTAAACTCAAGCGGTTGATGTGACTCGCACACAAACTCTTTCTCTGTACGTACTTTGCAGAGTGAGCTGAGGTTGAAGCCGAAGGACTGGGCGTTCCGTGAGCCGGCGTTCATGAAGTTCCCCATGAGCAGAATGAGTTCCAGCAGCCTGCTGAAGGGTTTGCTCTTCCTCACCTCGTCACAGGCTGCGTTCACTGCCATGATGTCTGGACGCAAGTTATTCACCTGCTCTTCAAACTGCAGCTTAAACAGGATTGAGTTGAGCCTGGGCCTCAGACGCTTAACACTACTCATCTGGAAGAAGATAAAATAAGCAGAAAAACATGGTTGCTTTAAATGTCAGTGAAATAGAACTTAAGGAAACAAATGGAAATAGTAATCTTATAATTTTCTCCTGATTTTAAGTTTAATACAACACCTCTAAATCAGAAACAAAAGCTTTATTCCTGAATGAAATACATTTCTTTCAGATCTGAATGATATACATTTCTTTCCGATCTGAATGATGTACAAGATGAATTTAGAGTTTATTGCAATGCATGCTGGTTTACATTCTAACTGAAATAACATACAGTACAAACTAGTTCATTACATTAATTTTATTGAGTCATGTTTTTATGGTGGAAACTCTCATTCATCTCAAATTGCTTCTCCTCAAAGCCTGCAAACATGCATATATGTGTTTGTGAGTGTAGTGTGCATTTAAGAGTTGTGTGGGGGGTGGGGGGAGGCCAGAGTTTACCCCATAAAAGCCAATTAGCAATCACAAATTAAGGGTGTAATTGAGATATTCAATACGGAGATATGATTAATATGTCTAGAGTTGTTTTCCATAATCAGATATCATCTCTCGTATATGCACGCACAGTGCAATCAGTCTGGATGTGTGTATAAACTAATCCAGGGATCATTTCATCCTTGAAGACAAATGACAAAGGACCAAAAGCAAAACAAATCCAAATTGAAAAAGAGATTGATGGAAAGAAGGAAGGGAGACTGAGAAGACAAGGTAAAGAAAATAGGGCAAAGCCAAATGCCTAATTTATGTGTGTAAACATTCAGCAAACTTGTAGAAGACATCTTCTGTGTTGTCAGGCAGCGCTAATCTGCAATGAAACAGACTCCGATTCAAAGCTCTCCCAGCCATAAAAGTTTGAGGGGGATTTGTACCCTCCCCCTCCATAAAACTCACACCCAGCACATATAATGAATTATTCATTCGAGCTTCTAGAAGACAAAAAAGTTGGAATTATCAGGAAGTTTCAGTAAAGTTGGAAATCACAAAGATCAGGTATATAAAACACTTTGGGGACTGACACCGGACACATGTGGTGCAATGAAAAAAGACAGACCATATATCAAAATATAGTATAAAATGATGCTTCCATGAATGAATAAATGATGAGAAGCTGGAAATTTAGCAAACATGTTGCCTTGTAGAATCTGAACTGAAAGCTACCATGCATAAACAACATGAAACCGCATTAGCAACTGTAAAAATAAATACATAATATTCCAAAAGAAAATCATGTAGGGTGGGAATTGATTTTATTCAAAAGGATTTGATTGGATCTTGCAAATTATATGACAGTTTTTTTTCTTTTCTTTTTTTTTTCACCACACAGCCTTGATTGTCAGTGAAAGCTGATAGAACAACAAACAAGCATTTGGTTTTGTTTTCTTCTTTAGAAAAGCTAAACACTGATGAATTGCATTCAGTAAGACCAGAGAAATAAAGACAGTAAAGAGGGTCAATTTTGACATTATGTGGTCTAGACATTTCACATCTCAATTAGAGTGCTGTCTACAGTAGCAAATATTCTCTTTGATCAGTGTTGGGAGTCTTTATGCAAACAAAAGCAGCTTCTGAACAAAAGCAGCTATGCAAACGTTAATCTAGTCAGAGTGTAAAAGTGTTATTTGCTGCTATTTGTCCAATAACAATGTTTAACAGACAACAAACTGGCATTGATCAAAAATGCAGTAAAATGGAAATAATCAAGAAATCTTATTAGAATTTTTAACAGTTTTGCACATTCATATTTTTTGTATTTATTTTTCAGTCATGCGATCCTTCAAAAAATATTCTAATATGGTGATTTGGTGCTTAAGAAACATCTCTTGTTATAAGTGTTGGAAACAGTTGTGCTGATTAAATGGGTACTTCACCATTAGGAAAAGGCCTTAAACATGGCTGGCAGTAGAATGCTGACATTTTTTAAAATTGATTCTACCTGACAAGAGGGGGAAAAAAGAAGGGAAAAAAGGCTGTTGTCTTCTCTTTTGTCAAATAGGTAGGAAAACATCCAAGGCCACTCCCACAAATCTGATATGGATAGGCTTGACCAGAGTCAAATGCTGCCTTGCTTGAGTGGGAAATACTTCTTAGCAAACATTTAGACATAATGGTGTAGACTTGTATTTTTCAGTTAATGATTAGCAGGACTAAGTTAGGCTGTATTCACACCTGTCTTGTTTTGTTCAACTGAAACAAACTCAAGTTTGTTTCCCCACTTGTTGTGGATCTTCAGGGCAGTTGTGAATACAGCAATCGCACTCGTGAGCACACTGAAAGAAAAAAAACCTGAAAGAAACGGCGATTCTGTCAGTTCCGCCCGAAGCAAAATGCTGTTGCGTACGGTAAGTAAGCTGTTGCCATTATGTTCCATTTTTACCATAATGCTGTTTTTCAGTGATAAACCTACACTTACAAATACAATAACTGTTCTGTTATTAACCATCTGTTGATCTGACTGTCCGTACAAAAGTGCATAAGTATAATCTGTAGTTTTCACGAAAGCCCTGGACCCATCAAAAGTTTTGCGTTATCCGGCAGACTTAAAATTACACTTTAATATTATAAAACTGTGATACATTTATTGCTTAATAAAAGTATTAATTTTCTGCAAAAAAATATACTGACCGTAACCTTTTGAACAGGTGTGTGTGCATATATACCGTATAAGAGCAAAAGACCAAACCCTGAGACATACATACATACACAACATACATATATACATATAAACATACATATACATATATACATATACACATACATATATACATATACATACACACATATACATACATTCACACATTTAATTTGTGATACTAACCGCCTGACTATGCATTACCCATTGCTCATAAAAAGTACATGAAACCAATTCAAATCCACCCACCCATAGGGAAAACGGTATGATACCAGCTAAACTTTACAGCACAGTCTCCTCAAGGTAAGCCATTCAAATCACCCTTTAAAATATAATTTCAAATGTACCTGCAAAAGGGAGTGGAAGTAATGCCGTCATGCCCGCCACTCAGTATGTGACGGTATTCAGAGGGGAACAACTTTTCAAGTGTTTCAAGTATTATTCTTTATCAGGAAGCTAAATCATCATTTCACACAACCACCCAGAGTGCCTGCCGATCAACAGAAGCGTTTCAATGTGTGTGTGTCCCAGTAGACCCTGAACACACTCACTCCGTCTCTAGTGTATAATGGCTGCTGGAAGACTCAATGGGGAACGGGATACACACACACCTGTTTCATCTTTCTGCCTCTATTGTCTGGCTGAGTTAGTTTGCCTGATTTAAACTTTTCTTTTTGTGCACCTTGAACTAAGACCTGTAAAAAAAAGGGGGGGGGGTACTGTTGCTATGGCAACAGGACATTTCTCTTCCCAGAGTTTTCCAGTAAGAGGTGTAATTCTTTACGCTCAGCTTCACCTGACTAAAGCGAAACAGTTTATCAGAAGCTAAAAATACCACATGCAGCCATTAAAACAGTTCATTTGAGGTATTAAAGCAGATGGCTGAAATAGAAGCATCACATATGTGGGTAGAAGCACCACAAACACACGCTTGCACACAATCACCCAATATGATCTTAAGGTTACGGTAGTCACATTCTATATTGTATGGTCCACTTAGCAGGATGCAAACAAAGGGTTCAAAGTTCTGGCTCCAGAAAAGAACAAAGAGTACAAAACTGCTTGCAATGGCACTATGAGAGATTAAGAATTCCCTTTGAACTGGATAGTTCTCTGAACTGCAAATGCATCATTTCCTGCTGCCCACGCATGCATAAACCGTAGCTCCATAGCCCTCATTACATAAACACCCCAAACACAATGGCAAGCCACACTGTTGCATGATGCAACTCCCTCGTGCCTTTCTTTCACTTCCGTTTCATTTCTCAAATGCAAGTCCCCCTTCTCTTATTCCAGCATCCCAGTGTGTCTTCAAAAATAAAGTGTAATTAGCCTAAAGCCAGGTGTACACTGCCCAATTTATAATAGTCGTTTACGATTGTTGTTTGACAGACTGTACAAACAAGATCCCAGCTGTAAGCTATGTCACAGGTAGGATGTATAAACATAGGATGTAGGATGTTGGGGGACTAATTGCATCATCAGCTTCTGCGCTCCTATTGGTATTTGATTTTTCTTATGAGAAGCCACACTGCAGGAATGTGGCCAAAAAAATTCAGAATGATAGGTTTGATGTTTTTCATATGCAACCGAAATATCAGCTCTTATCAGTTGGGCAACTTGGTGGTCACACCAGTGCAACCTCTAAAAAGTTTTAGTGGCAAGAAAAAAGGTTGTAAGATGCAACCATTTGGTTGCAGTCTGGAGCCCTGATTTTAAAACCTGATTTACCTTTTTCTGTAAAAAACAACAACAACAAAAACAAATCTAAAACACGTTCACAAAATTTGCTTCATAAGACAGACATAACGATAACTCAAAGTCAGTCAGATGCTAATTCAATAGCCAATCAGTGATTCAGTTGAGTTCATTTAGCAAAGAATTGATTTAAACAAATTTGATTTGATAACGAGGAAACAATTTGGAAATTATAACTGGTAACAGTTTAGTAAAGAGGAGATGCACTGACATGATAAATAATACTGATATGCAGATAATTAATTTAATGTTATGGCTAAATATACTTTGTATGAAAAAAAAAAAAAAAGGAAAATTATCACAATTAAATATTAAAATTGACCCATATATACTGTATATATTGATAAATTAAAATATCTCTATGGTGCAAATATACTGTGTACCCCTAAACTCAAAAGAAACACATTTTCTATTGAAATCACATTTAGTTCAGACTGCAAAATCCAAATTCTGGCAAAATACAATTTTCAGATTAGATTCAGCAACAAAAGAGGAGTGGAGGAAATACAGTTTTTTTCCTATGTCAGTTCAATGTGCTCGAGACAACTATTAGTAATAGTTTAATTTAAGACAACTGGGTTAAAACTGTGTTAATGTGCCAGGTCGACCAAATGTATTTTCCATTAGAGAATAATAGTAATTCTTTCTCTGTTCAGAGAAACAATATACTTCTTAGGTTGTACAATATGTAGTTGTTTTGTTTGTGACAAGATGATAATATCGGTTTCAATTTAAGAGATTAAATCTCGTGTAGAGGGACGGACACAAAATCAATCTGAGAAAAGTTTAAATAAAGAGTGATTGATGACTTCTAACTGGACGTTCCACTACACTGAAAGGTAAATTGATAAGAAAGCAGTTTAGAATTTGGAATACAGTGGCAGCAACACTGAGGGCATGTGTGTTCGTGCATGGAATAACTTACCACTACTCCAAACTGCTCTGGTTCAGAGAGGTTGGCATATTCACTCTTGTACTTGACCAGTGTGTTCAGCTGCTCCTGTTCAGGCAGGTGTTTTACAAAAGTCTGGAAGAAAGAACAAGACAAAGAACTGTTACAAAGAATGTGTGCTACATTCATCCAATTAGAAGTTCAACTTTAACCTGCAATCTAATTGTTGCCGATTTAGTTCCAGTTTCTAGCCATTTAGTGGTGCTCCTCATCTAAATCGACTCACTGGCAATTAATGACACACTAGACTAATTGAATGGACGATAGATCTCCCTGGTGCATTCAGGGGTTAAGCATTTTGCTCAAGGGCAAAATAGTACTTGATCTCAGTAAACTTCCAGTTCATGGGTCGCCCCTGGCTGGAAATGAACCTGCAACCTGTACATTAGCAGACCCAATACTAAAACTATATTTAAAAAAATAAAGCAAAGCTAGCATTTAGATTGCAATAACTGTATTGAGATACATGCTGTTTATTTTATATCAATAACTATATTGTATACCATTATTTTAACTTTAACTAAAAATACAAATGTTATAATTTGTTTCGCAACAATTATATTGAAATATTTATTTTTGCAATATTTCAATATAAAGTTATCAATTATAACCACTGCTTTTGGCCAGTTATAGAATTATACATGAGATTCCACATTGAAAGTCCGACATCCACTGATATTCAAAGAAAGCTGGAAATGACGTGAAAGCAATTCACACCATTAGGCTAACATAGCTTCACCATAATATATGGTTTTATGTCAAAGCATCGGTAGGCCTGTGATGTTTTGTTATCCCATTTTCAGTCTCTTTCTCCCAATCAGATGGTGTCAATAACAATTAAATCCATCTTATAAAAGGTAAATGCTTAAAAAAATAAAATACAAAACATGGTGTAAGCAGCAATTTAATCCTCTTTATGCATGCAATCATGTGAACTTGTCTATCTACAGCGTGTGTTCTCTCAACCTCTCATGTAACCGTCAGTCTCCATGAGATCATTAAATCCCAGATATAAATGGATATTCAGCAATTCTCACTTATGAACGTATTGTGATCTTGTTATTTTTCCAAGAAGAATTCGTAACTCATAGGTATTGTCATAAAGTACTACAATATAAATCCACTTTTAATTAACCGCTTATCTGTGGGGTTCAAACATTTTATTTTAGAGTCTGGAAATAAAGAACCTACTCTTGAGTCTCTGACTTCAGAAACAAACTTTAAAGTTTCAAAAACCCATTGATGAACTGGTCTAGCTCATCTCCAAATAGACACTTCATTAGTGCACATGAACATGAACATGAGCATGAGCCTGAACCTAATAGATGGATGGCCACGTTCATACATCAACAAAATAAAACCAAGCACAGATGCAGATGGATATTTCTGTTGTTCCCATCCCAGTCATTAAGATAAAGATGGGGCTGATTTTAAGTGGTAGTATAAAACAACAAAGCTCTGTTATAGATCTTAAGTAGTGGATATTTTAAAACTATTATAGTGAATGAGAACCTGCTGTGCACTAAGCTACAGAAGAATACATAAACCTGAGCCTGACATCAATGCTGAATGATAAAATACAGAGAGATTGTTTAATGTATTTATAAAACAAAAATTAAATATATGCATTTAAACCATGTAGAAATATGCCAAACAGTAGAGATTCTGCTATGCCATCGTACAGTACATCTATGGAGCAATTAAAAAAAATTCCAACACCATGGAGAAACTAGTGTATAGTGATGCAGCCTTGATTATAATGACAGCAAATTAGTTCTGATGTGCATGCTGCATGTATTTGGTGTAAGCACTGTGTAACAAAGTTGTTTACAGTTGCCTGGCAACATCGCAATGAATTTAAAAAGTATCACTACTTACTTTTTAGAGGGATTATGTTGTGGTTCAATGTATGCTTCTTCCTGTGAGCTTTTTGTTTTTCTATGCATTTTTTTTTTTTTTTTTGCATAGTAAAGTAGAATCCGTAGCTGTAGTTTGCCTTTTTGCCATAATTTTGACAGATAAATACTAGTGTTTTGTTTATCATTCCCATTTAAAATAACAAAAAAGAGTGTGTGCATTTATACTAAATCCATTTAGGCTGTTTTTCATACAAATACCATAGAAACCATATACTGTAGTTACATTCTACCATGGTGATGAGGTGCTATATGTGTGGTTTTAACTGTGGTTATGATTTAAATGCATGATACGGTTATGGTAAATTGGTTAATTTTAATAAAACAGTTAGAATATGTACATTTTACCATATAAAAATTAGGTTACGATTTTTACAATGTTACTGTTTTTGTCAATGAACAAATTTACATTTGCATCCTAACCCAGATACTACAACTGTCAACTCATTGTCAAATATGCATTTCTAAGAGACAAAACATGTAATAATAATATTGCAGCCTGCACTGCAAACTATGCTAAAGATATGCGTCAAAGTCAGGCAATAAAAACCTATTTCATGACTAGAAACAATATCACCCATTAGCACATGCAGAAACCAAGAAATATTTTTTTCTATTAACCCTCTGGGGTCTGAGCTGTTTTCTGGGCCCTGGAGGTGTTCTGACATGCTCTGACATTTGTGCTTATTTCTGTTACTTGTGACATGTTCATGGCTAAAGTCTGATTACACTGTATTCAGCACAAACTCTGCTACAATAATATATCAGCAGCATGTATGTAAAAGTTTGTAGTTTTGAGATAATGACATTTATGCGTGGTTTGTGAAAATACAAAAAAAAAAATTCTCACTGAAATAAGGCCATGAAACCCATACTGATTATTTCTTCACAAGACTTTTGAAAATTGTATCACGTAGCCTAGAAAATTTGCTCCAAAATAGTGAAAATCACCCTGACTGCTCATTCAGATAAGACAATATATTGATTTAAAATTTGTACGACGTGTTTTGTGTGAGAAAGCTCTATGCGGGAGGTGTGATCACATCATTAATATGTAAGCTTTTCACACCTGAGAAAGACAAAGACCCTCCCCTAACGGCCCTATTAGGAGCCATCAAGCCCTATCAAGAATGAGGAGATTTAAAAAAGAATGGCTTTTTGATTGTTTGGATTTATTTACAACACAACATAATCCAAAGATACAAAACAAATGACAAAAAGCACTTATTGAAAACAATGATCCAAAGACAGAGACCTTTGCGCCATTCCTAAAAACATTGTACATACCTTTCATTTCCAAGGTGTTTGATTTTCACTTTACCATGTTCATGTACAGAGACTCATGTGAATGTTGAAGTCAGCAGGACTCAGTGGCATCTGGGCCCTGAAAAAAAAATAAAAAAGTGAACATACTGATATCAAGAGAAAGGCCTGCACGATTTTGGGAATAAATTTTAGGTTTGTTGTGCCTTGTAGGCATAGGCTATGCGCAGTGCTGAATAAAATAATAATAACAATAACCTATAGCAGCCTGTAAATCTTCCAAAAGATTTCAGTAACAACTAAGCTAGAGAAAAATATATTGATTATCATGTTACTTCAAATGTTTCCATTCGTTATGATGATATGAAATGAGATAATAGTAAAAACATGAAGCCGTTTGGTGCTTTTCAAACGCGATCGCGTTCCCAAATATGAAACATTACGGTTACCATATACATGTCTACATTTGAGCAGATATCTACAAACACAGTAACAGTAAACACGGGTCTAAATATTATAATATTCACCATATATCTAGCAACAGTTCAACTGCAATGTGAAATTTATGCAACAATAACAAACTAATATGTAAGAATTTCTTACCTTACATCTTTCTTGTCTTCAAATTGCATTCTTCTTCTGAGGTAAATCCAATGTAAGCTCACGGCGCGTCTTTCAAACTCGACGAAAAGCAGAGACTTGTGAAGTTTTTTCGCGTTCCATGTGGAGATTTGCATGTGAATCTCTTTTGCGCGCGTGGGCGTGGCCAAATTAAAAATAATGAGGAAGCGTTTGAGAAGCTGGACATCTTGTTGGTTTTATACAAATTACTTAAACAGAGAATATTTGTTTTCAGTTTGAATCAGATCATTTAAAAGTACACACTTAAATGTTTACAAAGGTATATGGCTCATAAATGTGTGACAAGTATTCGCTGAGTTTGGTTTCAGTTTATAGACGTGCTCAAAAAAAAAAAGTTCACCGCGACGGGGAGGCAGAAAGCACACCCTGTTTATTTTCTTTATTTGACAAAAGCACAATGTTTTGATTTGATTGTAAGTGGACACATACAAAAGTAGAAATATCACAGATTCTTTTTTTATATTTCTTTTTTCTGTATGACCATAAATGATGGAGTAATTCAAGTTTATTGTGCTACAATGTGACGAAAATCCAGCAAAACTCGCGGGCGCGTTTGTCGACCCCAGAGGGTTAAGATATTTACTTCAAGGAAAAAAATGTGGAAAAGTGCAAAGAATTCAAAAACGTGAAGTGTTTGTCATGTTCTAACAATAAAGAGTATTATTATACATATTATATTATATTATACAATTATTTTTACAACTTTAACTTAGGAGCAAAAATCTGCCTTTAAATTTAAAATAAATAAAGATTTGACATTAATCGTGATAATTATCAATATCGACTGATATTGATATCAGTCGATATCAATATATCGATTGTTATCATGTTATCGTGATAAAATTATGATTCTTATCGATTCCCAATTTCGATTCCAATAAGGAAAAAATAAAATAAGTAAAAAAAACTTAGATATCATTCACATTTAGTCTTATTGCAAAACATTTAATTGTAGCTGAATATCATGAACAAAAATCAACAAGCTAAAGAACACGTACACAAGGAACTTCTGCCTGTGGTTTAAAAATACCATAGAAAAACGACTAGCCTAACTAATATACATTTCAAGCATTGTTAAAGAAAAGTAAACACTCAGTAATAAAAAAATAACATAAAAAATAGCAATCAAAACAAATAGATACAACTGAACAAAGATACGATATTCAGGTACAGAAACTGTAATCAAATGTAAAATAACACTGCACTTTATAAATAAAATACACATTTCAAATATAGTTTAAAAAGTTATTCAGTCAAGAACGAGTTATTTTTCTCTTTATCTTTTGTTGTTTGATTAGCTGCTGTCAGAGTTGCCCAATATAGTTACACATGCCTGCAACACTGAAAACAGAGCGCGAGTCGTCTCGCGCTTGAATGTTTTAAAATCACTTTTTTCTGTGCGCACTTTGGATGTATGTGCAGCACAGAAAACAGCGCGACAAACTAATCATTTTAATTTTATAACAAGTATCCGATTCCTGACCTCAAGTATTCGATTCCGGAATTGTAAACGTGTTCATACCTGAAATTTATTCAGAAGACCCAGTCTGAAGCCCAGTCTGAATTGCAAACACTTCTCATGTAACTACCAGCTTAAGATGAATTGCTTGTTGTATATCTAATTTGAAATTCTCTTTGGATAAATTAATAAATGTAAATTTTACCATGTATACAAGTTATATAAGTCCCGTACAACACAGATCTGGACAATGGCACCTTGCAAACAGAAATCCCAGTAAATTACCATAAATTACCAGAATGTCTTTACCGGTAAATGCAATATGCTGTTCACACAAGCAACAGTGTTCTGGCTTTTTACCGGTAAAAGACCATCCACATATCATCAGCAAAATACCGGTAAATTCTGTGTCAATGTCAGTAGGAGAAGCGCTTTAGTTTCTCTATCTGTTCAATTTGACAACATTTTATGACGTCTGAGTGAAAGGCAAAACGGATGATCAAATAGAACGCGTTTTTGCTCTTAAAAACATGAGATGCACATAATAGTAACCAACACGCGGCGTTGATGAATGGAAAAGGCAGGTTCTCGAGCACAACACGTTGAAAAAGCTGCGAGATGTGGCGCAACGGTCAAAGATGATAATTTAGCGCATATTTAAAAATTTAAAATAGAAAAAAATCTTACTGTAAACAGCATGGAGTAATCACATCATCTTCATAAGTCTTTATGATTGGCCCAATTCAGACTTCTTAAGTCATCGCGTTCGTGCGTGCAAATACCAGTAATCAATTTACCAGGAAACAATTTACCAGTATTTTTTAAAAGTTCCTGTTCACACATGATCTGTTACTGTTAATTTACCAGTAAATTACCAGTAAAGACTGTATGTGTGAAAGGGGCTAATGTCAAAATGGCTGCTGAAAAATTCCTCATGTTTGTGGCTATCCTCTCTGAACATGGGCATGCTTTAAAGGTCATGAATGGTGAAGAGAGGTGATGTTACCTGGATCATGGGCTCAGTTAGCTGATCCTCGTCCACCTCTAAAATCATTTTCCTGATCTCCTCGTAGGGCATCCGGAATGACCCCAGGAAAATGGCTAAGGGAGAGGGGGAGAGTTTTCATCAAAAGCCCCCTGCAGTAATTCATTAACAGTCCACACACACTCTGTTTAAAGTGTGTGTGCGTGTGTGTGTGTGTGTGTGTGTGTACTGCATGCTGATAATATCTGAAAAAAAGAAAGAATGAGCTTGAATTCTTCTACAATTGAAACGCACTTCAACAAGACGAGATGAGGGCCAGGCGAGAACTTCAGCAGAATCAGGATAACATTCATATATCAAGGCAGTAGGGTAAGAGTATTCACCCCTGCCTGCATCTGTCACAAATACTGAGTTAAAATATGATTTTAGAAGAACAGCAATAAAGGGAAGGTGAGAAAACAAGTGAATGACAGAATAGGTAAAAAAGGGTGAGGGACAGCGATCTGACTGCCGGGATGTTCAGAAACATTTAATTTCTCCATTCCCCTCTCATTACAGAGCTCTGCTTATTGCCACGGAGATACTCGGACAAATGAATCAGTGTGAATATGTGCAACTGACAGACAGAAAAAGAGAAAAGGAAGAGGCAGAAGATTTTTTTTTTTTTTAAGTTTGAAAAACAGGTGCAAGGAGAAGTATGTGCGAAAGAGGAAGAGAGAGACACGAAATGCATTGTATATAACAGCACAAGACAGGTGTTATTGTGAACCCCAAGGTTCTGAGAGAAAAAGAGATGGAAGGATACAAGGGAAAAAAGGACACCTGAAAACCTGTTTTGACTCCCACACCTTTCTTCACAGAAAGAGCAGGAGAGAAATAACTTGCATGGAAATCATCAAATATGCTATAGGAACACAAGTTTAAAACATTACAATATGTAATGCCTATTTTCACTATTTTTGTCATTGTTGGTCTATGTCAGATGGGTGTTTTTGTGTGTGTGTGTGTGTGTGTGTGTGTGTGTGTGTGTGTGTGTGCGTGTGTGTGCGTGTGTGTGTGTGTGTGTGTGTGTGTGTGTGCGTTTTTGAGGGAAAAAAAGCGTACGTTTGTTTACCACCTTTACACTAGCTAATGTTTAAAATAATCAAACAAAATAAATAAGATAAAATAAAACAACTGAATAATACTCACAGAGGTTCTGTGCTATCTTCGGATCCAGCACTTTCAGTTCTTTAACTCTCTTTGTGATGGATTTCTTCTCTTCCAGATCCTCCTCTTCACGTCGAGCTGAAAACCATCATAATACTTTATTACCACACTCAACATGCATGCAGAAAACCTGTTCAAAAACCCCTGTGTGAAAAACACAGTCACAGAACTGACACAAAGCTTGAAGCAGACTAATGGTCTACAGCAGTGGGAACACATTAGCCTGCACTTAATTTTTCATCATTACTGTCAATCACGTGTGGGAAAGAAACTAGCATTTCATCTTAAACACAACTGAACAGAAAACACTGAATAATTAAAGAGCAAAGCTTCCAGAAAAACGCATTTAATGAGGACCTGTGGGGTTCTATGATAAGTTGAACTCCTGGGGTCAGATGATGAGTAGGATGACACTGTGCAAACATGTTTGATTGTTGACGAGAGAGAAGGAGAGTGATGTAATTTGTGCCAAATGGAAAACGGAACACTTTTAAATGGCCATAATGCTCAAAACAATGTTAGATAGGTTGCTTCAATGTAAAGAGATCTATAGGGGCTTTTGCACTGGAGGAACGTTTCTATAGTTCCTATAACTATTGGCGGAAGTACCCGCTTTTAGGTGTGATCGCACCACAGGAACTGGGAAGCAATTTTAGTTATAGGAACGCCTTCTTATAAGATTTTCTCCTAATTCTGAGTAGGGTCAAACCAGCACAATAGGAACTACCAGTGACGCAAGTAAACATTGACTGGCCGAAAGCATGCCATATGAAACACCAGCACCCGCCATATACTTACTCAACAAACTAACGCTACAAAAATGGTAAACGGGTAAGATGGACCGACGCCGAAGTCCAGGCACTTCACAACCTTTAGACTATGGGGTTGTTGACATTGTTGAATGCAGCACTTAAATGACTTTGCTGTTGGCCGGTTTACGTCACTTCAGAGTTCCTACTGGTGGTGCGAATGCCACCTATGACGTCTATGACGCCCAAAAACACTGTCTAGGTAGTAGGGATGGGCATGATTAATCGACGATCGATAATTGATCGTTAAGAATTTCGTCGATCACGTTTATTTGTTATCGATTAAACTAATGCAGGTTGCGTTGCGTAGTGTGAGTCTTGAAGCAATGGAATTCATTTTAGCGCGGAGGTACCTGTGCATCCGTCAGTCCCCTCAGAGCGGGTGTTTTCGGCGGCTGGACTGGCTGTCACCAGGTTGCGGTCGCATCTGATCCCAGATCATGTCAACATGCTTATCTTTCTCAACAGAAATCCGTAGACTGGTGCAGAAGTTCTATGGGAACTTCATGCATTTTCTCAGATCGGATAGCTATCTGATTTATCAAAACGATTCCATTTACACCTGGTCACATAAATGTGTTTTTGCAAAACGGATATAAATCCGATCTTGAATTCCCGCGATATATGCATATACCGAAAGCAACTGATATGAGCTGCATTTTATTGATCATCAGCGAAAATTTCTAAATCAAAGACCGCAACAAGATATTGCGGCAACAGCCCTGGTAAGATAATTTCGGTTCTTTACTTTTAATGAAGATGATTGTGTGTTGATGAATGACTTTCACTTTGATTTGCGATAGTTTGCACGTTGGCTTGATGAATAGATGCTCATCTGTGGTGATGCGTGTTGAAGTAGCGTCGTCATATCTGGCTATAACATGACATATAGCCTATAACACGCTCTCACACGTTTATTTCTTAGCATTTTTGGGATAAGTCAAATTTACATATGTGGTTTCAACAACCAGATGCATTTACTCTTGTCCAGTTTCGTCTGGAATGCGTCTCAGATCTCCTCCTAGCTGAAGTGGTTTGAGCGATCGGATTTAAAGGTGCCCTAGAATGTGAAATTGAATTTATCTTGGCATAGTTAAATAACAAGAGTTCAGTACATGGACATGACATACAGTGAGTCTCAAACACCATAGTTTTCTCTTTCTTATTTAAATCTCGTTTTTGAAAAACACCCCTGAAAAACAGGCGAATCTCCACATAACACCAACTGTGACGCAACAGTTGGGATCATTAATATGTACGCCTCTAAAAATTTGCATAAGCCAGCCCATGCTCAGTGCCAGGCGAAACTGCACAGCCGAATCATCAGAAGTTTTGCAGGTGAAGAAACAAGCGAGGATCATAGAGAAAATGGCAGATCTATCTATAATCTATCTATAATCTATCTATAATCGGATACCGCTACAGTTTAATTCGAAGTTGTTAGTTTGCTCTGCCCATTTCACCACGGACTGTTTTTCTAACCTGGAACAATATCAAGCAGCCAGGCTTCTCTCGGCGTCTCAAACGGACGAAGGGGGCAATTTCAACTAACGTTATATTCCTGCAAGCGGTAAGTAGTGATTTTATTAACGATAATTTACACTGTGTTATCTAGATCCAGCGCGATATTGTTTTTTCCTCGAGAGACATCGTGGCTTGCAGACGAGCGAACGAAGCATGGCAGTTGTTCAGTGTTTGGATGTAACTACAAATGAACACAAAAATATTTTTTTAGCTCCTTCATCCGAGCCTCTGGAGAACCAGTGGGTTATGTGAATTTCTGATGTGTAATTGTTCAAGTCCAGACAGATAATCTTTCTCTCAAAGTCATTCAACACTGTTTATGCATCAGTAAATCGCGTTGCAGTGATAAGATCTTCATTCACGCGATCAACAGGCTGTCATCTGCTCAATGCTGGAATAGATCTAAATACTTAAAAAACTTCTCACGATTCGTTAATCCCGATAGCTGTAATAGTAAAAACGTATAATAGCTGTAATAGTAAAAGTTTTCCAGATAGTTCCACATGTAATGCCAGATATTTCATATGCAAGCATGTCAGCCAATCACAGCAGAGGGCGTTTACATTGAAGTCTCACAGCAGACACGCCCCTTCAAACAGAGTGTTCAAACCAGGTAATGAAATCAGGCTAGGAAATATGCCTTTTATTTCTAAATTATAACAAATTTTGATCTAATAAACATACTAACATTATAAGGGCAGCCCAGGAAACATTATAAAATAATAAAATAATCCATTCTACGGCACCTTTAAATCCGTCTCGAATGCGTTTCGGTGGGCATTTACATTTGGTCTTTTCACGATCGGATAGCTATCCGATCACAGAAAACGGAAGAAGTGGCCATGGGTCTCTGTTTAAGAACGCCGGCTTGCAGCTGCAGGTTCCGCTGTTTTAGAGCACTGCAGGGCATATCTTCAAGTCTACCAAACGTCCAGTTTCACTGCCACAAGTTGATCTTCTTGTAATAAAGATCTCATCGAGGACAAAAACTGTATTTTTGTATTTTCATTGCGTTTTTAATTTATAAAAAGTTAAATAAATAATGAATTTCAATATAAAAATATTAATGATTAATCGATAGTCGATCGTTAATTCTCCCGACGATCGACTAAGAAAATGTAATCGAATGCCCATC
Source organism: Scardinius erythrophthalmus (assembly GCF_964197995.2). Lineage (NCBI taxonomy): Eukaryota > Metazoa > Chordata > Actinopteri > Cypriniformes > Leuciscidae > Scardinius > Scardinius erythrophthalmus. The sequence goes on along the minus strand of NC_138245.1, from coordinate 24,862,167 downwards.
CCTACTAGGTAGCTATCTTGGATATCAACAAAAAGCTGTCTAAGCAGGTAGATTCAATTTGAACATTACTACAATGTCCAAAATGCTGTCTAGGTAGTTCATAACATTTTGAGGCACAGCCAATGAGTGTGTAATGGTCATGCTGAGTGAGTAAGGGGATTGGTATTTGACAAGACAGCTGTGAAGAATGAGATTAGAGCCACACAGCTCTGATGACTGTGGTAAATGAGGTCACACTCTCACTGTCCTGTGCGCACACACAGCTTCAACCGTACATATTTAGCTTACCATGCATGAAGATTTTCAGAAAGTGAATAAAATATTTTTTTTATAGTCTTTTTACTTTCGTGTGGCTTTTAAAACCAACAAAACAAAAGAGGCAACGCAGAGGTCAGTGACTAACAGGTTACACAGCTCCCTCTTCAGTTCTCGGAAAAAAGACAGTGAGAGAGATGGAGAAAAAAAGAGAAAAGAGATGAGCAGATGGAAAGCAGGGGGTTTCAATACAAGTTTAATTATTTATAACACCAGATTAAAAGAAGTAAACGCAGGTCTCCGGAGAGAAGTGCATAATTGTCTTGTGCACTAATTAACACGGCTGTCTGGATACCGGCTCGAAAAACACAGGAGCGGGGTTAATCTACAGGAAAAGAGACCTATTCACACAAACAGCTAACCCAGATGCATATAGCTAAACCAGCGTGAGTCTGCCTTATACACTCACACAGAGATGACAGTGGCTGCGTTTCCACTGTCGGGCCAGTGCGAGCCAAGGCTTTAAACGGGCCATGCCGGGCTAAAAGGCCCCGTGCCTGTCGGGCCAGAAGCTCCACTGCGCTTCACTAAAACACGCTTCTCTGAAACAACGTCACACAAACCCATCATTTCACCAACAAATGGAAGTTTTATCAGAAAACTAATCAGAAAGAAATCACTGGAAACAGCAAAACGCAAAACTAACATGATAAAAGCGACCGTTTGCTGGCATTTTTGTTGTTTAGGCTACTTGAAGAACCCAAGCATCGATGTTTCGCTACAGGTTTACAATAAAAAGTGATACATTGATCATAATGAATTGATTTGTGTCAAAATTGCACATTAGTCACACAGAAATAAAGTAGTTTACCGTTATTTCACAAAAGAAAGAGGACGGACTCGCGTCTGTTTCTGTTTATTTGTAGTTACAGGGCATAGCTATTTACATCACATTTACAAAGAATGATCATTCCTACAAATATGCCACCAAAAATACGACCTGAGGAGCTTTATGACACTCTCTCCCAATACAGTTATAGGCCTATTTTCAGTCAGAAAAACATAGGAAGCTCTCGAAAAAACAGAGTTTCTTTATTTTATGAAATATGCGGAGCTAAATATGGATATCAGATAGTCTGGTATAAAGAGACGAGAGGTAGACTACTGACAGATAAAATAAAAACATGATTGTGATAGCCTTTATGATTTGTCTGATTTCTTCAAGTGGTCATATTTACCATGTTTACTATGGTAATGGTTAGCGTGCAGTCCTTATTTTTGCCTTATACTGTACGGTGATCAGAATCCATATTGGATCACAAACAGAAGGTATTCAAACATGAAAGTGAGTTTTGAGCTAAAATGATTGAAAGAATGAAAGTCTTTAATGCTGATTTTAGCTGGTATATGGAATCATCCGCGGTGCTGATGTCTCTCGACTCAGGTAAACTCCTCTGTTCGTAAACACTCCTCAAGCCCGAGTTGGCCCACTTTGGACCAAGGTATTCATCGGGCCAGAAAACCCTGGCCGTTAGCCCCGAGGAAGCCCTGACGAGGCCCGATCAAGCTCGGAAGTGACAGTGGAAATGCGACTAGCCCTGGTACGCACTAGCACGCCCGCTTTAGGTCCGACAGTGGAGACTCGGCTAGTGATTGTAATAGAAACTCAAAGTGACTACACAACACTTCTACAGGCTCCACAGGTTATACAGTCATTAACTATGTTCCAACCTAGTAAATTACCTACAGAGAGTGCAATGCAAGGGCAAATGTGACACATTTTGGTCAACCTAAGGCAACGTTACTTGTTTTAGTGGAAAAGGCAATTCCAGAATGTTCAGAAAGTTTGGGGTCAGTAAGATTGTTTAATGTTCGTGAAATAATTATCTTATGCTCACCAAGGCTGTGGTTATTTAATCTAAAACACAGTTAAACTGTAATTTTGTGAAATATTACCACTTAAAATAAGTTTTCTATTTTAAAATATTTTAAAATGTAACTTATTCATGTGAAAGCAATGCTAAATTTTCAACATCCATTATTCCAGTCTTAGTGTCACGGGGGAGGGCTTGTGTTGGGAGGGAGGGGCCACATGCAGAAAAACTTTGCTCTCCTACAGGCTCACACACACACTTACTGTACTTGGGTGGCTCTTCCGCAGGTTCACTCTCCTCAGACACTTTAGTGAGTGGAGAGTGAAGGGAGAAAGTAGAAAACAGAACAATAATGCAAATAATAGAATCAGAGACAGCAGCCAACAGAAATAGACAGTAAGAGACAGAAAAACAAGAGAAAATTAGACAGAAACAGTTAAATGAGCCTGAAGACCAAGAGGAAGTAGAGACATGATTTCTCAAATTCCACAATTAACTGTTAATTATGTTAAAACTCTGGAGCGGATACATCTGATTTGGCAAAATGTGAAATGGCTAAAACTTGACAACGTAAAACACTAAAGAAATAATTGTAATCAGTTGGCAAGATGGAAGATGATCATTAAAGTTTCATGTTCTTGATGTAATTGGAACAAATTGGCTGATTTATCCTGTATATCAGATGAGGATCTCAAAGATCAACTCAAGCACTGAAAGACGTAACACATGAAATGCATGACAACATGCTCTGTTTGATGATCATTTGAGACCTGTGATGTACAGATATGTGAATGTGAACTCTGAAAGCACAGAGTCCGTGCACAGCTGGAATATCGATCCGAAAGCTTGGCCCTCTCACCGCCCCTCCATCTAGCCATCCTATCTGTATCACCCCTCTTCTAGAGAAAGAATAGAAAGCAAGTGTGTGTGGGATAAAGACATGCAGTATTGATCTGCTCATCATGACTAACAGCCGTGCCATCAAAACTACACCCATTCATTACACACACACAAGCACATGCACACTAAACACATATACAAGTCAGATGATGCATGATTCATGGTGCCATCTCTCAGAATCACACAAAACCAAAGTGTGTGTAACGGCCTTCTGAGACTTTAACTGCTTGAGTATATGGCTAATAAATGTATCATACTGTGGCCTCCTTAAAGTGTCTAAGGATTGTGTTTTCCAGCCTTTGAATGGGAAAGGATGTTGTAAAGAATTTAAGGAGTGGTTCATCCAAAAATGAAAGCTTTGTTGGAGGAAGTGATCAAAAAGGCATCACTCACTGATAAATCTTGCTCTCCAAAACAGGTTTAAAATCGTATTAGCACTAGACAATACTGATGTGTCTATCAAAGTGCTATATCATGTCTCTTAACTGATCATGAAGCACCAAGCTTGAATATTGGGTATTGCAAATGAGATTTCTGAGCTCAAAAGTCTTGCACTATATAGTGTGTACGGACTACTTTTATGGTGCTCAGGGTATGCTTGTAGTCCACAGATTAAATTAAGTCAGGGGTTGGGATAAAATGATGGTGAGTAAATGATGACAATATAATGCTGCTGGGATGATGTATGTGTCAACCCAGAAGTTAGCATATACTTTCAACAAAAAAGACAATAGGATTTTTTTCTATTGGCTTTTGAATTTTTGCAGAAAATAAGCTATGTGACCAACTACACATTCGTTTTGTTTCACAACATTCACAATTTTTTTTTTAAAGCAAATGTACAAGCATAAACACAATGAGACTAAAAGTGAACCAGTGAGTAGATTAAATGTTCAGTGCGATGGTGTCGACAACCTCTATAGTCCCATTTATAGCCACTTGTTATATTTTTTTTGTGCCATAGAATAAAATGGGGAAATATATTGAGCTTGTGTTAACCACAGACCTTGTTTCATGCACTTAACCAAAAAAACATTCAAAAAACTCATTGAGTTTGGGACACAAACCCAGAAGTGCAAAAAAGCTAAATCGCTTCTGGGTTAAGACTCATTCCTGCAGCACCAAATTTAAATTTTTGAACACCATAATGTGCCCATAAACCTATAGATTCTACTACAATAAACTAAACTACATATTGACTCACTTTCGCAGCTGATTAATATTAACCAGAAAAATACATCTTGATGTAGACAAATAACAGTGGTTTAAAGGTCTTTCAGACAGGTAATTTTTCACATGCTATGTACTACACTGTCACCATAATAAAAGGGCGCATTAAAGGCCAAGCAAAAGTCACTAAAAGCTCTTTGAAAGAGTACTTGGTTTGCCTGGTGAGCAGAGTTAGAGCAAAAACGCCAATTCTGTGATTCCTGCCACACACTTGAAGTGAGAAGACATTAACCCCATCAATTAACATTTAGATCGCTAATGAAAGGGCAACTGACATGAAATGGTTTAACATGGTGTCTCCAAATGCCACGATGACTATATACATCTAATGAAGGACAGGTAATGATGCAGACGAGCAGGTCAATACCAAAGTATCTCATGCAAATATAGGGTGTGAGCTAAACAGCATACGAGCATGATGCATACTACACTATTTTTGGAGTGTATAGCATGAATACTGTGCAAACTACAATGTTTCTGTATGCACGGAATACCTGGATGAGCAACTAAACTTGACAAGTTGTGCAGTGTACAACAAGTATATAGTGCTAGCCCATAATGCAATGCAATAACTTTAGAGCACTTTGGGCAAAAACGTTATTGTGCAATATAAATAAATAAACGTTGAAAGTTAAAGTTGCAATAAACTTAACCTTCCATGTCCAGTGTGATGACTGAAGTTGAATTTACAGTAGTAAATATTTTCTTAACTATTGTGATACTAAAACTTCAAAAGACTTGAAGGTTCTGACTGATGAAATATGCACTATTTTGTACTTTTCCACAATACAGGCAGTATTTAGTATAGTATAAGAAGCGCTTTGAGTATTTGGTGCAGTTGGGTTTGGGCCAATTGCCCTCCTAGACAAAATTCCCTCTATCCTTCCCTCACCAAATCAGGCACAAAAATTTTTTCTCAATAAATAGCATAACAATCTGATTTCTGACAGAAGAGAAGAACAAGAGTGATGAAGATCTAGAAAAATTACATTTTATCATCTTCCCCACCCCCCAAGTCTCCCTCTGTCGCTCGCTCTCTCTTTCTCTCTCTGTATGTCTCTCAGCATTGTGTTAAAGAGAATGGGAGATAAAATAAACAAGGATTGAAAGGGAATGAGGGATGGGCTGTCGGGCCCATGTGACAGCCTCCAGTGTTCCAGCCCGTCTGATCAAGGGCTGCTTAACCATACCACAACATTACAGCAATGCTACCGCAGCATCAATACTGTGATGCAGAGCTAAAGCGTTCATTTCACCAACATCAATCTTTGTCTTTTTCCATAGTCAGCATACGGACAAAAGCATTAGTAATCAGACCATCAAACTTATACAGACACGCACAAAAAAAATAACTATGAAAGTTGTCATTGGTACATGTGTGTTAAGCTAGTGTGCCAAGCTCTGATATGGAAGTTACTTTAGATGAACGCATCTGCAAACAACAAAACAAGCATGCACTTTTAAATAACAAATGAGAAACTTTGGTAACAGTTGCTGGCTCTGTGAATCGCATGAATGCTCAGCACGGGTCTCTCTGGCATTTTCAAGAATCCTCACTAAAGCCCACATTAAAAAGAGATTAAACCATCTGTGGAAATGAAATGAGAAGACATGCAATGATTATCATGATAAAGTGCATATTTATGATTGGTGATTTGGTGGCAGAGCTGGCAGGCTCAATTGTGTGTGTTTCCAATAATGCTGCAGTATTTGTAGAGATTTGTACGGGTAATAAGACGGGACCGCAGGGAGACAGTCAAAGGACCTGGCAACAGAAAAGGCCTGTAATGTTACAGAAAAACCCAACACTAATTAAACACTCTCCTCCTCTATCAATCTCGCTCAGATTCTTTTTGCTGTAAATCATGGTCTATTCACCCATCTCCTACTGTCATCCATGGGATTCTGTTTCTCCTTACACTGTCCTGTCATCTCTTTTTTCAGTTGCTAGCTCTGTCAAACCAGGCAGACTTCTATCTCTGCTCTCTCTCTTGTTTGGCAAGTTTAAAGTTTAGTTGAGAAACAGGATGTGCAGTTTGTGGTCTGAATTATGAGAGACTTGATTCCAGACAGAAGGTAGACAAACTGTGAAAAAACGGGAGGTGAAAAACAATCTAAACTTCAGTCAATAGGAAAACAAAGTCAAACACATTCAAAAATCAACACTTGCACATGCAATACAGAGTTCAGAGAGGTCTGTCTGTGTCACATTTCCAAGATTATTTTCCCCATACTTATACAAAAGCACTTTGATCACATATATACAAATCTCTGTGCACTTCAACAAGGAGCCCGAGGTGTTACAGCAGAGGGTCATCCAATTATTGTTTGATCTCAAACTATTGTTATGCTATAAATTAAATTTAATATTAAGCAAAGCTAAAAAAATATATATATAAATAATATATATATATAAAGAATAAGTTGGATATGGTTTTGGAGTAAAAGTTTCAACCATGGCGGAATAAAAGCATGTCACCTGCAAGAGCCGTGTGATTGCTCAAAGGACTAAAATTCTCTCCGCAGTGTTAATGTACATTTTCTACATGCAAAAAACACACACAAAGAGAGCGTTAAAAAAAACCATTTTATCCTGTTTTCCTCCCTTTATTTCATTCTTTCCATCAGGGTGCGAGATAAGTGGATGAGAGGGAAAACAGGTCTATTATCAATTCCTCATTGCAAAAAGGAAAAGGACGAAGCGTGGATGAAAAATCATCTTTGCAAAATAAAGTCGCAGCTGCAAATGTATTTTAAACGAGCCGCTACATTACGCTGCTGATGTAAGAGCCTCATACGACAAATTGTAAATAAATTGTACTGCTTTTATTACGAGACTGCAGCAAACAGAGAAAGAGACAGGGAAACAGAAAAGGATATTGGAAAATAAGGAAAAGAGCAAAAAAAGGAGGAACGGTGATGCTGCGCATCACATTCTAAGAGAGAGAAAGGCAGAGCAGAGAAAGAGCTTCATTATGTGTATGTGATCAGAAGTAGATCCTTCACTGTCTAATCTCACTGTTTGCCTTCACACACACAAAAGAGCACACATGCTCATCATTTATCACTCAGCATTAACATCAATCTAAGCTCCATTACCCATGATCCTCTCTGACTAATCAACACCTGGGTAAGACTCCTGCTAACCTCTTTGACCTCTACTCTATCATTTGCTTTGCACGCACACACGCACACACGCACGCACACACACACACACACACACACACACACACACACACACACACACACACACACACACACACACACAAACAATGTGAACATAAACCCCTCACACATCTCTGATGAAACAGTACAATAAAAAGTCATGTAATTAATTCACAAACAAATTAGGTCATACACAAAATCACACAAATTTGCAACAAACTTTAACCTGAAACATGAAAAAAAAAAAAAAAAAATTAACCTAAAGAGAAATTATTCCTCCATGTCAATTGAATTCTAGGTTCATATCCTACATTTTCATAGTAATTTTTGCAATAAATGATCTTGTGATCTCCCCTTTACCTGACCTCAAACACTTTCAGCTGGAATGATCATTCATCTCATCATTAGGTTCATTTCTCTGTGATTACTAAATGTCTTCATTTAAACCTCACTCAGTCTCTGATGTGACTGTCAATTAAGAGGATCTAATGGACACTAATGATTAAAAATTAAATAAAACGAAGAAACAATAGAACTGCAGATTTGTTGTTCGACTGAAAAGCAACATTATCTAGAAGTGAGGAATGAGCTTGAACATGTAATGTAACAAAAATGAGGTTAAAAGTTTAAAGAAATGACAAACATGAAAATAAAGACGTCAAAAGAAATATACACTAAAATTCAATGTTTAGGGTCGCTGTGATTATTTATTAATTTTATTTTTTTGTATACAGCCAAAAAAAAGTAAAACTACTGTTTTCTATTTTACAATATGATAAATAGGCATTGCTGAAAGAGTGGACTAGAATCAGTACTGAGCATTGCTGAAAGAGTCCACTAGAATCAGTACTGTGTGTGTGTGTGGGTTTATTCTGTCTGTGGGTTTATTCTGTCTGTGAGTGGACAGTGAGAATGGAGCATCCCGCTGCTATCACCCTGGGGTCCGACACAAAAGAGCCAAAGTAGATTAAAGGCTTTAGAGGTAATTCTGCCTGCTAATTTCCACACACATCCACACACGCAGTAAATGCATGTGAAGTTGTTGATAAAGCAAGTCCAATTTAAGTATCAAATATAACAACAAATGTAAGTGAGCGAGTATGGCTTAAGAAAATGGGCTGAATCACAGAGATATCTCTCTCTTACACGGACACAAACTGCTGAGATCATACTAAAGGACATATGCTGTCTGCAATACCCTATTATAATGTTTATAGCTCACACATTTGTAAACACCACCCTGTTTAATGAGCTGTTTTCTCAGATTTAAGTCCTTTTCTTGTGGCATCTCTCTGTACAAATAGTTATCTGGCTACTAGACAGCATTGTCTCAAAGAAACAAAGCTAATTATAGTGTCACATCTAATGTGAGAGTGAGGAGAAATACACTTTGAAAAAATGCCTGCCTTTAAAACTTGTTTTCTCTCTCTCCCGTCTCTGCAGCTCAATTGCTCTCATCATATGCTTGGGATTCTTTCCCGTCTCTTTCAGCTGGACTATGGCCTGTTATTATGCTACCTGAGAGCAGCTCTCCTAATTGGCCACTGCTGATTGTGTAACGGCTGATGGACTAAGGCCAGAGGTAGTCATTTGGCTGCACTTTTCCTAGTGACCAAGGTGTATTGGATGCTTCTAAGAGACAGAAACCCTGAGAGGTCTATACTCCCCTACAGAAAGCTGCAGTGAGATGGTTCTCGAGGGCTGGAAATATGAGAAACATAGACAAGGAGAATGAGAGAGCCTACATACTCAGAAACACTAACTTATTGGACAAGCCAGTGCTGGATACTGCATGCATTTTTAACATTGCTAAAAGTACACAAAACAGTAACATTTTCAGCTCATTTCAAGTCAAACAACTTGAATTAGTAGCTAGTTCATTTATTTATATTTACCAATTAACTAAGTGAGTGAGACCAATTCAGATCAATAACCAATTTGTGAATCTGTTCATGTTTCATTAAAAAGAGTCAATTCAAAAGAGCCATTTTAGACATCACTGATCTCACTGTAATTACAGTATCATACAATTATTATGAAAATAATGATATACTCAAAATTGTAAAAATGTGAAAAGTATTTTTCTAAATATGTACACAAATGAAGAATTTGAAGTAAATTTCCACACATTTCTTCTTGATATTCAAAAAAAAAAATGCTGTGGATTCAAACTGTATTGTGGCAAGGACATTAAATAAATGTCTTATAAATAGACTGAAATTAAATAAATATATAACATTTAAGTTGCTTTCTGATTGCAGTTGAGTCATATAATCAGCAAGCAAACAGCCAACATCAGGTCAAAGCCTCAGATGTCCAGCTGTGTCTGAGTGACTTTGAAACAAACCATTCTTCACTGGCAGAGATAAAATGCTTGAAGGGTTGTAGTCCAATCACTCAGGAGAGAGTTATGACAGCCATGCTCACTCCAGGGGTTCTTAAGGACTTCATTACCCATTAGTCATCAGTGTGACGGCCCCTGAAGCAGCGGTGGTCTTGTGGAACGTTCTGGCACATGTTGACAGAGTGCTGAGAGAGTGTGTGGAAGTGTTTTAATCCCTGGCCACTCTGGGCCGTCACAGCATCGACCGGGGCGTTAGCGTCTGACAGGCTGATTAATAAGGAAAGAATGAGAGGAACCACACTGTCTTACAACTACTCCGAATTTCACACCCTGCTGTGATAAAACACGAAATAACAAATATTTCAAACCCCATTATTGGGCTGAAGATTGGAGGGGCAGTGCTGTCTGGGCACACAACTGTTCAATCGTTCAACTACAAGAACAGAAAAAAAATTTTTTTGATCAGTCTTACAGAGAGGCAACAAAATCCACAAGAATGTTCAAAAGATACTGAGAGAAAGCCATTTCAATCCTTGGCCCTGTATACACATTAACTTTGACTGTAATTACATTCCCATTTACACCTAGTAGTAACATGCATTGCAAATGTTTCTCCTTTGAATACATGAACGTACTATTGACAGTTTGTTACTGCATGTTCATAAAGAGCAAAAAAAGACAAATAAATCAAAAATTACTATATCGAAAACTAAAAATATCTAAAATAACTACTCATACTTTAACTTTTAAAAAAAGTACAGAACAACCTGATCAAGAGGAATGTTGAGGAGTACATCTGTGACAGAGAATCCATGTAACCCTCTAGTTCATAGATCACCTCTAGGATGTACATACAGCCTTTTAACTGTTAGGTTAAAAGCCTAAACAAATTTGCACTCTCAACTCATATCAACTCATAGGAAACAAAGTTAAGATACAAACAGACATTTTTCAGTAATTTCGTCATCTATTCCTTTTTAAAATCTTATTTTGTTGGCAATCAACAACAGCACATATTCAATCTGAGCTCATATTTAACTCTGTCTTGCATCACAAATGCTTATGGTTCGCTGTGTACTTGTAGCTCCTACAATGATTTTTAATGAGACCGGACATGGAAAACAGTCAAAAGCGGCGAGCACCTATTGTTTGTTCAGGGAAAGGGTAGAAAGATGAAAATACGGTTTGCAAACAAATATTCGGTGGCAGAATGTAAAATTGGATTTGATGATAGTTTAAAAAGAAGTTTATACTAGTTTATACTAGTACTAGTTTAACTATAAACCACATGTATTGTTTTAACGGAATGTTGGAATGTTATTATGTGTCATGGAACATTGTGCTCCCCAACTTGCGAAAGGTTGGATTTGCTCCATCTTTTGATGATAAGTTTTGTTTAGAAAACCTTGAATCCATGTAAGACACAATGTTATTAGACACAATCCATGTCATTAGAATCAATTAACCATGTCATTAGACACAACGTGAACACATGTGAAGGCCAGTGTTTATTTTTTTAATTTGTAATTTTTTTTGCGGTGATGAGCTCAGACCCGCGGTAGGCGTCACGTGACCGCGGTATTGCGGTAATGCGGTAACCGTCCCAGCTCTAAAATATATATATATTATATATATATATACACACACACACACACACACACACACACACACACACACACATAGTCCTTGCATTCTTTCTTGTGGCTCAGTGACACACCTGAATGAATGGCTCATTAAGTATGTGGGCCCCATTGTCTCCCTCAGGTGTGAACCACTCTATATGCATGATGGTGTCACTGGATCATTCACGCCCACTCGCATATTGCCTTTCCAAACAAAAAGTGTTTTACAAAATTTAAATCAATGTATTGTTTTATGTGAATGATTAGGCAGGATGATTTTCACATCATTTTGAAGAAAAAAACTCTAGGCGACGACATCCATTAGTCAAAAGTCTTGTGGACACATATTTAGTATGTGTTTTGTGGCCTTATTTCAGAAACTTTCATTTTTATTTTTTTCAATAACCATGCATAAACATTATTCTCTCATAAATACAAACATGTACATACATGTTGCTCACATATTATGGTAGCCCTGTTTGTGTTAAATAGAGTGTAATTACACCTTTGCCATTAATATGTTTATAAGCCAACTGAAAAAAAGCACAAATGTCAGGGCATGTCAGAACATCTCAAGGACCCCAAAAACACCTGACACCAGACCCCTGAGGGTTAAAATACCTTATGATTGTTAACAAAATTATCAGATGACAAATTACACTGTCAATATTAATTTATATATATATATATATATATATATATATATATATATATATATATATATTGACACCATGAAGTCAAATTTGGTGCTGTCATTAACTATGTGTGCGAACTTTGATTGCTTGATGTGCATTAACTCATTGGATTACTACAAATAAATCATTATATTATATTATCTTTATTATATTATTGAAAATTCCATCCATAGTGATGAATGCGTCTGTGTTTGTTGTAATCTGTTCATACACTGCAAGAACGTATATCCATGGAGTGATTGGCAGAGCCTTGTACTTGATTTCATGGCTATCTGGAAAACAGTGAAAATGCATTTTGTTATACATGTGGGATATCATGGTTAGCCGCCTGATTACTCTTGCTGAAATGAAAGCACTTGCTTGATTTCATGGGTATGGGCCAACAGCAATGGCTGAATTCTCTCGCAAATGTGACACAAGCATGGAGAGAAAGAGAGAGACAAAAAAAAAATTATTGTGAAACTGCTCTAAGCATGGCTCATTTCATTATAATCTGTGGCTGCTGTACAAAAACAGCAAGTCCATGAATACAATGTGGACTAAACATGATTTCAGTTGCTCAGAATGAAAATTATGCCTCGATTCCCTTTCTCTCTTAAAAAGGACACTGGTGTCGTCTGCATGAGAGATCACGTCCTAGTTGCCTGACCTTAATAACACATCTACACAATTAGCAGTGCTTGGAAAGAGCCAAGGCAGATGAGGCAGAGAGGAAGAGTGGCGTAAACGAGACTGAGTGGATGCCTCTAATAATGGGCTGTGCGCTTCTCCTCCATTAAGCCTGCACTGGTCAATCGGAGGACGTGGGGGACAGCAGCGCAGCGCCCACTGAAGTGCTCATCAGTCTTCGGTGATCTAATTAACATTATAAGATACGTCGCCCCACAGCTGTACCGAAGGTAAACGCAACAACCAGGCAGAACGAAACCCTCTAATCACAACACTGCTCAAATTTTTTCTATCAGATCCCAGATAAAGTTGTCCAACAAGATATGATGGGGCAATTACAGTCACAACACTTGGCTGAATTAACAAATAATAGAGAGGCAGACATTGATTAGATTAAAATTACCATCTGCTAACAATGAGACAGCACTGATCGACGGTGAACTGGAACAAAGGTACGACGCTCATGTCGGATATATAAATCCATCTATCTATCTATAATCATAGCACAAGTACACACGCCGCACTCTGTGATGTGTAAAGGTGTGTATGGCAAACTAGGGAGGTGAGCAGCTCTTAACAATCAAGGGTGGTGATCACATCGGTGAACACAAGCAGCCACACCGAACCCGAAGCGCTCAGGGAGGGAGAACACAGGAGCTGGGTTGTGTGAAATTACACTTTTCAATCTACTCAATCTTTCTCTCCTATCATACACAATCATGCAGCACACCAGACAAAAAAAGAGAGAAAGAGGTTGTCTTCTGTTCTTCTGCTGGCTTCTAGTGTTGTGGTTAGTTTGGGAGCATAAATGACTTGACTCGCATTTAAATACGCTCTCCATAGGCTGTGCTGTGGCAGAGGTGAAGAATTTTACAGATTTTTTTTTTTTTTTAACTAAAAGCCGAGAAAAATGTTCCGTTGATCAAAATATGACTAATGAGACGCAGAGAGCAAAGGGTGAATATTCCAAAAATCAAAGTGAGAAAGGCCTGCTAGTCTATTCTTCACCCCAACCTCAAAATCAACAATCAATTCAGGGAACAAAGGTGAATCACTGTCTGGAAATTCTGGGTAACCTATGACAACCTTGTCGGTCTTTAGTCTGGTACGAGCAGAGACAAGAAACAGCATTTTAGTATTCCCGTCATTCTTTAAAAAAATGCAAAAACTTCCTATTGTTTTCTGTCAGAGGTGCTTTGAGGTTGACCTTGAGTCTGTGAGTCGTATGCACAGTGAGTGCGAATGGCACAGTTGTAGGGGGGCAGAGGTGCGAAAGAGGCAGGGAGTTCGGTGCGAGGCCTCTCTGATACTGCATTAGGGATGCAGTTACACATCCCGCAAAGCCAAAGGGAAATAAAAGGCAGGGAGGCTATTCAACAGCAACCAATTTTGAGGCCTCTAGGAGAGCAGGAGAAGGAGACGCATCTTAAAACCCCTGCCCTCTCGGAAATCCATCTTGGTACGGCCATCTAATAAACAATTCCATTACCTGGCTTCCCCAGGTGAAATTAAATGTCATGGTTAAGTGTGACATGGAGAGAAGGGAAATCAGCACAACTCCGCAGAAATTTCATAGCAGTCATTATCTGTGAGGGTCCATGCTGGAGCCCAGAGGCACAGGTGAGGGGGTTTCTCTTTTTCTGATTGATAACAAGGTCTCCACCAGCATTTCAGGACTACAAGCAACCGTAAACTCTCATGGTTGAGTCCTGAATAGTTTGATTAGCCAATCTACTGATAAAGGGCTTTCAAGCCGACAGTGGTAAAAATCGCTGGAGGTCTCCAAGTGTCTGCTGTGGGAGGCTAGTAGGCATTCCTGCTCAACAGCAGTATCCAACAGCATCAGGCTGTGGATCACTAACAAAAAAGATGTTTTGAAAAAGAATAGCATTAGTGAAGACAGCTTGGTTTACATACAATTATCCCATCAACAAACATGGCTGGATTCACCTTCTTCACTGTGTGCAACAATTTAAATAAAGTTATGCTTTGGAAACTTTGTTGCATCGGCAATATTGTGGTCATGTCACCTCAGGGGCTGGATTCATAAAACTTCATAACCATTTTTCTTCTTATTTTATAAGTTAATAAGAACATTTTAAATATTTTGTATTTATTTGCATGTATTAAAGGGCTAGTTCACGTATACCTTTCTTCTGTGGAGCAAAAATAAATATATTGGGAAAATGTATCAAATTAATATAAATAAATAAATACACACACACACACACACACACACATATATATATATACACACACATACACATATATATATATATATATATATTATATTATATATATATATATATATACACACACACACACACATGTATATATACACACACACACAAATATAAATTTAATGAGTTTATTCTAAACATTTTATTTAGAAATTTTCCTCAATTTATCAAGTTTTTTTTCCCCCTCAAAACACAAAGACTTTATTCTAAAAATAAGAGTTTATTGGCAAAACTTCTGGTCACTTTGCCACTGTGAATAGTTGTCAGCATGAATGCTCCTTTAAAACTAGCTGGCATGTTACCGTCATTGTATATCTGTTGAACTGCGTTGCAAAGAAAGCCTACGCTTTGAAATCAGTGAGCTGAATGAGAAGTAACTCACTATATGAATTATGACTGACAGCCTCTATCAAGAGCTGCATTAATGTGCGCTGAATCAAAATCACCCACTTACACATCCATATTTACACAGCCTCAATATTTTCAAAGCAATATCAAAATGCTTTAATTTACCTGCTTGAGAAATGTTGACATCAAACTGCATACCGACATATTTTAACAACCCCACTGATGTATCACCTATAGTGGACTGAAAGCTTAAAGAGCGTAATCACCTTTACAAGCTGTGAGAGCAGGTTTTCATAGGTCTTCCATTTCAGACGACCCACACGATTACGCTGAAAGCTTGTTGTTTGAGCCAGGTTCAGTCATGTTACGTGACAACTTGATACTGTAAGTCCAGGCTAAATTAGTGGAGTTCCAAAGGACTGCAGTGCAGAAGTTGCAGTGACTGATGATGGGCCTCTGGGGCTGACACACTTCAGCCCTCTGGCAAAAACAGAAACTATCACCAGTTCTACCCTCTATTTCTTCTCTCTTTCACACAAAAGGATGCCTTTGAGCATTCTGTTTTTATTTACTGAAAAATGTATATGTAAGGGGCTCCCCGAAGACAGAGAGCGATCACAGCATTTTCCAAAAACTTCTGATGTGTGGCTTCAGGCTGAGTGTTCAGTTTGTTTCTCTTTCCATTTACGGCACCCCTGTCCTTTTTCAAAAGCATCAACACTTAACCTCAACAAGCTACACTTATCCTTTAAAATCAATGTCCCTTCTTCCTCAGATGGGACAAAATTGGTGTCACAGTGGAGTGGTGTGATTAAGCACTGAACTTCTGTGATATCTGCACTCCCTTGAAACAAACTCAAAGCTTTATAGGCATTAAAGAGCTTTACATTCCTAAAAAATACCAGTGCTAGCAAAAATAACAGTATTTAAGTATTTTTCTGTCTGACAAGAAGGAACACAAGACGATAGTATAAAATCTGAATTCCCTCCACTAAGCATAAACAATATGGGCTTTTAGTAAATAAGTAGTGGTGGTGATAAGCCATCTTGCAATATCTGTATTGTCTGATTTTTAATCAAAAGCTTGGTATGACACCTGCTCCACAAAGTAGAACAAACTGCACACTCATGTAAGTGAGTGATGTTTCTCTGTTAGTGGTCCTGCCCTTCTCTACAGCAGCACTCTGATCAGGCTGTCTGTGTTTGGTCCATGCCAGCTTTAACATTTATCTGTCTTCATCCAACTGCGCCTGCAATTTGGCCTCGTGCTGGGCTCGCTAAAAATGGCTTTTAATAACCGTCTGAATGGCACAAATATAAACAGAATCTGTCTTCTCATGGCCACCCTGCCACTCAATTCCAGTCTGAAGGGGCGCGTGAAGCTAATTATCGAAAAACTAAAAGCAGCAATGCATTTCTTTGATTGAGATTTAATAAAGGAGAACAAGACAACATCCTCTCATGCTCTGTGTTTCAACTTGACTTGTAGTGTTGTGTATAAGGGGTTAGGCAAAAATCAATTTAACAATATTCTATTCTAAACAAATGGGTCAATAATGCTAGTTAATATCTAAATCTATCTTTAAAAGGAAAGTTTTTTTTTTAAATGCAAGAAAACAATAATAAAAATACTTTAAAAATACTTTTATAGATTTTTTATAGACATATATATATATGCACTATGTAAAAACACTAAATGTTCTTAAAAAGCAAAAAAAAAAAAAAAAAAATTATATATATATATATACACACACACACACGTTTTCAAATTTCAACCATGGGAATGCCCATTATCTAATATGTGTTGGAAACTACTGAAAACATTGTATTTTGTCCATCCCAAAAAATAAGCAAAAATAATAATGTGTAAGAGAAAAGAAAATGTGATGGAGTGTGTTGAGCAACAACTACATAAGCAGAAAGATCCTGACTTCAAAGGCACAATGCTATTGACCAATTTCGGTGTGAGCAGCCTTGTTTCAAGGTCTTCATGGCAGTTCATGTTATGATAAAAAAAAAAAAAATAACCGAGTGAAATAACTTGCCTTGTTTACCTTGATCCAGAGCAATACTGTGTATTCAATCTGACCTTGTACAAGAGGCCTTCAGCGGTACTGAAGAGCACAAAATAATGGAACCCTCAAACATGGAAATTAATTTTGCAGTTCAAATACTTTGCATTAGCATGCTTGATCCGTTTTCTGTCCAAATCTCTAGGGTCAAATCCTTTGATCTGCGAAAACAGCTCTTCTTAACACAGTTTGAAAATGTATACATCTATCAGACATCTCAAAGTTTTGTATTGAGTTTAAAGAGTGGGAAAACTTTTTCTGATTCATATCCTGATTTACACCCAGTTTCTGCAAACCAGAACAATCTGTTGAACCAATAAAATGTTCAGATCACCACTGAATAGTGAACCCTTATATTGCCTTTAAGAAGGGCATTTGATACAAAGGCAACATTCTATAATCTTTTTACAATACACTTAAGTTATTTATAACTATTTTTCTTTGATATAGTAATTCTGAATGGAGAACTACAATTTGCAATTCACATGATACCATAATTATGCTTGACTTCATGAACTATCTATTTTAGATTAGGAATGCCATTTCTTTTGTTTTGTTAAGCTGCTGCTATCTCAAAGAGATGCAGTTTGACCTTCCTAGGGCTGACAAACCTAGAATGGGTGAAATGTATTTTAAACACTGTTCCTAAGTTTTATGTTGTTGCTACGCTCACCTGCTAGCCAATATTAGTGTTGATAGTGTTGTTTACAATAGCTTTTGTAAGCTCTCACTTTTGTAAGGCTGTTCAACGCCCCTTGTGAAAATTAACCATGTTTTTGTGATCGATTACTGTTTGTATAACCATAGTTTTACGATAAATATCATGATTAAATGGTGGAAAACATCATCCCTATAATGTAAAAGTAAAACCTACCACTCTGAAATGTCCTGTGAAATCCGTGCATGTTTGATAACATTTTAATAATATTGTCTGAACCGGGTTTGAAATTGCCATCATCCTTTATTTTTACACTAGAGCAGAACTTTCAGTTATGGAGGGGCGGGACATTTCCTGAACACACACTAAGCGCTGCCAATCACAACACATTTCGTATTTCGGAAGGAGGGGCTTCATTGAAAGCAGAACTAAACAACGCTTTCGGGACAGACTGGAGAGAGAGGAACTGTAATAATGTAAAATATGTGAAAAAAAAAGTGTGTTTTAAACAACCAAGCATTACAGCATATTCTAGTACACACAAAAAACTAAATCAAGACTTCACAAAAGGGCATTATAGGACCCCTTTAAGCAATTTTACCTGTTTCCAACATTAACAATAATAAGAATTGTGTCTTGAACACCATCAGCCTTTTAGAGGATCATGTGACACTGAAGTAACTGGAGAAATGACTGCAAAATATTCAGCAGGAATATACTATAAAATGTATTAAAATAGAATAGAATTTGATCCCCAAAAAAAAAATGCAGCCTTTGGTGAGCATAAGAGACTCCTTTCAAAAACATAAATATTAATAATATTTCTAAAAACTTGTCAACTACAAACTTCAGAACAGTAAGATATGATAAAGATGTTTTCAATAAGATATGATAAAGAATGATACATTACAGTACATACATAAAGTACCAATAGCACTACTGATTTTGACTTCATTGTATCCAGGAAGGTGCCATACACACAGGCTCTAGTAAACCCAGTGCTGACAGAAAGGACACAGTGGTTGTGTCGAGATGGGGCCAGTTTGACATTTAAATGACTTGTGTGCCCACAGCTGGAGACAGCTGGCACAACACCAGAGTGGCCACTGATTCGCTCTGGTCATAAACACTCATCACGGTACTGACAGGAAATGAGCGGGAAAACAGGCCCCTGCAGGTACGAGGAGAAGACGAGCCCAGATGCAGCTGCGTTCGGTCTGTAGACTGAACGACTGGTGGGAACACATCTGCTTTGAAAGGCGAGATGGATCTATTGTCGAATTTAAGTAGAACTCTGAAAATGTGAATTATCTGTCCACTCTAATCTCTCTCACGCTCCCACAAATGAGCAAGGACACCCGTGCGCATGCGCATCAATCAAGAGCTCCGCTGACCTCGGAAAAAGGTTGAGAGTGTAAACAATGACAATGATGTGAGCGCTTAAATTGATGTGCTTAGGGGGGAAAAAGGAGCCTCTGACATTTAAAGACAAGCAAATGAAGTTAGTCACAGGGCCCTTCCATAATGGCTAGTACACGGTTGGCCTGTGGGTAAGACGTGAGAAATGAGTGCACTTCAAATGGCAAATGAGGAGACGTCGATGAATGACTCATCGGACATGTGTGTTAAAAGACAGAGCAAAAAACACAGCACCACAACAATGAAAAGAAAGAGCGCAAGCAAAAAGCAAACTGACCTTTGGCTTCTGTTCCAGCAAGCAGACAGCAGGGCATTCAGTAAAAGAGAGAGAGAGAGAGAGAGAGAGAGAGAGAGAGAGAGAGAGAGAGAGAGAGAGAGAGAGAGAGAGAGAGAGAGAGAGAGAGAGAGAGAGAGAGAGAGAGAGAGAGAGAGAGAGAGAGAGAGAGAGAGAGAGAGAGAGAGAGAGAGAGAGAGAGAGAGAGAGAGAGAGAGAGAGAGAGAGAGAGAGAGAGAGAGAGAAGCAGGTAACCATATGGACTGTCATGCTTTATGCTGAAATAAAACTCTGAGCTGGGAGGTAAGTGAGTTAGCCAGTTGTCCGTCTGCAGCATGTAATTCAGTTAAAAGGCTATTAAAAAGCTCTAATTTGCCCCCTGTAGACAGTGTGGGGCAGATACAAATATATATGCTCAGACTTGAGCCCTGATGACGTTTTTTGATGTCCCGTTTTTATAAGGTTATTAAACAGCAAAAATGACTTGGCTCATGTATTTCTATGTACAAATGTTGCAAGAAATTCTCAGAAACAACTTGACCAATGTGTTGTGTCCTGAGGACTTATTATACGCATATATGTTTTTGGGTGTGTATTTTACCCCTGTGCAGGTGTGTATTTGCCTGTTTCTGTCTCTCTCCCTCACTCCTTACAGTTAATTAACCTCAGCTGACGCTCCGTAAGGAGTGAGCTACACAGAGAAACCACTGCTTCAGGGAAGTTCACTTCTCCCATGCAACAGACTTGTGTGTTGAAAAAGCTACTGAGTGTAGAAACTTGTGTGTTGTCCTTCAGCTGTGTCCAAAATCATCCCCTACCCTCATTCACAATTCCCAACATCAGTCCACTAATATAGTTCACTTGAGTACGTTCACACGACAACGATATGCTTACAACGGAGAAGTGTTTCCTTGGATTTTTTTTTTCCACATACAGATGACACCATTGTCAAAACAATCCCCATTCACACGGATCCGCAAAAACGACTAAAAACATTGTGTTCTGCTATCAGGCCATTAGATGTCGATGAAACTATAGATTGAACACGTAATCCACATGTGCATGACATCATCGTATTCACAGATTCATGTTTTTGTTGTTTACACGTGAACCATTTTCAAAAACGTGCATTTTAAAACCCGTTTTCAAAAGTTTGCGTTTTCACGCACCAAAAAAGCCGTTAAAAAAAAAAAGCCGCATAAACAGCTGGGAGGGCTGTCTTTTGCACTATTTGTGCTTGCTGTTTAATAATTATTTGAAACGTATTAAACTGGCAGCTCCAGAAGTAATGACAGTGTTTATCTTGAACTCTGTCATGGAAACTATGTATAAAACTTAAACCATTTAATAATCAATTAAAAAGGATTTTATACGTGTATGATATATTACGCTGTACCCACATTGGTTCTGTGGTTTGGAAAATGGATGTTGGATGTTTCAGCTGAGGGCGCCATGTTCTGGTCAGACGCAGGAGTTCATCCGGTGTGCGACTCACAGTGCATTATGGGAGTCCACCGGTTGTTCAGTCATTATTGCGGTGCTTTGTGGATTGAATGAGTGCACTCGAAAACATCCACTATGGTTTCGGACACCACTACAAATGGCTGTCCCTTCAAATGGAGCCCTATTTAAAGATATGGGGGTGATTTTAGACACTTTGTGGTTATGTGTGCTCATGTGATTGTGGCTTTTCTTTTAGGAATCCACCTTACTCCTGACGAGCTTACTGCGTTTTAAATAATGGGTTTGCACTTCCGGTTTGTGAAACTTCCAAATCATAAGGATTCCTTGCAAATAAAGCTTATCCGTCAGAGAATAGCGTAACACTTGGTATTTTAACGTGACATTTTACAACAAGAATATTTATGGCAAGAGCTCCATTCAGTCACTGCATTTTTTTCCCTCATGATTATTTTCTATTTTCCCTTTGCATTCCGCTGTAATAGAATGAAAAAAGACAATATACGGCACATTTGTGGTCTTGTTCTCCCGATTTAATTCACGATGTATATCCCATTAATAATTCACTGGAATGCACAAAGAATCTCTAAATTTTCTCAAATTTTGTTTTCACATGTAAATAAAATGTATTATCTGTCAAAATGATGGAAATCACTATGAAATAGTATCACGCAATGCTGAACTTATTGCAACTGTCATATGTTAATTGCTTTTCTTTTATTGCTATAGGGAGAGGGTGCCATTTTCTTGTAAATATACAAAATGTTTATCCCTGTTTTTGTTTGGTTTCTTTTCTTTTACATGTGTAGGTCCTTTAGTTCCCCTCTTAGTAGTTAGCAACTGTTTGTTGGTTTGGCCAGGCCCTCTCCCGAAGACCTTGACTATCAAAAACTATTTTTGTTTGCTACAAAAAGTGGCTGCTTTACAGTTCTGGGGCAGAGGACTGACAGTGAATCCTCCACGTTTTCCATTTACGTTTCTTCTTTTGGTTTAATTTTCACACGTTTAAAAAAAAAGGGGGGGGGGGGCATAACACTAAGTGATGTAAAGCAATCTCATCTGACATCTTCAGTGCGGCTCTCAAACAAGCATACTTCACCTCTTTACCTGTGCTAAAAAAAAAAAAAGTTTGGAAAACCATGCAGAGAAAATCACAATTAGACTTCAGCATCTCAGGGGATGGTATTAAAAAAAACTGGGAACAGGAACTCACCAGCACTGCATCATTTAGCCTTTCTTTAATTCACGATTAGAGTGATAACCAGCAGGCCAAGCTGGACTGATTAACTTGTGCCAACCTGCACTTACTCAAACTGCCACCTGGGAGCACAAGCAATCAGAAGACAGACAAGAGTAAGAGTCTTCTGCTTACCACAATATTTTCCGCTTTTCGACACGTTTAACTACTGCACTTCCAAAAGCTTTTCATTAAAAGACAAACTTCACTGAAAATTCTGTCATTTACTCAACCTTGTGCGTTCCATACCTGTATGCCTTTCTGTAAAGCACGAAAGATGATATTCTAAACAATTTGTAACTGTTTTTGTCCATAAAATGAATGTTGATGGGGAATATCAAACACTGTCAACAAATAGACGAAAAAAATTATTGGAGTTTGTCTGTTTTCTCACTGCCAGGTAAAAATAGCATAGAAAAGTAATAGTGCACTTACTACATTTATTACTATTACATGCATTATTTGAGGTACAGTATCAAATAGAGAACATGATTCGACATGCTACAGTAAATGCAATCATACTGTACAATCTATTATCCTCTGCCTGTTGGATATTTTGCAATTTACAACAAATTTACAATCTGACCAGTGTTGTTATACTAAACTAAAACTATTAAAAACTCGTTTTAGTTAGTTGAAATAAAGCTAAAATAAAGTAAATACAAATATTAGGTAAAAAACAAACTTAAATGCAGTTTTCTCTGCAACTGCCTACTTCAAAAGAGTCCATCCTCAAGATATTGTGGTCCTTAGATATTGCTCGAGTACCTCCTTAAATACTTTTTTTTCCTCAGGTGAAATTTGTCTAGCTTAGAAAAGTGACTGTACAATTATCCAGAATACTCCAAGTGATTTGAAGTATCATCCGTGTCTCTATTGGACATGAATACATCAGGGTTTTGTTTAAATCTATAACCAAAAGTATGAGTAATAGTAACAGTGTTGCTTGTCTTCACACTTATATTCTGTTACCTTTAAGGAGGCAGTAGGCATCTCTGAGCCTAAAGAATGAACTTGGCAGGTGTAAAAAAAAATGATGAACATTTCAGAGACTGAATTCTTTGTTCAGCGTTTACATGATGAATGACCTTCACCGATCCCCTGAGGCGTGCTTTACATTTTTGGAGGGTGGAAGAGTCTCCATGTCTGCCTGTGTATCTCTTCTTGGTGAGATTAACAGTGGTGCAAAGAAGGCCATCTCTCCCACATATGATGACAAAAAGTCCCCCTGCAACCAAAATAAACCCGTATTTTCCACCCTAAACGATTGCGATAAATAAAAGTCCCACATGAAGCAAACAAATCGAGCCAAAAATGCAGGAAAACAAGAACAAAAACTAAATGTATACCTTCTGAATGTTTTTTATCTGATCAAAGGCCATTTAAAATGGCGGTCTCTTTGTCCCACGGTGAGTATATCACAGCTGACAGCATTGAGGATCTTCATCAGCAAAAGACACCTTGGGGAGCAGAAAATGAGACCAGTGCTTTGGAGGAACAAGCCACAACAAGCATTATCTCAAACCTGTGCTGGGCTCGACAGTGCAAGCGTTTCACTTGCGCAGATGTGTGCGAGCTGTAAAATGTATTTAGGAGCACCAGTGTGAATAAAATCTCTTAGATATCTTAAATGGTATAACGAACTCCTTCATTATCATTTTAAAGCCAGGTTCACACATACTCCATTTGCAGTACGTATGCAGTGGTGGGAGCAGCAGCACAGGCTCATTGTGTTTTCACACATGAAGCATTGCGCAAATGATCCGCGGCTGTATATCACAAACACAACATTTATCTTTATTTTAAAATCCAGAAGTTGTTAATGGAAAAGGTTTTTCAGCATTGTGATTATCTTTGTACACAGTACAGTTATACAATCTTTCATAAAGGTACTCACGTTTAAACGCACTAAATTTAAAGGGATAGTTCACCCAAAAATGAAAATGACCCCATGGATTCACTCACCCTGTATATGACATTCTTCTTTCAGACGAATATAATCTGAGTTATATAAAAAAATGCCCTGGTTCTTCCAAGCTTTATAATGGCAGTGAATGGCCATTTATTTTTTGAAGTTCATCAAAGTCCATCCATCTATGATAAAAGTGCTCCACACTTTTTAATAAAGGGGTAATTAAAGGAAGCGAAGTGATGCGTTCGTGTAAGAAAAAGCACCTGAGAACAGTATTTGTGTTTCAAACAGGCATTCAGATTTATGTATTCGCTGTGTTGCTCAGGTCAGCACCAAATACTCAGAGAATTTATAGGCATTTACTTTCAAACTTAAGGTGCACTATGTACCTTTAAACATTTTAAACTAAAACATGAAAATGTTCTGATTCTTTATTACTGTTCGGTAACACTTTATAATAAGTAACAATATTTGATTCATTAGTTAACATGAATTAACAAACAGAAAAAACTTTTTAAAGCATTTATGTTTATGCTTTTATGCATTAAGTATTTATGTTCATTTCAACATTTACGAATACATTTTTAAAATAAAAAGTGGTATCCGTTAATATAATTTAATGGACCTGAGCTAACATGAACTAACAATGATTAGTTGTATTTTTATCAAATAACGTTAACAAATAATAACTACTGTAACAAATGCTATTTCTAATTGTTAATGTTAGTTAATGCATTAACTAATTTTAACTAATGGGACCTTATTGTAAAGTGCTAATGTTCTTTATGATTCTTTTGCACTTTAATTTGAAAATTTTGATTATTTTATCATTTTTTGTGTGTTGTTATGTTGTATTTAAATGTTCAGAGTTTTTTGTTTTTTTTATATATAAAAAGTTATTAGACCTGTTAGGAGGAAAACACTTTTTTTAATACCATATAATGTGATAAAAGCAATTATTGTGACATGTATAATACACATCATTTTGCTTTTGAATGTCTCCTTGTATACCTTTATTAAGGTAAAACATTTTTTGATAAATTTGCATTGCGTCCCTAAAGTTTTGTAATGCATCTCACAAGCACAAAAAAGTAAGCATCAAGCCCTGCTTAGGGTTCATCTGAAGAGAACATTAAGAAGTTGTACCTCTCAGAAGAGGGATGTTTTTCCTCTTCTGTTTGGAATTGATTGTTTTCAACTCTCACAGAAACAAAACTGCATTCATCAATTATTGAGTTTAGAGCAGAGGAAATAGTCCTCGTTTACACCAGGTCAGGGTCTATCAGCTAAATAAATGTACCTGTAATGCTACAAAGAAAAACCCTCCAAATGAGCATTAAAAATATTTAAATGTTCAGGAACATAGTGCTGGGCGGTTTACCGGTTCATACCGAATACCGGTGTTTATTTTTGTTACGATATGAATTTTTAATATACCGCAAAACCGGTGTATGTCGCTTTAATCGGAACGCGGCGCTGCGCGACACAGTCACCCCTCATTTACAACACACGTCTGCGGCGCATTACAGCTGCGACAAGGTTTTATTCCGTCCTCCACCCGGTGCGTCAAAATAGACTAGGCGCCTATATTTAGCGAAGCGGTGCGGAGAGCCGCTTCTGGGAAGCTTCGATCTGAAACACAAGCATTGACTAGAATGGGCACGAGACGTGTGGGGGTGAGAGTGTCTTTTTTCTCGCGGCGCGCGTGTTTTTATACTGTATTAACTTATCTGAAGTGAACTGACGGTCTTTAGAAAAGTTTCTTTGTTATTACGATTGAATCTTTCTTTATCTTTCCCGATAAAGCAGTGTTTATGAGCGTTGCTGCTTTGTGTACAGCCGTTACCGGGGAAACCACTGTTCCCTTTCAAGGCGGTCACTTCGACATTACGTCACTGACGTATATGGGAACTCCCTTCCTCCTCATTTTCACTGAAATCTTATAGGCTAACGCCAGCTGGAGACAGCTGGCCAGTTGACGCGAAACATGCAAATGCTGACCGGACCGCGGGCAGTATAAATAGCATGGGCGCGACAATAACGTCAGAATCTCTTTCTTCACGCTAGAAGTCTTATCTGAAGTCATCGTGGAAGTTGCAATAGAGGTTACTCATCATGTTTCCTCCCCGCATCCGATGGCTGCTAACTTACACGCCAGATATGTGCGGGTCCTATCGACTCGCTCTACCCTAACAAGGATCAACCGAGGCCGCACTCACGACGGCGGGCATGTGCCGGACAGTGCGCGCCCTCAGGGGAATAAACCCGGGCATCAACGGGGATGAGGCCCACTGCCGCCAGCAGGCCGCTGGTGGGCCCTCTCCCGCCCTAAGACGAGTTGACGCTGCCCGTCGCCACTCCGGTGACCGGTCCTTTCGCGGGCTCGCTAGAAGGACTCGGCGCGAGAGGCTCTGTTGATAAGGATACTTAGCCCGGTATCTCAGCCAGGCTACTTCAAGAAAGATGCCGTCTTTCCACGGCGTCCTTTGGTAGTCGTGCGCAAGACGCGCGCGTCTAGAGAGACGAGGCAAAGGCCATGGCTCCGTGTCCAAAAAGAAAAAAGGGAAATATGGATGTTATAAGTCTCTAGCATAGAGGTCTCTAGCCGCCTCGCTCTGACAATGGAAAGTGCACAGCCACAATCCGGTGAGTGTTGTTTACCCCTAGTCAGTCTTGACTACGGGGTTGCGCAGTCGTTACCGCTTATGCTGTTGACGCTGGGCCTACGTAACATTACATTTTGATGTGCTTACAGCTTATGTTGTCAGGCTGCCCTGTATCCTTCAGTGCAACTGGCCATGCTGATTTAACTACGTATTCACAGTTGTTGTCGCTACGCCACTGACGCTGTGTTTATGTACACACTGCTCACTGTTATGTGCTATGATTTGTGCCGTTATTGCCCTGTATCCTTCAGTGCAACTGGCCATGCTGATTTAACTACGTATTCACAGTTGTTGTCGCTACGCCACTGACGCTGTGTTTAAGTACTCACCGCACACTGATATGTGCTATGATTTGTGCCGTTATATATTGCCCTGTATCCTTCAGTGCAAATGGCTATTCTGATTACAACATTCACAGTAGTTGTGCAACGCAGATGATGCTGCGTTTACGTACACACCGCACTCTGTTATGTGTTCATGATTTATGCCGCTATAAATTGCCCTGTATCCTTCAGTGCAACTGGCTATTCTGATTCAACTATGTATTCACAGTTGTTGTGCGATGCCACTGACGCTGTGTTTATGTACACTGATATGTGTGTGTTATGCTTATGCCACGATATTGCCCTGTACCCTTCAGTGCAACTGGCTATTTTGATTACTACGTAGTCACAGTTGTTGTGCGATTCAACTGACTCTGTGTTACGTACACACTACACACTGTTATGTGTTAGGATTTATGCCACTATATATTGCCCTGTATTTTTCAGCACAAATGGCTATTCTGATTACTACACAGTACGTATTCACAGTTGTTGCGCGATGCAACTGACGCTGTGTTACGTACACACTACACACTGTGTGTTTGGATTTATGCCACTATATATTGCCCTGTATTTTTCAGCGCAAATGGCTATTCTGACTACTACGTATTTACAGTTGTTGCGCGATGCAACTGACGCTGTGTTTATGTACACACTACACACTGATATGTGTTATGAATTTTGCCGTTGTATATTGCCCTGTATCCTTCAGTGCAATGGCTATTCTGATTACTACACAGTACGTATTCGCAGTTGTTGCGCGATGCAACTGACTCTGTGTTACGTACACACTACACACTGTGTGTTTGGATTTATGCCACTATATATTGCCCTGTATTTTTCAGCGCAAATGGCTATTCTGACTACTACGTATTCACAGTTGTTGCGCGATGCAACTGACGCTGTGTTTATGTACACACTACACACTGATGTGTTATGAATTTTGCCGTTGTATATTGCCCTTCAGTGCAATGGCTATTCTGATTACTACACAGTACGTATTCGCAGTTGTTGCCCGATGCAACCGACGCTGTGTTTACGTACACACTACACACTATATGTGTTATGATTTTGCCGTTATATATTGCCCTGTATCCTTCAGTGCAAATGGCTATTCTGATTACTACGTATTCACAGTTGTTATGCGATGCAACTGACGCTGTGTACACACTACGCACTGATATGTGTTACGATTACGCCGCTATATATTGCCCTGTTCCTTCAGTGCAACTGGCTACTCTGATTATTGTGTATTCACAGTTGTTGTGCGCTGCCACTGACGCTGTGTTATGTACATTGATACATATGTGTCTATGGTTTATGCCGTTATATATTGCCCTGTATCCTCAGTGCAACCGGCTATTCTGATTAACTACGTATTCACAGTCGATGTCGCTATGCTTCTGACGCTGTGTTTTGTACACCTCAATGTAACTATGCCATCACGTTTCTGACGTTTCTGCCGTTTCTGCCGCTCCTAAAGCGCGTCCTGCTGGCACCTCTTTGTAAACAGCCTTGCAAACCTGTATTATTAATATTAGTGTGGATTTTAGGGGTGCAACGGTACAGATAGCCCACGGTACGGTCCGTACCTCGGTTTTTGGGCCACGGTCTCGGTTCGGTTTCGGTACATGTTTTGTGCAGAAAGAGACTGCTATTTCATCCCAAAAATATGTTTTATTTTTCTTATGAGCATAAACAGAATGTCACAGTAGGCAGAACATCAATGTATGGAATAAATTAACACTCTAGTCTGTACTGAACAACACTAAGTAATACAACCTCTTCAACTATCACATATGAAATACAAAATGTAAACAAACACACTTCAAAATATTCAAGTGGATCCAAATTCCAAACCTTGATAACTGGTATATGAAGTGATCAATGTGAAAGAAAAAGTGCACTTTTACCTTAAACAAACATAAATTAGCTTGTGCTTTGAATAAAAAAAAGCAGAGCAAAATAATATAATAAAAAAATACTGCATTCAGGATACAAAGTGCAATGTTATTTACTCATCCATTATTGGATTCTTGTGCAAAAAGATGAGTCTATCAACACTGTCTGGTGCAAGGCGAGACCGGTTGGCACTAACGATGTCCCCAGCAGTGGAGAAAATTCTCAACTTTTCAGAATGCCGCAAGCGCACCGTAGGTCACGTGACAAGAACCAACCAGAGCGCAGCTGATGGTTGCTTTAGCAACGACAGACGCCTCCGGAGCGCAACCGCCCTAGCGCTTTGGAAAAAGGAGAACGCAGCGCGCCTAGCGTTTTCTACATGTTTTTAGGCGCGATATGTGAACGGCGCCTAAAGCAAAAACTAAAAGGATCAGCGCGAACTCAATGGCAAAACCGAAGTACCGCGGGACACGAGGGTAGATTGTCCCGTGCAGGGCTGACCGAACGGTCCGGGATTTTACCGTGTACCGTTGCATCCCTAGTGGATTTTTTCTATAATATTCACTCATGACAATAAAATAGGGCATTATAAGTAAATCTACTGCAGTATTTCCTCTCTCACTCAGTAGAAAATGTGGTAAACACCCAACATGCTTGAAAAAAAAAAAAAAAAACGGTAAAAACCGTGAAACCGGTATAATTTAGAAAAAAACCGTGATGTTGATTTTTGGTCAAACCGCCCAGCACTACAGGAACACGAATGGCTTTACTCTAAATCCAAACGCACAACCTTGAAGGTGGGAAACATTTATAATTTAGATCACTTCCAAAAAGGCTTCACGTATGGTTCCCAAGACACCATGCGCTGTGTTTACAATATCAGTGGTTTCATTTTATTCTGCGTTTATCAGATATTCGGTGCGTTTGAGTGTGCGTCATTGCCTTTGTGCATGTGTGTTTAGGGACCCCACTAGCGCCCTTGTCAAGGTGATGTACTGCTTTGATTGGATCACAAACACCCCTCTCTATTCATACCAATGCATTCGGCACCTCTGAACCACTATGAGCTATGGGACATGAGTTTAATTCTATTCCTGAGAGAGAAGGCCAAGCAGTGACAACGCATCCATAATGCCTAGACCATCCTCTCTGCTGGAGACTTTCCCAGTCATGTATTATCTGTGTTTCATGGGAAAATTGCTTTATGAGAGATATGAGATTTAATCGAAGGCAAAATAAGCTAATGTAGCTTTTCTATTATATGTTGCAGCAAGCGATAATGTCACAGGACCACAGAATGTAGAAATTGAAAGCGCGTGCAGGGTTTTAATAAGAAATTTGCTAAGATGAGAATACCACCCTCCTCCTTAATCTCCCTTTTTTTCCCATCCTTACGTGCTCAGCAAGTCATGTTTCAGACAATTAGGTGGCTGATGGGATAGACCAGATCACAGGCTTGGGGCAGCTGCTATCTAAAGTATCTAAAATCAACATGAAACGACACTTGCAAGTCATTTTATGTTGCATACTTTAATTGGACAGATTTAATATAAAAGACAGAATATAATATAAAAGGGGATTTAGGCCAGGAATGGATTTATCCAGTGGGAATTTATCAGAAAAGTGCAAAGTTGGCAATGCTGAAAAATTTGTCCCAGAAAACAATCCAGATTTATATGAAACTGTACCTTTAAAGGCTGAAAGTCAAGCTCAAGGGACAGTTAAATGCATCTTAATCTATGTCCATGGTAATAGAGCTTCAATTTGATCAGTATTTTGTTATTGAAAGGATTGTAGAAAATAGAATAACATATGACAGTATCCTAAAACGACGACTAAAATAGCCTGTTCAAGTGGCCTAGGTGAGTACAGTAGTGATTGACCGATATATCGGTCGGCCGATAAATTGGGCCGATATTTGCGGGTTTGACGTGTATCGGCATAGTTTTTTCCCGGCATTATTTACAGACAGGCGTCCACAGGCAGCTCTGTGTTGCTGGAGACGCTGCAGTTCACGTGCAGCCCATGCACTGCCCCTCCCCACACTAGCAGAGTGCTGGAAGCCTCGTCAAGACAACGGCAAGTTTTAAACTTTCAAAGCATCTTTTAACTGTTTGACTTAGCTGAAATATTGCCATACACTTTAAAAGTGGAAACACGTTGCTCTGTGCGTGCAACTAGCAAGTTTGTGGGTCCAAATGGAAAACGCGAATGCCTATAAAACTGCTTGTCATTGTATTTCGGGGGCTGCAAATAGCTAAGTTTGAGGCTATCCATATGCATACGGCAGCTGTTACGAACACTTGTCATAGGATTAAATAATGCCGACGTTGTTCCATGATATTTGTAGGAGTTTTATTCAGCGACCACCTGGCTTAGGTTTGGACGTGTGCTCATAAAAGAAGCGACACGTTCGGCCGAGATATGTGAACATGCGGTTGCGACACGCATGCGATGCAGCGCACTCGTTTGTCCAGGCGCTTCTATGCCGTGGTGAGATGGAAACAAATACATTTTTTAGGGCCTGTTCACATATCGCGTCTTTTGCGCGCTCAAGTTCGTTATTTCAAATGTAGGCGCGCGGTATGCACGCTCATAATGGAAGCGACGCGCTTGTTTTTTCCAAGCGCGTCCGCGCCGCATCGATATAAAAACATCTCAACTTTTCAGAATGCCGCAAGCGTGGTGGAATAATACGACAGCATCGAAAACTCGGCCGAACAGCTGATCATAGCTGGACAGGGCGGGTTTTTATTTCTCATCTCCATAAATATATGTAGTCGTAAAGGGCAGGAAATAAATTAATCCTTCCTCCATGTCATCATGGAGAGTGCAGTTCATGGCTGCATAGCAAAGACAGACGTTTATTATGCTGCTTGCTTGTTGCTACTGTGTGCAATAGTCTAATTATTTTATTCATGCTTAAATATTTATTTTCAGAATTTACTTAAAGAATTTGAATTATGCTTAAATATTTATTTTCAGTAATTTTGGCACTGAACTTTTTTTTACTTGTTCTACCTCTCATGTTTTTAATGTGTCAAATATATATATATTTTTTTAAGTTCAATAAATGTTCCTTTTTTAAATTGAGACTTGTAACATTTGTTATCATCATTGTGTCATTTTTATGATTTAAATTGAGTGAGCAAAAGCAGTATCGGCTCAAAATATCGGCCCAAGAAAATCGGCAGCCCGTATCGGTCATCGGCTAAGGCTGATGAAAAAAAATCGGTATCGGCATCGGCACTAAAAAATCCATATCGGTCGATCCCTAGAGTACAGTATATTAAAAGTCAAAGTCAGTGTCAATTGATCTATTAAGGCGATAAACAGCGTCAATTTTAAGTTGGCCATGGTAAGTCACACTTATATACCCAAACCAAAAACTTAGTGAGGAAGATGAATGACAGGCGGAAAGAAAATCAAATCTCAAGATGCATGATGCATTTCCGAGAGCCACTTGAAAAGATAAATGAGATTCTGTAAGTGTTAGCAGTACTTCTGTTTTGGTCTTTGGTAGGGAGACACGAGCCACCACAAATCCTCCCTTCTGATCTCTCCCAAGCACATGAGTCGAGCCTCCAGCCAGGAACGATTAATTCACTTAGTACACATATTTTTATAGACCAGAACGGACACAAAGAAAGACAGAGAAGACAGAAAGGGAGAAGAAATGTGCATTTGGAGCTCAGATTCTCTTCTCTAAAATGTCTCATAAGATGCACAGAAAGACTTTTAGATTACAGACAGATATTAAAAAGGCTTAAAATGTTTTCATCTAGTTAAATATGAAAAAAAGCTTTAGACACTTGAATAAAGAGTGAGTGCCTTCTACTCGCTTAGAATGTACAGCTCCCATCAGAAGAGACGAGCATGAAATTACAGCAAATGAAAGATAGAAAAATTACCTAAAAAGAGAAAAGACAAGAAAAGCAGAAATTATATATTCATATTTTCCTTTTATATACAAGTTGACACATGCTGAGGCGAATTCTAATGTTATATGAGGTCGAGATGAGTGTGTGCGAGAGTGAATACGTGTTTGCAACAGTAACTTGGCAGAGCGTCATAATTAACTGAGTGGAAAGGGCACATTTCATTTTAATGAGCATGGAAATTGGAAATCAACAGTCTTTCCTGAGGCTACATACAGTCCTGGGTGTGAGGAGTTGTATTGATTTACTGTACAGGCTACAATTATCCCTCCCATTTATTAGAGTCTGTGCCCTCTGTCACTCCCATTTCCTGCAGTCACTGCATCTTACAATGCTAACATCTAGGATTCTAGACACACAAACAGTTTGATAAAATCATCCTCTCAGAGAAGTTGCGTCTTTGCATGCATTTTCATTAAAGGCCAGCAACGGTGATACACACTCAGATATCTTTGGCACTTGTTATCAAAACGTCCCACCACAAGCATTAAGTTATTATGCATGCCATGTTAACAATAGCCCAAATTTGAAAAAAATGCATCTTGAGACCCCTGCATGCTGTTCCATTCCATTGTGCTTCAAGTTCTTTTCAAATGCTAGAAAATATTGTCTGCCGCCACCCACAACACACATGATGGTGAGTGTTGCACTTGTAAGCACCACTCACATTTAAAATCTAGTTCATCATAATAACAATGACTACTCATCCGCTTTTGTTTTGGCAGTAAAAATTTACATTTCTCATTCCAAAAATGCATTAATTAAATCACTGAGAGACAGAGCATTAGAAACTGAGACAAAAGCATGTGGGATGACCAAAACTGATCCATGGTGGCAATAAATAAATAAATAAATAAATGGATAAAAGATTAATATAAGTACTCTTAAAGATCCTGCTAAACTAAAGTGATAGGGAGCTTGTCTGTCTACTGTTTGTTTAATCATCACAATACATGTTTGAAATATACATGCCATGTACTCAAGTCTGGTCTTTAGATAGATGGAAGATTGTATTGACAAAAATGATAGAGACAAATAATCCAAGGTTAAAGATGTGGAGAGATCTCTCATATTCCTCTTCCGCAGAGAACTATGAAATATTAAAGCTGCAGCATTTGGACAGCAGCAGCGTCATGACCCAAGATTAACTTTTAAATAATGTTTTAACATGCTTAATATTTTATCATCTCAGCTATTAAGAGAACAGTTCTTAATAGCTGAGAAGCACCCAAAAATAAGATTATGAACTGATTTTTCGTTTTTTATCATTAACAGGAAATTCCAGATCTGACACATACTTCAACACTATGCAAGAAAAATTAAACTTAATTACTCCTAACATTTTTTTTTTTACTTCGAGATTCACTTAAAATAAGTATTTTTATTATTATTATTATTATTATTATCATTATTTTGCTGCTATCTTCTCTGTAAAGTTTCTCACTTTTACTCTTATCAGTCATTTTGGTGTCAGGAAACAATACTATTCTATTTCATTCTGGGTATGAGTGACTACTATGGAACTCAATGTGCTCTAATCATCTGTCTTACAAAAATATTTTCAGATGAGGAAGATTATTTTAAACTTTTTTTACACTTCTAAAATTCACAATATGTGTTCATAGTACATCAATATCTCTTATTCCATGACAGGAGACACAGAATGGTTTTCTGATCAGTAGGCACATAAGTCTTGATAAAAAAAATGCAATAAATAACATATACAGCTGTACTGCCTAGTGCCTACACATTTTCAAAACAGAATTTTACCAATACATGTTTGAGGGAGTTCACAAAACACTATCACAAAAAACACACAGACTTACAGAAAAAAAAAAAAAAAAAATCATTAACTACACATTTATTGGGTCAAAAAGACAGATTATCTACTACATTGTGAACAAAAAAAAACTAATAGAAGATGAGGGGTTAGACAATACAGTAGTAGCAGCACTTTTACTCAAACACACAGCTAACAGTGCTATGACGGTGTTAGTTAAAAAGGGTCAAACCTTAAAGGCTGAGGTCAGTCAGCCATATCAGTGTTAAAGCCTCATTACTCTTTCTTTCTGTCTCTTTAATATAACAAAAACTACTCAACATGAACTAATGTCTCCCTTTATCCATCCACATTCGTCTGCCCACACACTGCACTTATGTCCATCATTACAGATCAAACGCTCCTCTCTCAAACACAGTACTAGTCATGGACACGCCAGTAGCCTCCGCATGAATCAAAAGCAGTCAACTCACCAATTCATCCAGATGCGTCGATCATGCATGTGCAAACAGTCATAGGACAATATGAGAGTTTATATGACAAGAGCAGTGGTGAAGTTGTGAGTTGTGACATTTGACATGGGTGTAGGAAAATCATTTTTTTTTTTATTTTTTTTTTATGGATTCAGATACTGATTCATTTTGTTTTACTGTAATGCAACCGATTTGCCAAATTGATCCAGCATTTTTTTAATAAAAAAAATAAATAAATAAATAAAAATCACCCAAACTATAAAGAACTACGAATATGAAAATTGTGTGTGTGTGTGTGTGTGTGTGTGCGCATGTATAATGCTTTAATGAGAGGCTTTATTAGTCGTGAGAGGGCCATCTCCAGGGGAACCTGAGCTCAGTAAAAGTCATGCAAACTCAGCGCAATTTTTGAGATTTTTGTTCCCATCACACCTAGTTATGATCATTTATTTCGATCTGGTTTTAGGGATTGTTGAGAATCCAGGGTGTGAGCAGTGCAAGCAGAAGTGTGTGTTTATCTCGCTCTCATACAGTAATGCTTTCTGCAGACTGGGGATGAAGAATTCAAAAGTGAGAAGTGCTTGGCATGAATGGCAGTTTTGCCATGCCAAGCTTTATATACAATATACACATATACACACACACGTATTTAGACTTGTGATAAAAGGCCTAGCAGAGGATGTACCTCCTTTACTAGAAGTTCCTGATTTAGTTACTTAGCACACAGTTATAGAGCTGCACAGGACAGCTACTAAACTGGACAAAAGAAGGCTACATGGATAGTCAGGACTGCTAAGAGGATTACTAATGCACTCTTGCCCTCCCATCCAAGACTTATACCCCTCTAGGAAGAGAAAACGGGCTGGAGAAAACGGGGCTAGAAAAATCATCTCGGACCCTGGCCACAACGTCTTTGAACTACTTCCCTCTGGCCGGGACTACAGATCACTGTCCACTAAAAAAAAAAAAAAAAAAAAAACATGAGCAGTTTTTTTTTTCTTTTTTTTTTTTTTTTCAAAATGCCATCTATGTCACGAACAGCAAACATTAGTTAATGACCTTTCTTCACAAAACAATTTCCAGTCTTTGTGCAACTACAGTATAACTGCATGTGTGTAAATGCACATTTATTTATACCAACTGCATTTCTGCACTAAAATCTGCATTTTCTTTTATTCCGTGTGTGAAAAAGTGACTCTAGAAGTACTGAAAACTTCGGTTGCCAAAGTGAAAAAAACAATGCACTTTCTGCTTCTGGTTTTGAGAAAGCGAAAGCAAGAACAATTTTAGTCAACAGCTCCATGAGTGTGAGGTTCAAACCTAAAGACATATCACTTCTACAAACAGTCGTAACACTAATGAATTAATTAATGAAGACATCAAACACTTTAATCATGCTATGTTACTCTCTTTGAATGTCTGCACTATAGTCATGATTCTCTCCCATGAGTTTTAGATGGTGCTGGTTAATCTGCGATGGAGAGGTTTCGAGGCAGGTGTTTGATGGTCTGGGAGGTTGGAACATGTGTATGAGTGAATTGTGATCTGCAATTGACTCTTTGAGTGGAGTCATCACTTACTATTAAGTGATGGGACAGCTCACACACAGAGCCAAAGTAATTATGTTGTATTTTATTACATGCACATTGCACACACACTCGCAGAGTTCTTTAATGTCACTCAGTAGTGTGAGCTATTTGCAATTATCACTCTCTAAAACAAGTGTATATATAAGCAACAAAATAAACACTAAATTACAGGGCTAATGACAGGTGCCCATATGCATGTTAACACGAAGTTTTCACACATATGTGTAGTATACAGCAACAATTCAATGAATATAAACTAATGCATGACAGTTAGCTTTCTCTCATCTTGGAGATGCTTCTGAGTCGATAAGTGTCTTCTACCAGTTTTGTGGGCAAAAAGCCTTTAATTACATGCTTACAGAAACGCAGGTGTTTGAGTGTGTCCATATAAAGGCAGTGTTCAATCATATGCCTCTTCAGACTGCATTTGCACTGAACCCTCAGCCAGCAGGTCTCAGAAAGAAAGGAGGAAGAAAGAGAAGAGAAAGAGATTTGTGGAGATTAATGCAAATGATCAACAACATGGGTGATGAGTGAAAAGGTGTGCAGAGAGACATTCATTCTTGAAAGTAAGAGGAGGAGGAGAAAGTGATTATTATATACGTGATTGCAAAGGCAAATGTAAAAAACAACAAATGTTTTGCAATGGATCGGAGAAGAAAGAGGCAAATTAACGACTAGCACAACAGCGATAACAAGCAAGCTTTTTCGCAACGGTTCAAACACTTTTATAAAGTATAAACAATTACAAATAATTATATAAAAATATGTAAATCATTATGGTCAATCTGTAGAACTTCTGACCCCTCAAAGAATAGTTTGTCTAGGGAGGGAGGGAGTGGGGGGAGAGAGAGAGAGAGAGAGAGAGAGAGAGAGAGAGAGAGAGAGAGAGAGAGAGAGAGAGAGAGAGAGAGAGAGAGAGAGAGAGAGAGAGAGAGAGAGAGAGAGAGAGAGAGAGAGAGAGAGAGAGAGAGAGAGAGAGAGAGAGAGAGAGAGAGAGAGAGAGAGAGAGAGACTTTCAGGTTTCTTTTATTTACAAACACATAAAAAACAATAAATATTATATTACACAAGAAGCATTAAAAAACCTACCTACATATACATAAATAGGTTATTAGCTCACATTAAAATGAATTTCAATTCATAACATTATCTCATAACCTCTCTCTTCACTTGGTTGACATAAAATACCTTTAGTACCCCACAAAGAAAAGAAAGAGTCAGTATCATTTACCAATTCATAAAACTTGTACTCCAAAATTAACCTACTTTTTACCAAAGCCTTAAACATATGTAAAGGATCTATTCCTCCATTAAGAAGTGTTTTATTCTTCCTTGTCAGCCAAATTGCCATTTTAGCCTTACCAAACACGAAATTGATCAAAACTGTTTGTGTCCTGTTTGAGGCACTATATTTTGGTCCAAAAACAAAAAGACCATTTGTAAAGTGAAGTGATCAATTCTCCTAATACACCAAACATGTCTTTTAGCCTTGAACAACCAATAAAAATATGAAAAACAGTTTCTGAAATTCCACAAAAACAATGTGTAATTCACCACTGCAAATCTCCATTCCGTTTTTTAATTGGTTTCTTATATAAGGACCTCCAACTACCTTTTGGGGAAGTACCAGACTCGACAAATTCAGTCCACTTAGTTTCTGGAAGTTCTTTTAATGCTCTTAAATTGAGATATTTTACACAAACACAATAAAGAGCTTTCTTAGAAGTAATGTTAAAAAGACTAAGTTCAGGCGTCCTAAAAGAGAGCAGACTTCCTTCAAACTCCTGCCAGTCTCCTACATCCACAGCCACACTGATCTTGGGGAATACCTTCTCTGATTTTTCAACTTTTAGTGGCAAAACAGGAAAAGAGACTTGAATTTCAGCTAGCAGTTTTTGCACAGTTCGAACAGAACGGATGCCAGTCTTTATGGCCAGTTGTTCTGCAGTATTCCACTGGTCATTTGACCTAAGATGGCAGATCTTATGAACTCCTGCTCTCACCAAGCTTGTGCGTACAGTCTGTGATTCCAATATCGCACTGGGTAGGTGACAATTAAAAATTAAGGGTTCTTCAAGATCCCAAAGACTCTGTGTTTCAGAAATCTCCCTTTTAACAATAAAAATCTGCCATAAAATGATGGGAGCCCACTAAGATCCATCTCCTTTAAATTCATTAAAAAGAGATGTCTGTCCAAATTCAACCGTCCCATTCAATTCAATAAGGCACAAGCCACTCTTATCCAGTTCTGAGGCTGATGATAAAGTAGTCTCTGAGCAGTTTGCAGTCTAAAAGCCACTTTAGACTTAATATCTATAAGACCTTGGCCTCCATGTACCTGCAGATACAAAACTGACTCTCGTAGCCAATGTTGTCCAGACCAGAAAAAATTAAACAATTTTTGGATTCCTCCAATAAAATCTTCTGGTGGATTCAATACAATTAATCGATGCCATAGGACAGAGGCGGCAAGATTGTTTATAACCAGCACTCTTCCCCTATAGGACAGTTGAGGCAAAATCCAGTTCCATTTTGACAATCTGGCACACATTTTGTCCTTCACACCTTCCCAGGTTTCAGAACCCATAAAAATTCCTAAAAACTTAAAACCATTTTTTTCCCACTTAACATTTTTAGGGATAACTGGTAAAGGCATTTTTGTTTTATCATTACACCAAAATGCTTTGGAGAGAGAGAGAGAGAGAGAGAGAGAGAGAGAGAGAGAGAGAGAGAGAGAGAGAGAGAGAGAGAGAGAGAGAGAGAGAGAGAGAGAGAGAGAGAGAGAGAGAGAGAGAGAGAGAGAGAGAGAGAGAGAGAAAGAAAGAGAAAGAAAGAAAGAAAGAAAGAAAGAAAGAAAGAAAGAAAGAAAGAAAGAAAGAAAGAAAGAAAGAAAGAAAGAAAGAACAAGTGAAAGGCTTCACAGAAAAGAACCGCACTACAGCTCAATACAGGTTGGAAAAAAGTGCTGAAATACGCTAAGAATAGAGGGATGATGAAAGAGATAGACATGCTTCATCTCTCTGATCTAGGAAACCAAACTCTGTGCTGAACAACAGCAACAACACATATATAGATTAAGACATCAGAAAGCTTCTGCTCATTTTAGACTGCACGATTTGGGGAAAATGTCATTGCGATAATTGAGGTCAATATTGCGATTGCGATATGCGATATAATAAACAAATGGTTTCATGAGTAAACTTGCTTGGTTCTCAAGGAAAATAAATGCACACACAGATTAGTGATAACCTTCCTTGGTTCTCAAGGAAAATAAATGCACACACAGATTAGTGATAACCTTCCTTAAAGAAAAAAGTTCTCTAGTCAAGAGCAGTGAGTGTTTTTCTCTGTTCCCTTTGTTCTTTGATTAACTTTAGCGACAGATATAATTAGTGGCTACTGTGTACTGTCCCTTTAAGACCAGCCGCTGCTGACAGAGACGCGGATCTCACACGCTTCATTCTCTCACGAGTCACAACTCTTCACACTCATCATAAGACTACTCTTATGTTATGAAGATACTCGACAAAAAGACATTTTGGCATAATTGTGTGTGTTATTGTTCGTTCAAGCTCGATAGAGAACTGTATTCTGGCATGCTGTTTTGTGCGCAAGCACGATATTAGCGTAAGTCTTTCTGTGTGTCACAGTCAGGACATTCACAGGCAGCGCGTTATTTTTTGTCTTATCCCGCATGAATGGTTTAAAAGCATTTACATGAATAAGAGCGGGATCATGTAACACTAGCCAAAGGATGCCAAAAATGAACAGATGCTGCGTTAATTGCGTTAACAGCGCTACAAAAATTTTATTTAATATAAAATCGCAGCAATTTGCGTCATATAATCGCGTAGGCTTGACATCGCGATTGCGATATGATTAATCGTGCAGCACTATTTTAGACCTTCACTTTTTTTTCTTGAGTCATTTATGGCACTTTTCCACTACACAGTACCAGTGGAAGTACTATCTGCAATGGAAAACGGAGCGAAAAGCTAGCCGAGCCAAGACGAGGCGAGTCGAGTAGAGTCGAGTTGAGCTGGTACTGGTAATGGAAAAGCGCCATTAGTCAGCGTTACATGAGCACTTTATGATATGCATTCCTGATCCTTGAAATGTACTTTCTCTTCTATTCGTGTAAATGGGTATTAAAAAAAAAACAGCAACTCCTTGCACACACATCTCAGGAGTGAGACATTTCACGTCTCAGACATTTCCCATCTGAAATTGGGCGGAACAACTGACGTCATACAACCAAATAGAAAATATCCCTTTTCTATGAACATGCGCCCACAAAAACCTTTTCAATGTAGATGTGCATGACTTGGCATGCAAATCTGAAGGTTCTCTCCTCCTCATCCTCAATTCTGCCTCCACATCCTATAATCTCTATCAGGACGGTCGTGAGAGGGCCATCTCCAGGGGAACCTGAGCTCAGTAAAAGCCATGCAAACTCAGCGCAATCTTTAAGCTTTTTGTTCCCCTCACACCCAGTTTTTATCATTTATTTCGGTCTGATTTTAGGGATTGTTGAGAATCCAGGATGTGAGCAGTGCAAGCAGAAGTGTGTGTTTATCTCGCTCTCACACAGTGATGCTTTCTGCAAATGAGGGAAGAATGCAAAAGTGAGAAGTGCTTGGCATGAATGGCAGTTTTGCCATGCCAAACTTTATATCTGAACATGAAATGACATGGCGGGGACAGATTCTAAGACACATTAGCCAGATGAGGATAACCCGAGCACATGTTTAGAGATAAATGTCTGGTTGAAGAAATAAATGACTGCAGATAGGCTTCATCTGTATCTGGACCAGGAAGATAAAATCAAGACTTTTTCTGTTACTATCTACCTACAGCCACATATGAACGATCGATCGATGGATAGACAGATAACAATAACTCAAGAGATTTACTCCATTTAAATGCAGTTGTCACCCCCAGTACACCTCTGAACTTGGCCATATGGAATCTATGGAGCTTTTTGATGGGAAATCTGTGGAATTGATTTAAACATGGCAAAAAATTGAGCACTGAACTGTTATTGGCAGCTGTAAGTACAAACAAATTAGCCCCAAAAAATATCAAACAAAAATGCAAGGGTAAGGAATGGGTAAAATTGTGTGAATGAGGGACTCTAATTATACAGACCTTTCTGTAAGCACAGATTTTGTGTGGGCCAACCCGTGTTTTCTTTACACAGTTTAGTATGTCTTACAGAAAAACCAGAGCCAATATTTAGTTTATACGTGACAACCTAAATAAATAACAAAATAAGGCCTTGATGCCACAGATACACAATTACACCTACACAACTGCTCACAAAGAGGGGAAAAATGTGCTGAATAAAATGCATCATTCCTACAAGAAATCACATTTAACATGTCATGAAGGACTCTGGAATATATCAGTCTCGCTAAACTCAATTATGTTTATACCGTATGACCTGGAGAAGTTTCGGGACCAATAATACAAACTCACAAGCTAGATCTACCTCGTACCATTTCATCCATCAGCAATTTGCAACTTGTGAAATAAAGGTCATATTACACAATGCTGAACGTCACTTCTGGTGAGGTTTTGTTTCAGGTTACAGTCTGACAGTTTTCATAGGTTGTTATTAGGAAAACAGTACCACCGGAGAAGCATTCCCCTGGGACGTCCCAACAGCCGTTTGGCTCGGCAACACCGCCTCGGTACCTGCTCCCAGAGGACGAGCCACATCTGGAGGGGTGGGCGGAGAAGAGATTTGGCCCCTGCAGATGTTATCAACTCAAAGAGGCTACAACACCTGTGCTCACACTCTCTCACAAACACAAAGCGTGACAGATGACATACATACAAAGTCACACATAACGAACACACTCACACCTGCTCCCTCCCACATTCAAGTCAATGGGGCAGCAGAAGCGTCATCTGACAAGAGGGACACGCTCGCCTCAGAACTCACAATATCTTGAACAAAATACAAAATACAATGTGGTCAAACAAAAAGACCACATTGTTAAAGATGCTTGTACTCTCTTGCTGTTATTTCAGGAAGGAAAGAGAACTGAAACTTCAAATAAAGAGAAGGAAT
This sequence comes from Scardinius erythrophthalmus, assembly GCF_964197995.2. Classification (NCBI taxonomy): domain Eukaryota; kingdom Metazoa; phylum Chordata; class Actinopteri; order Cypriniformes; family Leuciscidae; genus Scardinius; species Scardinius erythrophthalmus. The sequence goes on along the minus strand of NC_138245.1, from coordinate 24,819,042 downwards.
AAATAAATTGAGAAAAGTGTCAGATTTATAATGAAAACGTTCACAACGTTTGTTTGTCTGCTTGAATAACAGCATTTTCAGTGTTGTAAATAATAGTGCTGGAGCTTGCATTTATTTATTGATTTTCACATTACATTGTTTCCTTTTTGTGTGTGGGATCAAATGTTAGTTTTTATTGTATGAAACAGTGACATGGTATAATGCAATACTAAAATATAATATTTTACAATCCTGAAAAGCTCTGAGTGCACGTTGTCCATTTAATGTAAATGAAGCCATGGGAGGTTCAGCCAATAAAAGACCAGTAATTAGAGGATCGTATAATACATTTATCTTTTTTCCCTTTGTTTTGTAGACCCTCAAATTGTATTCTTATCCTTATATTTCAAAAGATAACATTTTCTAAAAATCAAAAAATTATTGTCATGAACAATTCGGTTCATCTACTGATTTGAGTCCATTTAAAGAGCACATGGGATAGCGATTTATAATGCCTAAATCACACTTCATCAATTTGTATAAACTATACTATTGTGAAATATTATTACAACTGAATAAGTGTTTTCTATTTTAATATATTTTAAAATGTATTTTATGGCAAAGCTGATTTTCAGCAGCCTCTACTTACATGATCCTTCAGAAATCAAGAAAGTTCTTTATTATCACTTGCCGTGTTTCCATGTTCGCTGTTATGCAACAAACTTTTTCCAATTCCAAAAATCATGGCAATGGATGTTGGTAGGTTTAAGTACATCCCAGCCACCACACTAGCCATTATTTTTAATCGAAAGAGTAGGTGTGATATCCAAGCATTAATGGCAAGGAAAGACCTTTATACTTGTGAGTGGCACATGAGGTGTTTCTCCCTCATATCTGCTTCGAGGTCTTGACTGTGGCATTTCTTTGTTGTTTAGAATCCAGTATTCCCGTAATTCTTTTGACTTTTATGAGTTTAATAAAGAACATTGTCTCTTCTTCTGTCCAAACATAATGTCAACTACATCAGGTGACCTGTAAATGCGCAAAAGCGGTTTCCATTGCAGCCTTGCGAAATTTTCCTTTTTCGGATTGCTTGAAAAACCACCTCATGCAAGCATAAAACTTTTTTGCGATATATGGGAGTTTTTGCGAAATTGACGTGTTTCCATTGGGCGTATTTTCAATTCGCGCAATTTGAAGGGTAATAGAAATGCAGCTACTATTGAAAACAGTTGTGCTGCTTAATAAAAACCATGATACATGAATAGAAAGTTAAAAAGAACAACCTTATTTGATTTTTTTTTTTTTTTTTTTTTTTTATACATGTAAAAGACAATTTTATGCATCTTGCTAAAAAGTATACTATTATATTTAACATTTTAAAGATATGAATGTTCCACAATTCTTTCATCCAAAGAATCATTAGGTCCAAGCCAAACTCAATAAATGGATGGATCAAATTGTGGATTGAGGGCAAGATAGCAAAAAATTCATGACATGACTCATTTAAAGAGAGAACAGTAATGTCAATAACAAGTGTGTAATAAGAAATATTAAAACAGAGTAGTGAATGACCAAATTTAACAGCATCCAAAATCCTTCATACAGATCCTTCCTGCACTCTTCTACTAAGGTTCCTTGGACATCCTGCACTCAAACTCCCAATGCCAATGATTCCTCACTGACTTCTGACTGACTGACTTCTGACAGACGGATAAGTTTAGCAAGTCGTGTGAAACTGCAGACGGTAGTATCAGGGTGGCAGATTGCAGGGCATGTGTTTGTGTGTGTGGGCTCTATTCCAGCAATCACTCAATGGTCCAACAAAGGCCTGAATCATTGTGATAGAGGGTTGATGAAAGACAGAGGCAGGGCAAGCTTGCTCTAAGCAGCTTGCTGGTGATTGTTTCCTACATTTTGCCGCTTTGACGGAAAGAGGATGTGGCAAAATAACAGGACTTTAACAGATTTCAGACTGAAAAAAGCAAACGTCTGTTTAATCAGAGCAGTCATTTCAGGGACGAACAATGGCGAGCACAACAACAGCAGAGAACAACGAACAGCAGCACAGAAAATTAATATTTTAGCGAGTAGAAGTCTTGATTCTTCTGGTTAATGTTTAATTGGGCTCCAGATGTTGGTGCACTTAAGGGAAATTAAGAAAGCTTGAGAGACGGGATAAAGAGCAGCGAGCGGGGGATCAGTGCACCGCCTTTACGGATGCAGTCCTGACATGAGGATTCAAAACGTTAGCTTCTGCTCCTTAAAGAAATGCAATGAATAAATAAAACTGATACAAAAGCACTCGCCGCAGCTCCCAAATACACTTGATGAGGAGTGAAAGGAGACAGAGGAGAAGTCCATCTGCGAGTGAGATGTGAAAGAACTCTGATGGGCCCCTGGGTGACCGGAGATGCTGAGCGCTTGGTTCTTTGAGAGGAAGTCTGGTTTTCGGCTGTCATGAGTTCTGTAATCACGTCTGGGAACACGGCGTTCTCAGGCCTGAAGTAAAGTGAAGTGGAATCTGACAGGTTGTCTTCATTTCTCAAAGATTGGAGAGCGTATGACTGACAGCACCAAATCCTGCTTTAGGTTAACAGACAGAGCCGGACTATAAAGTCTATCCAAATAATCTAACCTAGACAAAGCGGTTAGCAAAAGGTAAGAGGGTCAATCTTGTGCAAAGCAGACACAGGACATACATACTGCAATTAACACACATGAAGCCCATCGGCCATTAACCAATTGGTACCAATGAGACTTAATTCATTAATGTTTCCAAAAGGCACATTTTTATGTCAAAGAACCTGAAATATGATGATCCATTATAAATATATATAATGTATAATAAATATATCCTAAAATATAAGTAGATGTATATTTGGGATGTATAAAAACTTGCTTATAATTATATTGTTACTGCACTTAATTCAAAGCAAATACAAATAAATTATATATTTTTTACCCACTATTAAAGTAATTTCAGACGTAAAAAAAAAAAAAAATATTCGAAATAAAAATACTAAAATATTTTTAATATATATTTAGGGGCTTTTATTTTAATCCATAGAGTTATCTGAATGCCACTGGTTAGCTGTTGCCTGAATGTGCAATAACCAGTAGTTGTACTGAAAAGTCACAGTGAATTCATAGTATTTACTATGTATGTGTAGATTCTCTTTGACACATTGTTCTGGTCGTCTCAGTTGAACTGATCTGGAATGACATTACCCGGAATAAAACGAAACACGGCTAGTTCAAAGGCTTCTCTTACAACAAAAAACACTCTAAAGCATCCAGTAGAGACTTTGAAGCAAACTCATTAAAAAGTTTTTCACTTAAGTTCACAAGTAAGTAAAATGGACAGATAAAATAGCTATGAAGAAAGTGAACAAGAAATCACAATGAGGAAGATGAGCTTTGTTTACCTGACGGAGTTGAGGATGATGATGTTCGCATAATTAAAGTCAGATTCGCCAACATGTAAAATATCTGCCTCACACACATTATAATTTAAATAATCTGACAACCTTGTAAAACACGCTTTCACCATTTGCCCTATTGAAGCTAGACATCTTAAACTGTGTGCATAATTCAAGGTTCAGTCGCATAACATCATCCCTGTGGGTACTGAGAAGGATGGAGGAGAGAGAGAAAGAGATATCTGCATATAGAGCCGAGTAGTGACAGGTAGACAATGCTGATATGAATAATTGAAAAGAAAATCAAGTAAAGCAACATGCCGGAGCAATTCAAAACAAGCTTAATGTGAATAAATCATCAGAGGGGGGGGGAGAGAGAGATAGAGAGAGATCTTAATTATCTTGTGGCTGTAAAAGTGTTTAAATTACTAAATCCAAAACTAGTACAAAACAAATTTCTGGTCAGTATAACTTCGGTTTATTTAGTGTCTGTGTGTGGGTAGCAGTACAAAAACCCAATCGTGACAGCAGTAGGCAACGTCCTGTCGAAGAGTTGGAGGGAACATCCAACAGCTTGGGAAGTCTGTCTCTCTAAAGCCCACGTAGCTCATTCAAGGAAGGTTACAAGTCTGACTGATGAAGGTAGAACATTTTGAAAGCTGATTCTTGATTTTAAGTCTGAATACTTTCACTTCCTCAATTTGAATACAAGAAAATGTTACTACCAAAATAAAACATTCAAAATCCTAAGCTAAAACTTGTGTTCTTTAAGATATGATTGGCTAACCACTGAGCAACTGTGCTTTGTTGCATTTACTGACAGGCAGTGAGTTTGCAGTAGGGTCTAATATAGTTTAGTGCTGACTCATTCTTCAATATCAGCCTCTTTGCAGGCTTGTATTTTATTAAGAAACATTACTAAAACAATATGAGCTGAAATGTGCCACATAAAGCCCGGAGGTTAGACTGAAGTGAACCTTGTTCAAACTTCATTTGTTTCTAAAAATGCAATTGTTAAGAAAGATACGTAGAGCTACAGGTGCTACACGCAGCCAGAAAAAATAAAAATAAATAAATAAATCAAGGTTAGTTCTTCTGGTGTTTAGAATTTATAATATCTACATCCTCATTATTATTTCACTTGATATGTCTACAGCCATTTTTATGTGAATTTTGGGATACTGTATAAAAAATGCTGGATGTAAATGCCAAGATGAGCATACATTCTAAAAATGTGTATAAAAAAAACACAGAAAAGACAAATTGCCAATAGAGCTGATATCATCATTTATCACGATATAATGTTTCATATCATCTGGTATCGATAATTATTGACATTTTTTATAACCTTTTTTTTTTATCCACATTATTAGAGAAAACAACAAATTATATTAGTTTTAGCAGTCAAAAACAAAAATATCGTCTTTATATCTTATATAAAGATAAAAAAGTGGAAAATGGCAGAGAAATTTCCTTGATTTAAATATATATATATATATATATCAACAAGCCAAGTGTGAGTTTTCCTACATCTTGAAACTTTTAGTTTTATAAATGATGGTAATTTTTGAAGGATGAACAAATTATGTTTTGGTCATAACATTAAAAATAACATTTAAATATGATAATATTTTAGTTTTGAACTGCTGGTAAAACATGTGACACACACTTAGAGCATTTTACAATTCCCGCCAAACTTCCATGGTTACAGTTAGTGTTACTATATTAAATCCATGGTGAATGTTGCTGATTTGTGGACTATAACTAGTTCATTCATGGTACAATGTTTCTCCTAGTTTCCACGTCAGCGCTGTTTAATCTGTTAACAACGGAGAAATTTGAATGCTCCTCACTAGATCTCGCAGCGATGTTATTACTTCAGTGGCGAATTCAAATGCTCAAATGCCAACTTCACTAGATCTCTCAGCGCTGTGTAGTAACAGTGTCGCTTTATCAAGATCATCTTGCGCCGCACTAGTGTCAAGTGATAAAGGTTCGTGAAACACAAAACAATGAGTAGCGCAGTTTCGTTCCGCTTTCATTACATTTGCCATTTGATGTTGGGCAACGAAAATATTGAGTGCTATATTGAACATTTTTTATATCGTTACCGGCAATGGTGTACCGTCGATAAATACCAATACCGTTTTATCGCCCAGCCCTAATTGGCCATACACTACATTGGAACACACATTTACCAAATCAATATCTTAAAGGCACAACAAATAAAATAAAAGCACCAACAAAAAAAACTCATGTTACTTTGCCTCAACAGAAGATGTGATTAGATAATTGGACTAAACAGCAGAACAATTTCATTGCACAACAACTCAAATGTTGGTTTGGTCATTCTGAAATGCATGAGCCATAGTCTGTAATCAAATTGATAGGGTATAATACCTACAAGAACACTTTTGTGTTCCCAAACACAAGGCACCAGCGTCCAAACACAAGACAACATTACAGCATTTATTGCGTAATTTATAATCTATGAAAAAAGCTTCCATTTTTATTACAGATATTTTGTGCCAATTTCCCAGGAATTGAGTTTTTCTAGAACACGCTTTATTTGCAGATGTTTTATGCGATATCCCAATATTGTGCAAAAGTAAAATCCGCAACTTTGGAAGGAAACATGGCAACTGTGGCTAGGCAGAGTTTACAAAAAAACAAAACAAAGCGTTTAAATTATGTATTATGCTAACACAGCGCAGTATTTATGCAGTGCATCAGGTTTATTTGCAGAACTACAAAGAAACATTAACATTGACTGACCGGCTCGCTGTGTGCCGAAGGTAACGGCCAGCCTGGTAAGCAGGTCCTCGTTCTCATAACGATCCTCTTTGGCGATGACCCAAAAGCAGCTCTCAGACATCTCCTGGGGTGAGATCTACACAGACACAGAAAGCAAAGAAACTAAAAAAAAAAAAAAAAAAAATCACAGCCTGACATCATCATGACACATCACGTTAGGTCAAGATGCTGGAGTTGCTAGGAAACGTGATGCATCTAAACAGTGAGGTGGATTTATGAAAAAGTAAAGAGGAAACCTATTCAAATATTCATATTGTGTTCTATCGCAGGTCTTTCTTTTGTTCTCCTACATGTCAGTGTGTGTGACAGCTGAATGCAGCCCTGGAGAGGCTTATTCTCAGTCTTCTCAGTACATGAAAATACAGGGCGATCACCACACACGGGCCACACAAACATGCCTAAAACACCCATGAAGCACTGCAATGAAGGAACACAAACTGGAGATCATCATTTAGAGGGGGGGAACCAAAAAAAAAAACGAAGGAAAAAAATAAAAAAATTAGGATGAAAAAGAAGAGAGAAGGAATGGAGAGGAAAATAAATGGTAAAAATAATCTGAAAGAAAGAAAGAAAGAAAGAAAGAAAGAAAGAAAGAAAGAAAGAAAGAAAGAAAGAAAGAAAGAAAGAAAGAAAGAAAGAAAGAAAGAAAGAAAGAAAGAAAGAAAGAAGAATTAAAGAAAGAAGAATTAAAAGGAAAGAAGAATTAAAGGACAGAAGTAAATCTACTTCTGTATTATGGTGATGTTGTAAAGACGGAAATTAAGAGTACAAACGATGTCTTCAGTAGTGTTCAAATATCTAATCTGGAGGTGTGAAAGGAAGCCATAGTAACACTTGGGAGAGAAGAGCATTGTGGGATGATCAGTTTAAAGGAGTCTTCTTGTTAACATAAAGACTCAAAGGGTAATCAATGAGACTGGCTGCGCTAATGAACAGACCTCACACTCCTGCCAAATACCTGAGCCAATAACAGCTCTTCAAATCTGCTCCATGAGGACATGTTCAAAGAAATCAAACAATCAGGAACGGACAGAACATGAGCCTGAAGAGTAGCCTCTCAGTGGAAGTGATTAACCCACGTTTCCAACTGCGAGCGTGATTAAGCGAACATGCAATGCTATGTTCGGCCCTTTTGACGGCATGGGGTGGCATGTTTCCCATGATGCACCAGCTGCCTCGTCTTTGACTTTCTAAGCAGCAAAGCTCTTGTTAATGAGTGATAAAAGTCTTGGGTCAGGAGCCATGAATATTGTATGGCGTCGGTTTCTCAAGCAGATGTTTAAAAAAGCATATTTGTGTCCGCCTAATGGCTAATTACAAACAGGTTTCGGATGAGATGAAGCATATGGCGGATTTTTTAAAAACATCTGTATGACGGTGGCAAAAAGGACAGAGATTAAATATTAATCGTAATGTTATAAACTAACACAACTCAAGACATCGTATCGCAACATCTGCCGAGAAACAAGAGGAGGAATCCGCACAGTAAAGTGTGATACTTCACAGCAGAGAAACATTTCCTTTAATGATGCTTGGCAGCAAACAGAAGAAGTTTTCTTTGGTTACTTCGCAAACATCTGTCTTTTCTGCTGTTGATGCTTGAACACCAAAGGAGGATTCTGTCCCGTAAGGGTTTGAGTGAAGTTAAAGTCTAAAAAAAAGTAGTTTATGGTACAATTTTTTTTTACCTTGGACCAATTGAGGCGCTTCATGGAAGTCTCGGGTTTGAATTCCTTCTTGGGTTTCAGGCCGAAAGGCAGCGTGTGTTGGATTGAGTAGGATGTCAGCGCACCCGGTCCCAGAGGAGGAGGAGGGGGGGGTGGAGGCATCCCAGTTACGAAGGCACAGCCTGATGGAGGTGGTGGTGGTGGAGGTGGAGGTGGAGGGGGTGGCAGAGCTGCAGCCCCAGGAACAAGTCGAGGAGGAGGTGAAGCAGGGGGGAATGAGGAAGAGGCAGTTGAAGACAAGACCACTGAAACGGCTCCAAACTGTGAAAACAGAAAACAAAAAGGTAGGAAAGAGGAGAAACATGCCTCATATTAATTCAGTTCCTGTTTCTAAAACAACTTTAAAACTTAAAAATGTGGTGTCAGTAAGATTTATGTTTTTGAAAGAAGTCTCGTATGCTCACAGAGGCTGCATTTATTTGTTGAAAAATACAGTTAAAACAGTAATATTGTGAAATATTACAATTCAATACAATTGTTTTCTATTTTAATATATTTTAAAATGTAAATTATTAATGGCAATGCTGAACATTCAGCAGCCATTACTATGTCACATTATTGCTCAGAAATAATTCTAATGTTGATTTGGTGCTCAAGAAACATTCTTATTATTAATGTTAGTCAAAAAGCAGTTGTGCTGCTTAATATTTTTTGAGAAAACAGTGATTCATTTTGACGAATAGAAAGTAAAATAAACAGCATTTATTTAGCATTTTGAATAAAAGTATTAATTTATTTCCACACAAAAAACTCTTAATGACTCTTTTTAAGACAATTTACAATAAGGTTCTAATTCAGTTCAAGAAGATAATGCATTAAGTATTATGAACAATAAATACAAAAATATTTTACAGCATTTATTAATATAAATGTACATTTCTACATATGCTAATACACATTTCAAGTTGTATAAATTAACAAATTACCCCATTAATTAACCATGCAAAATAGTACAGTTTTAAATTAACATTAAAATAGTTAATTCATGATACATAAAATATATGTAAATAAATGTAACTAACCATGAAGAGCAACCCATTCAGAATAAATTAAATGAAAAGTAAATAGAACACAAGGAGATAAAGTATGCAAAATAAAAAAAAGTGAAAAGAAAGCCGTAATGAAGACAAAAAAAAGAGTCAAGATGATTTATGCATAAAATTTTAGCCCTATGCTAATGCTGCCGTGCAAAGGCAAAAGACCTTAACTTAGTTTTTGGTCGAAATTTGTTTTTAGCCGCGCGTCAATATGAAGTTACTGTGCCGGTGTTATATCAAATAATGCTACCTATCAGATTGTACGGTTATCTGCCTTTGTTTTACTGTCCACTAAAATTAAAATTACGGTGTAGCCTGTGTACTTCGTACAGCTGCCATCAGGCCCTCTAACTTCTGATGTCCTCAGAGCTTTGTCCTGCACAAATGCGGTCAGAACATTTAGTATGGTCTGAAACCGCTCCATCGACAAACGTGCAATATCGATCACGAAGGATTATGCAGAGTTGACAGAAAAATGTTACACATGCCGTAGCAGATGAATACAACAAAGAACTAAAGCCCCGCCTCAACCAGTTCGGGTACCGGACCTGGTTGAAAGACTCATGCATCTAGCTGGCAGAGTGCCAAAACTTCGTCGGCACCTTCAGCACCACCCTAAACATGGTCGAACCAACGCTGGACTAATATATCTATGGAGATATTTTGTCATGTCAAATATATTAATAATGCCATCAGAATGCAACCAAAGCACAGGATAGCAATAAGTAGATGGCTATAAATAATTGTACATCAAACAAAATAAATGCCATGATCACTAGATTTTATACAGGTGTTACTATAATGATTTTGTTAATGGTGATTAGCAACTAAATATTGATAATGTGGAAGTTACTGCCTTTTGTCTTGGCATGACTTCTCACTTTTTGCTGACAATACAAAGGCAGAGTACAGTAACTTTAAAATAGCGGTCAAAAGTCAAGTTTGAGCTCAAGATTTTTATGTATATCATTTTCATTACTAAAACATCTATTTGCCAGATTTCCAGTGTCCTACCTATAATTAATTTGGCGGGACAACTAAAAATCTTTGAAGTCATTTTTCTCAGTTCCACACTCTAGCGAGTTAAGGTCTTTTGCCTTTGTAGGGCAGAATATATAGACCATTTACGTTTCTCAAAGCAGGTTTGAACCCTGCTGGCTACAGTAGCAATGTACTTCTGGGCGGTGGAGTGATGTAGAGGTTAAGATTCGGTGGAGAGTAAAGAGAAAGTTTCCTGATCGCTGCCAGAATCCACCACCAATTGCATGACTGAGCAAGGTCCTCAAACACTATGTAACTCCAGAGTGACCATCACTGCAATAAGTTCATGGCATTATCATGGCGATATCAGATAAAATTTGAGGAAGCAAATAAAAATAAAAGATCCTTTGAGTTGTAACGTATAATTTATGTACAACAGAGACTTGCAGTACCTGTCCTTCCAGATTTACTCAGATAAGTAAATATAAAAGATTAATAAGACCATAACCCTTTCCTTGATAAAAACACCTCAAACCCATCAAACATTCAGAGAAAACAAGTACAATACATTACTCTAGTGTATTCACTCCATTCATTCTGAATGGCAAACAGCTGCAAGGGTGTGGGGAGGGGATTTATTGAACAAGTAGGTGTGCTCTAATTCAAACTGCACGCACACCGGCCTCCAGATAATTCACAGGCTAAGAGTCAGCATGACTGACGCTCCTGCATATGTGGAGAATTGACTGGGTGATTACGTTTTGCGTTGCTGCAAACGATCGCACCCCAAAGAGATGGATCAGCTTAACTGCCTGCACTCCAAACTTTCACTTCGCTCATTGGCCACCATCATTTAAGAATTGATCCGCTCTATCGACGATAGCCCGTTGAGCCAAAAAGCAATTGATCAAACAAACTGTTCATTTGATGCCCTATTTGTCATGTCAGTGGGAGGGGTTTGCACGTCCATAAAAAACGAAGAGTCTCAAGTCTTGAGTCGAGGACAGAATGGAGGAGAGGAGTACAGACAGAAAGCAAGGAGAGCTAGAAAGTGAAAAAAAAAAAAAAAAAAAAAACAGAGAGAAACTGCCATATGCAACAGATGTGCCGTATTGCTTGTGTGGATCTAAACAATCCACTGGCCAAGGGCACAAGGTTTCAAATTTACCCCCGCACATAATTTATTGTAGCATTGCCATCTACCAAAGGAACCTGTTGCAAATTAGCCTTCCAGTTGGTCTGAACAACAACTGAATCAGAGTCAGTTTCACATTATCCCCATGAAAATGCTGAATATTTCTTGAGTGCTTGTTTTTTAGTGCCAAAAACATCTTTATATGAGGTAAGAAATTCTGCACATTGTTTCTGTTTATTTCAGAAAAGATGATAGAAATCCAATTAAAACAAATACATCACTGGCATAATCACTGTGGTGTTATGATTTCCCATTAACAACATTTCATGTCAACTAACCAATTAAAGAAAAAACAAAGTTAGACGGATGCAACTGAAATAAAAGAACGAAAGAGTTAAAGAAAGAGTGCCACAATGCCATCAAAACCAGTGACAGAAATTGCCAAAACAAAGAGAAAGAAAAGCATGGATACCTGGTTTCTATAGGCCTGAAGTTCAGCTTCCAGCTTAATGATCTTCTCCTCACTCTTCAACATCTGGGCTTGAGCTTCCTGTCTTCCCAGGAACTCCTCATCAAACTGGAGAGAAAAACCATATCAGCAGATGACAAAAAAAAAAAAATCATCAAAACAGTTCTCAAAGATGTTTGAGTACTGCTCAGTTGTGTTCTTCTGTTAGAATTATGTACTAAGGCTGAGAACTAATTACTGAAATGAAAGATAATTACACTACAATGAAACAAATACAAAACACAGCAAATTTAATTAAGGGTTTATCCAAAAAGTTCTGTCAGAGGATTGCATTGAGAAATAAAGATCAATCTTTAAACTGCTTTACCATGCAAAGAGAGCTAAAATTCGTTAGAGGGTCTTGAGGAATATATATTCTATAAGTTATATAATCAGGTTAGTTTAGGCTTACACATTGCTTAGTAGTGGATGCTAAAAAGATCAATAGAATCACTGACAGAAAAACAAGCAAATCGACTGAATTATTACACTACAATTCAAAAGTTTGGGTTCAGTAAATAAATAAATACTTTTACTTAGTTCATATTTTAAAAAATTGCTGTTCATTTGAACTTTTCTATTCATCAATGAATTCTGGGGGGAAAAAAGCAGTTTCCTCAAACATATTAAGTACAACAGTTTTCAAAATTGATAAGAAATCAAGCATATTTGAAGGATTTCTGAAGGATCATGTGAAACTGAAGAATGAACTTTTTACTGTATTTTCATCAAATAAATGTATTAGAGAGACTTCTTTCAAAAACTTTAAAATATCCTAGCGACTATATGGTAGTGTACATATACATACCACAGAACTAAAAATAACAACCACCTTTTATTGCACAAAACTAATCCTCACAAAAAATAGTGACAGGTGTTTTTGTGGCTGATTTAAAGAGGATGAATAGAGATGAAACTTTTCAGAGAGGGAAATACAGAAGTTTGAGTTTCAATAATTTACTGGATGTAAAACTACTTGTTGCTCATTTTAAAAGTTAAATAGCCATCAGGAAAGGATGTAGTTAAAATGCTGTGGTTTGGGATCTATAGATCCGCTGCCCTCGCCCACGTACATTTCGGCCTACAATTATAAAGGAACGCTCCCAACAATCAATACAGGGGCCTTTTTAATCTCAGAATACTGTTAATTACAAATGGCTGTTTGAACGATTTCAAGTAATCTCGCCTTAATTAAAGAAAGCTAAATGGTGCAGTCGTGAATGGTCTTCAAAGGCCGCATACTTCATTAGAGGAGCCAAAGTGAGAAGAAAGAAATAGAAAAACAAGGGAGGGGTGGAAGATAAAGAAGAGGGAAAGAAAGGGCACTTGCCTTTAGAGCTAACTCTGAGGCCCTCTGTTCAAACTCCTCAGTCCTGGCTTTATCCACACACACCTCTGCAGTGAAATGAAGGAAAGGTTAACCATTTCAGTTTGTAAAAAACAAATTAACCAGCTCATATGTGAGAGCATAAACACACCTAACAGGTGGCTGAAGTCTACATCCAGACGTTTGCGGTATGTGAAATCAGGATCTGTGCCGCTACGATGGAGGACAATTTGAGACACACACTCCTCTATGATCTTAAAATACTGAGGCCTAGAGGACAGAGAACAAGAGAGAATAAGACAGAGCGAAGAGGGAGGAAAAATCAATGCATTATATTATCTTTTTGGGAATATGGTACCATTGACTCATGCACAAAATGAGAAAAATTGTTAAATTAACTCTGAATCCTCTGACAGAAGCGATACTGGCTTATACAAGCTATTAACTGATGCAGTGAAAATGACTAAGTCCTTTAAATCTGTGATGCTGCTCGACACTCATATAAAACAGAAAGAGAGATATAAAATGGAGAGGGATATGGAGAGAGACAAAAAAAAAGTAAAAAGGGATGGCGTATGCGATACTGTATAGAGTGAACTAATTGTGCCATCAAGCAAAGGATGTCCTTAACTTCACACCTAGAGTCACTGGTAAAATCAAACTAACCTGCTCTTTTGCTTCCCTATTCCCAACACTATAACATAAGCTTATCATATGCATATCTATATATTTTCATACATTTCTATTTTTATTTCAGAACAGAAGTGATATTGGCCTGCATATCATAAATGGAGTTGACGTTTAATAAATTTAGCCTTTGTGACTGAATACAGACCTAGACTCACAATTAGAGTCTTTTCATTAAAAAGAGTAAAATTAGCAGAGCTTTCAAGTGGAAATAATTAGGATCAATCAGTTTCTTTGATCATAGGTGATCATTGGACCTTTTACAGGCATTATGTCTACGAGGTACTCTGAAGTCGGCACCATATAATAATGTTTAAAATTAGACACCAAAAGATTGTCTAAATTTCAATTATAATCAATTATAATTAAAATCAGTCTCAGAATTCTAGTGCCATTAATCATGTTCACTAATTGATATGTTTGAAAATGGAACAAATAAAGTACCTAAATCAACTTCATATTTGAAATCTCAAATATTCTAATATGGTTTACATAAATTTGGATTATAAAATTCAGATGACTGTATTCTCAGTTTTAGACTGAGTCAGCATTAAAGGCACATAAATCCACATTCCCATTGGGAATAACTGACCATAAATAGAAAACATAAGCAATGTGTGGTCACTGAACGTTCTTTTCCATAATGCCTTCAGAAAGAGCAAAACTACCACTTGAACAGCACAATTGGCATGTGAATGTGTGTATATTAATGAACAAGGTATACATTGCCTATCTGCTGTGTTTTTTAAAACTAAGTCATATATCCCGTATTCTACATATTAGAAGCCTCTCTTTTGATCAAGACCAGGTTTAACACACCCCCAGCTGTGAGCTCGAAGACATGAAAACTCTCTTTGAGCAGACGCCACAGATGAAAAGAGAGAGAGAAAGAGAGAGGGGGGATATAGGGAAGGGGAACAGTAATGTGGGCATGTGAGATGAGAGGAAGATGAAAGCAGGTTCATTCTCTTTGTTAGACACTGTCATTGGATAGTTTGGGGGTAAGAGACCAGCAGGGTGTGTGGACTGCCTGTGTAGAATAAGCAGCATTCATGGACAGAGTTTAGAGAGAAATGTTCATGAGGAGAGAAGAGCTTACTGGGAGGACTGGGACCGTTTAATAATAATTGACCAATTCACCAGCAGGACTCAAAAAGACAACACAGCAAATTTATGTTTATTTGGTCAGAATGTGTGTTTAAAAACAAGTTCTCCAAGATACTTATATTTGCAAGATTAACTGCAGGACAGAAAACAGAAGAAATTCACCAGGTCCACCCTCCAAGTATGTGTATGTAGATGGATAGATGGATAGAGAGAGAGAGAGACAGACAGAGAGACAGATAGATATTTGCATCAGCTGCAGAATGAGTGCTGCTTTTCTCCAGTACCGCCACTCAGCAGATGGTCTCTATCTCTACACCTCTATTTCCATTTGCACTTCTCTTTTCTGTCAAAGCTGTTATTCTAAAAACAATATACAGCTCACTGGCTAAAGATCTTGAAAAGCTGTTCTCCAAAACACAACACACTGAGTCATTAGTGAGACCTTTACTGCCATGAAGATGTATGCTGTTGCATCACTGGCACTAATTAGACAGAAATCAATAAAAACCTCAGACTAGGTTTGAAAGGGAAGAGAGGCAGCATTTTCATAAAAATTGAATATTAATATAAGATGAATATAACGTGACTAAGTGCCGGAGTTGGTTTTGAAAGACATTTTCTTTTTTTCACAGGTTTATGAAAGGTTGTGCGTCCAATACTATTTAAGAGTTCAAACACACCAACTCATTCCTTAATATTATTCAAAAATATTATTCATCAATTAGTAATAATAAATCCAAAATGAACAAGTAGTAACTGAATAAAATGTTTAACACACATACACATATCCACCTTATTTTCGAACGCGGAAGTAAACATGGGTCCAATATCCGGTTGTGCGGCACTTCCGTTTCCTCGCTTCCCTGGGCTAAATAACATATCGATCGCGAAGGATTATGCAGAGTTGATAGAAAAATGTTACACATGCCGTAGCAGATGAATACTACAAAGAACTAAAGCCCCGCCTCACTCAGTTAGGGCAGGGGTTCCCAAACTTTTCCATGCCAAGGCCCCCCAAATACCACTAGGTTCTGGCCAAGGCCCCCCTTTTGCAGGATGTGTTGAACCCATCGACAATACTACGGCACGTGTAGAAATAAATAAATAAAACATCTAGGTGAACATCAGATTATGTGATGGTGTTTGATACCAGAAAGATTATGCACCGATTACAATTTTCAAGGCAGGTTCCGATTTTTCATTGAGTTTAACCTGCCGATACAGATTTTAGCCGATTCTGATTTAATTTTTTCTTACCACTTTACAGCACACACAAATATTATATATATATATATATATATATATATATATATATATATATATATATATATATATATATATATATATATATATATATATATATATATATATATATATATATATATATATATATATATATATATATATTAGGGCTGGGAATCGATTAGATAAAATTAACTAATTACTTGCACAATTTGCTGTAATTAATTGCAATTAATTGCATTTCCTCCAAGCTTGTAATCATCAATAATTAAAACTTAGAATCACCAGAAAAAAGGAACAGAAAATAGCCCTATATTAAAATAATATTAAACATCAATATATCAATGTATTATTCTTTTTCAATAATCAATCAACATAATCAATTTAAGATTTTTTTTTTCAATTTTTTTTTTTTTTTTACTAATTATAAAAATAAACTATAGTCCTAAAAAAGCTATTATTACACAGAGCATGTGATCAGAGCAGGTCATTTTAAAGGAATAGTTCACCCAAAAATTAAAAATTCTGTCCTCATTTACTCTTCCTCGAGTTGTTCCAAACCTTTATGACTTTCTTTCTTCTGCTGAACACAAAAGAAGATATTTTGAAGAAAGTCGGTAACCAAACGACTGATGGACCCCATTGACTTCCATATAGGAAAAAAAAAATACTATGGTCAATGGGGACCAGCAACTGTTTAGTTACAAACCTTCTTTAAAATATCTTCTTTTGTGTTTAGCAGAAGAAAGGAAATCATACAGGTTTGGAACAACTTGAGGGAGAGTAAATGACAGAATTTTCATTTTTGGGTGAGCTATCCCTTTAACATTGTTGCCCAGCATGAATAACAGCGCAGCAAACGGAAGTCTAGAGAGAAATTTCACCTTATTTGAGCGGACTTGCTTTTCCAGTGCGTGATCGGTAGGCCTACATGATTGGAGCGTTTGGGCCGTGAACGACAGAGCAGAACGCGCAGCGCGCCGACACCTATGGCCGACACACACACACACACACACACACACACGGAACGGAGAGTGCGGCGGCGCACACGGAGCGGAAAAGACCCGCTCATTAAAGCTGCTCGAGAATGAAACCCGATATTTTCGGCTTTTTAATAGCAGCCGCAACAGGAAATCATTAAAACGAGGCAAAAAAAAAGTGCTGCGTTAAATGCGTTATTTTTTTAACGCGTTAAACATTTCAAATTAATCGCAAAGATTAACGCGTTAATTCCTCCAGCCCCAATATAGCCTATATATATATATAATAAAACACCACTTTTACCCAAACTGATTAATAAAAACAAGTTTAAATTAATACATTTTCTATAAATATTTTTGTCTTCATTTTCTTTAGTAGGCTATGTCAGAAAAGAAAATGAAGGCAAAAATCCTACTCCAGTTCTTGTTCAAACACACTATACATGCAATATGTGCATTTTAGGTACTTTTTGTGTGAAATCATATTTATTTTGTCCATCAAAAGTGTGCCTTCACTTTAATTGAGCGTGAGCAGCGCAGCAAAAATAGACTCGGCGCCGAAACCCTCCGCTTCACTGCTGCTCACGCGACGCTCCTGCTTGCGGTGTGAATGCACTCACTGAACATGCACGACGGAAAAAAATCGCGCTGCTCGCGCACCGCTCGCGGTCTGAAACGACCGTAATTCACAAGGTTTCCTACATGTGCGTTCTGTGTGCATGTGTGATGCTGATGTTGCGCGATCATGTTATTCATGCGGCGCCCGAGTGCATTTCAGCATATGTCAGACTGAAAATCACGTGAAAATCGGCCAATTCTTGTCACTAGCCGATCAATCAGTTCATCTCTAAAATATTAACATTAAAAGTATAATGTTAAGATAGGCTATGCAACAAATTATTATAATGTTATTTCATAACAATACTCATATTAGCAAATATTTAATATTTTTTATAAATATATATTTTTTTACTTTTTTCCGCTTTTTTCCCTAACTTGCTGCGGCCCCCCTGGCGCCCCCTGGCGGCCCCCCAGGGGGCCGCGGCCCCCACTTTGAAAACCCCTGAGTTAGGGTACCGGACCTGGTTGAAAACACTCATGCATCTAGCTGGCAGAGTGACAAAACTTCACCGGCGCCTTCAGCCCCGCCCTAAACATAGTCGAGCCAACGCTGGACTAATATGGAGGTATTTTGTCATGTCAAATGTATTAATAATGCCATAAGAATGCAACCAAAGCATAGGATGGATAGCAATAAGTAGATGGCTATAAATAGTTGTAAATCATACAAAATAAATGCCATGATCATGCCATTATGCCATGATCACTAGATTTTATACAGGGGTTACTATAATGATTTTGTTTCTCCTTGGAGTTTTTATCATGGTTTTTATTGAGACTTCATAGCCCAGCCACTTTTCTGGTATCGGGTGGTCTTCTATAGGTGCTCACGAAATGAAAAGAACAAACATACGGTCGTTTCGATGGTTTCTTCAAATGTAAAGCTTTTAACCACAGGCGAAGGGATTCCTCAGGCCGGCGACACACTGCGTGTCCGTTTTTATTTCGGCTCCCATGTTAACAGGTTAGAACGTGCACACTGCCTGCGTGACACGCGCGTCTCACAGGCGCGGAAAACGCGTGCATGCTATAAATAGAATCGACGCCTATTTTTCACGCGACACGCAAGCGTTTTGTACGGAAGCCCTAAGAGGCCATGGATTGTTATTTTTTTCTATCTTGTTTTCTCGTGATCACGACTTAATTTTCTCGTGATCTCGAGATAACAAAAGTTGTTTTCTCGTGATCACGACTTAATTTTCTCGTGATCTCGAGATAACAAAATTGTTTTCTCGTGATCACGACTTAATTTTCTCGTGATCTCGAGATAACAAAATTGTTTTCTCGTGATCACGACTTAATTTTCTCGTGATCTCGAGATAACAAAAGTTGTTTTCTCGTGATCACGACTTAATTTCTAAAATATGATCTCGACATAAAACCGTTTTCTCACGCCGTCATGTGTATCGCGATTCGCGAGAAAATCTCGCTCCTTCTGAATGTTGTGTATATCATGATGTAGCCTACGTGCGAGCTGGCTTCTTTGATTTTGAAATCTACTTCATAAAAAGCCCGCAGAAGAGATGGATTTTATAATTGCTTTGAGAGAGAGAGAGGTGTCCCAGAGGAGAACCTGGCCAGACTTAACTGATCTCTGACCATTTCTCGGGTCAGCCGCAAAAAAACATTAATCTGCATCTTTCAAACATAATTCTGGTAGACATGCAGACGTCCAGGACCTGAAGTTGGCTGGCAATAAAACTGTCTTCTACGATAAAGTTGCAGACCTGACAGCCTCCTCCTTCTAAGTGTCGGACACTAATGTGGAAGTCGCCAAACACTGACAGAGAACTATTTCATTTTGAGTGAGCCCGTTATCAAAGTAAAAGCGAATGCGATCATCCATGATGCTGCTTTATTCTGCTTTTGGTGCTTATACTGTTGTTCTTGCCGACTACACAGAAAAAAACAAGTCGTGATCACGAGAAAACAACTTTTGTTATCTCGAGATAACGAGAAAATTAAGTCGTGATCACGAGAAAACAACTTTTGTTATTTCGAGATCACGAGAAAATTAAGTCATTATCACGAGAAAACAACAGAGAAAAAAAATATTATCCATGGCCTCTTAGGGCTTCCGTAGTTTTGGAAGCGTTTTCAGACAAAATAGAATAGGAAAAGATCTTTGTATTTAATTTTACATGAATACATATTAATAAATTACATTTTGATGTTTGAAATTTTAGGTTTTGACAAATGCAGATATAAATGCAATGAAAAAAAATCGATTTTCTAATATTGCACCTGTCAATACAGAACGAAATATTCTGTAGCCTGTTTTGCCGTCAATACTGCCGACGTTGTCTTTGCTGCTATATATATGTTTAACATTAAAGGCCTTCCACAACTCTCTCCCCATTATGTCGAATATAATCACCAATGAATGAGGATCATATGTCACCTAGCAGTGCCGCGTCAGACACGTTTCTGGTGTGCAAAGACATGTAAAACGCCACGCAACAGAAACGCCACGCAGCCAGTGTGTCTCTGGTCGTAGGGCGCCTGATTAAAATGTCAATGATTTCGATGATTAAAACACTCCTGCTCCAAGTAAACCTTTCTTTTGTGTCAGTTTATGACAACCTCTAACTGCACAAACAATCCCGGTCTTCCCCGAAGCCATGACGATGAGTTAGTTGTTAGGAACACTTGTTTAATTAACCGATATGGTGAAAAGTGATCAGCGCGCCAGTTACCGGAAGTGCCTGACCGGAAGTCTCGCACAAAATACCGTCAACTGGCTGCGTCCGTATTTCCGTTAAAAATAAGGTGAATACATACATATATATATATATATATATACTTTTTTAAAGTAGCCTTCCTTTGCCTAAATTACATTTCTTGGGTATTTTTCATTCACCATCTAGTCAGCTCAATAAAAACAAATACATAAACACATAAACAAGCATTCCTCACCGTGTGAAATAGTCATTCCTGACCAGCAGCAGGTGCTGCAGTATGGAAAGAAAATAGCTCTCAGTGCTTGTGTCCTTCACAGAGCAATATAACACATTAAAGACATCTCCAATATCAGTACACACTGTGTTAAGGAGCACTCAAGCTCTGCCACTGGTAAAATAAAGGGAACAAATGGAAAACTACAGAAAAAGAGAACGTACATACTCTCTTATAAATAGTGTAGACACGAAGACAGAGCAAAGACTTATCTTGTAGCCTTGTCAAAGCATGAGACTTGTAAAACACTAATGAAAGCAAATGAATAAGGGAGATTTATGGTTTTGATTAAATCTAAGAAAACATCAATGCAATCAGTGCATGGTTTGCAATGATATTATTATGACCACCATATTATTGTTGGAGGTCCTCTAAGGATCAAAGAATGAGTGGGAGAAAGAAAGAGAAGACGACACAGGAGAGGGAGTGTTTTCTGAGGAGCGTTTAAGTGTGGACAGAATATCAAATGAAATTGTATGCATCTCAGCATCAGAAGGATATTCCAGTTCACTCCGGATGTCCTCCAGGCGATGGGAGAACTCAATCATGTCCTCCTCCTTGTGCTCCTCAAAGACCTTCAGCTGAATATCCAGAGCATCGTTTTTTACAGTGTTCAGGCTCTACACCGAGGGAAAGGCAAGGGTAAACAAAGAAAAGAGAAAATTAAATGGGTCACGCAATAGAAAACATGCAACAGAAAACTTTCATACGTGAAGAGGTTAGCCAATCAGAACAGAGGTCAACTACATATAGAAGTCCTACAGATATGGAAGCAAAACAGCAGGGGTAATTCTAAGTAAACAGCAAGAATGAGGGAAAAAAATCATGGCAAAAATTACATTCAACTGCTTTTGTTGCAAGAAAACGTGTCTAACATTTTAAGTGGACATTCAGGGGAAAATGTGGAATATGGCCACTTTAAGAGGGAAAAAAGAGAAACACTGACAAAACACAATTTCCAAAAATGTGTATTTAGAAAAAAATAATAATAATTTTGCTTTCATTCCATCTCTTCTTATTCTCTACTCCCATTTCTGAGGCAGCTTCTGTTTTGAATAATAAATAAGACATGCGTGAGGCATTAATCTATCTCACTCGCACACTCTCTGGCTTTCATTTCACACACTTCTCTACTGTTTTGTTCAGGCAGTTTTCAGTTGTTTGTTGATAGAACATAACCACATTCAGAATGCCAAGAGGAGACAGACCGAGAGAAAGAGACCAATCCAATCCTGGCTGTAGCTATTGATTCAGCAGAGCGACCTCTCCTTCAGGCCTCATAAATTATTCGTAGACCCATTTTACAATATTTCACTCAAGTGGACAACTCATTTAAATATTAATACACAGACAGTGGTGGAGCCGCTTACCGGTAGGATCTCTCGCAGGCCACAGCGCATAAATTCATTTCGGATGTGCAGCCTGAAGTCCAACTCATCAGGAGACGTTACGAGGGCATTGATGAGCTGCATGCAAGCCACCTAAAGGGAAGATAACATTCAGTATGAGTATATATATATATATATATATATATATATATATATATATATATATATATATGTATATGTGTATATATGTATATGTATGTATGTATGTATGTATGTATGTATGTATGTATGTATATATATATATATATATATATATATATATATATATATATATATATATATACACACACGCATACAGTACATACATACATACATACATACCATATATGCTTGCATATAATAAAAAAAGTAAAAACAGCACAGTTAACAGTTGTGATATTAAGCCTTTATTAATTAGTTCATTAGTTTATCACTAATTCACATGGCTTAGTTTAAAAGCAAAGCATCATGGTCTTAAATGTTTCACTGAAGCAGAAGACAGCTTGTTTGTAGAGGAATGTATATGAGACTGCAGTTTGGACTTGTTGCAGAGCATCACTGCAGTTTATGACTCTCACAGAGCTCTCAGCCAACAAAGGATTCCATCACCTCAGTCAAAATCTACTATTCATTTCCTCAAGCAACACAGATCATCAATTATTGATCAGCCTTCTTCGCAACACCCTAAATCACACATGTGTGAGGAAATGTTTAGTTAAAAGGCACTGGTGCATTCAGGGGACCGAGGCATATTGAACAGACAGTGAATTGTCTGTATGGCCCTGTGTGTCTGTGCCTCCAGTTCACATAATGTCTGCTGATAAAATAATTGATTATTACACAAACCACACTGATTCCACATTATTTATAGTGGTGAGTCTCAACCGAACAGGTTGTGATGGCACAGGGCTGGTACGAATTTATTCTATTTTTTTTTTTTTTTTATTCATTTAGTTACCAGGGGCATTGCACATTAATAAACATTCCTGTAAATGTGCCAGAATTAGCCAAAGGCAAGCTTTACGTCAACCTAAGACAAAATATATATGGTTAGTTAAAATTGAAATAAAATACATAACACACTCCATAAATAATAGCAATAAAAATAAAACAAACAAACAAACATAAAAGTACAATGACAAGGAGAAATAGTATCGATGACAGAAGCAATAGCAGAAGAGCCGACAGTTATAGAGTTCTAATGTTGACAAAGCTGTGTACTAATTAACCATTTCTTTAAATGGAATCTGAATCATGTATCTAGTTCTCTTATAGTTGTTAGAATAACGTTCCATTGTCGTGCAGCTTTAACAGACAAAGCAGATTGAGTAAAATTACTATGCCTGAGTTGAATACAATCTCCTCTTAATGCACCTCTTGTGGAACGATACGCAGTTATTCTAATACTAACAAACTGACTAAGAGGGGAAGTCAACCCATTTTAATCTTATACATGAGACATACACTTGCATATTTAATCAATCTCCCAGCTCAGCAGATTATATTTTTCTAATATTGAACAGTGATGAAAATGTACCAGTTTCTTATAAAGAATTTGTGTACGTTTGTATAAAGACTTTAATGGTTTTAGAGTCTAAGCTCGCCTGAAACCAAGTTGTTAAACAGTAAATAATGTGAGAAATAACAGTAGAATGCATATACATCTTAGCTGCCTCTGACACAATCTCGAGTAAACCTAAAATTAGAAAGATTAAACTTAACCTGCTTACAAACCTTGTTAACCTGAACTTTAAATATAAGTTTAGAATCAATCAGTATGCCAAGGTATTTATATTGAGAAACAATCTGCAGCCTCACCCCAACACAAAAACATATCTTCACTGATACTATTTGACTGTTTTAGACACATTTATAATCCACATTTTTAAGGTTGGGTAAAAAAAAATGTATTCTTCGAATTGTCACAACTCTATTAAACTGGTGACTTTTATGAACGAGTTATTTTCAGTAAAACATACTGCACAACAGGTATAGTAGTATAGTATAGTACAGGGGTATTAAATTAAAGTTCCAAGAGGTCCGGTCTCTATATTTCCTTCCCAGCGGAGGACGAAATTATAATAGTACTATGGCTGCCCGATGGAAATGTATAACTGTGTTGTCCGGACATCCGCTGGGAAAGAACTATAGAGATCGGACCTCTTGGAACTTTAATTGAATACCCCTGGACTATACCATACTGGTCATGCTGTATGATTTTGACTTACTGAAAAGAACTTGTTCATAACATTCACCAGTTCAATAGAGTTGTGACAAATCGAAGAATCAATATTTTTACCCAGCCTTAAAAATAGCAGGAAACATTTCAAATCTTAATCCTAAGGGTCAAAACACGATAAAAATTATGACATTGCATAATTAATTTAGTTCATTCATCAATGATTCAAACGGTAACTCCAGAGTTGGGTCTTTTGAGTGATACACTAAATAAGTATGGTCATAAGAGTAACTGTTTGTAAATCAGACTGTTTGGCAGTAAGATTTTGATTCACTACAAAGAACTAGTTCATAAAATAATCTATATTTTTACCCCTGCATCCAAAGAACTGTAGAAAATATTTCTAATTCTAAACTCGAAAGGTCCAAACACAAGAATAAAATTTAGTTGGGTGAAGTAAATTGATGATATTTTTAAAATAGAAAAAAGATATACAGTAGCTTTTAAGATCTGCTTGGACAGTCTACATAAGCAGAAACTTTTGATTTAGAAGACGACGATATTGTATTATCCATATTTGTGTGGCTCAGCGGTTGAACTGTGGGAGAAATATCAGCAAAGTTGAGAGCAAAAGAGACACTTAAGATGAGGGAAAAGAAAAACATAAGCCATTAATAACTTTACCATCTTCTTAATCTGCCTACTTCACATGCCTGGTGAGAGATGGGAGTGGTGAGAGGACAGGATGAGGAGAGAAAGAGAAAATCTATTCCTGGGAGAATCACTCACCCTCCATTAGCACAGGGTAATACAGTGCTAAAAGAAGTATCTACTAGACATAGACATGAAAACACAAATTATGTATTGATAAAACAACATGCTGAATCATTTACTAACTTCAATGGATGAGCAGAAACATGCAAAAGGAAAATACTTTCCTTTAAATAGTATCCTCTTGGAGCTGAGCTTAAATTCTTCAAAAATAAAGTTGTCATATGCAGTCTATGGTCGACCCTGAGTGCTCCCTGCCTCTCACTCCTACATAAACAAACTGAACTTTATGCACTTTTTCTGGGTGTGTGTCTATAAAAGCATATATTTGAAGAAACATGCCCCTAAATATATCTCAGGCAAGAAAAGGAGAGTAGAGTGAACTCACAAACTGTTCTCAGTGATAATGGTCTGTAATAAATGATTTATGTATACATTAAAAAAAATAAGATTTATAAAAGAGATCACAGCAAACTATTAGCAGAAACAATAACCAGTCAATCAATAGAACATTACTAGAGAGGCCCCTAAACACACCAGTTGGCCTTCATGGATATAAACCAGTGTGCGTGTCTTGGATATTTTTGGGCTGTTTTTCTCCTCTCATTTTAACAATTCCTATCTAATGGAGAGTAATCGGCCAATAAGGGCCGTTTCCTGTGTGACCTGCTATTGTTGAGCATGCAATTGCTTCGTATTAACTATTCAACACTATAAAAAGCTTTTGGGCTGAAAGAGGAGAAATTAGTGAGTTGATTAATGCTAAACATAATATTTTGCTCAAGTTGCAGCACTACTAAATATGTTGCTCTATGCAGATCACAGTAAAGCATTAAAGCACAATGACAGCATTCTGTCATTATGTCAAAAGAATATTTTTTTTAGCTGTAACATTAACTGCTGAGTTAGTGGTTTATCCTAAATGCTAGGTATGAGAACGTATGTGAACACGTGCTCGCTCTATACATATTTGAAGGGAAAGCTCTGTGCCTCTTTTTCACCTCCCTCAGCTACCAATTAAACTGAAACACGGCTACTTTGATCAGCCTCAACAATGAAGCCGTGTAATTAAAGCAGCCAAACCAGTGCATGTTGTTCGGTAGGGCCAGCACACTCCAGAGGAACAGGGCACTTACAATGAGTGCACACATTCTGTGACAAGAGAGCCCAGAGACAGTCAAAACTAAACATTCAGATAAGGTATAGGACACAACAAGGCATCTGCACGGTACTTGAAAAATACACATTTTTACAGAGAGACGAGAAAGAATGACAGACAGACAGATTTTCTACTGTTGGAATACTTAAGAAAACTGTCCATTACAAGATTTGTGGTTTACATACCCTGACTCATGGTGCACTTCTGTCTTATTTAGAGGCACAGGACTAAATATCCCAAGTCAAATTACAGTAGTAATTATTTATGGAATTATTTTAAATCTTATCAGGGATGCTTGACTAATGCCAGTTTGTTCTTTACAATGCAAATTAAGTGCTTTAACTGAGCCTTTAATGTAACTAATCTTACAAATGTCCTGAGCCCCTAAGCATGCTGGCTAAACAAAAGGTCATGTTGATTTGTCAGAAAGGGGCAGGAAATTAAGTTAGTTTTATAACGTTTAATTTATTTAGGAACACTGAGTATCTTTACTGATATAAGCTAATGTGTTCTTAGACTAGTTGTTAACAAGCACACTTGCTTATTTGTTTTCTGATCCTTTTTGGTGTAGGTAGGGTTGTGCCGGTAAACTTGACAACCGCACAACCGGTTGAGCTGAGTAGCACCGGCAGTGGTCTGCCAAAACTAATTTTTTGTATGTGAATGCTGTTTTACATGCGATATTTTCGAAATTCTATAATTAAATAAACTAATTTAATATTCAAAAATCGTGACTCATCCCTGCATGGAATTGTTTCTTTTCCCAAATCTTCACTCACATCACACCCATTTTCTAAGGGGATAATAGCCTACGTTTCTTCCTTTGGTTTGCTTCTAATTAGGCCTATTATATTCGTATTCTTTGCTATGGTAAAGTAGAAAAACGCTGTAGGACAGATAGCCTATATATTTATACTTGCACATCAAATTCTTTTTAACACAGTTCGTGCTTGTTATTAGACATGGTAAGGCACGTCAAGTTTATTTGTAAAGCGCGTTTCACACACGCGGGTGATTTTAGTTTCACTTTCTCTGGCAGCGCAAAATCAAACATAGCCAAAATTTCTTGCCCTTGTGGAAGATAAAATTCGCTCTTCATACCTTTTACAACAAGTAGAAAACATGAAGATAACAGAAAAGAGATCGATTGCCTCTTTCCTGCTCATGTCCCACATCCCTCTCAAAGTTTTTTTTTTTTTTTAAACAGCCCCCCCAACCACTGCGCCACTGCCGGTAGTTGGTCCATTACCACCACTCTGGTAAAAAACTGACACCGTCACAGCCCTAGGTGTAGGCCTCTATATATTCTAAATTGCGTTTTAGAGGTGATTCAGGGCCTGTGACTTTGTTCTATTGAAGTCACTACCAAGCAAATAGCTGGTGCTTCATCTCAGCATGACCATTTAGCGGCCCTCAAATCTCTGAGGAAAACATTCAAAATGAAATATTATATAAAGGAAATGTATTTCCTGAGCAATGCACACACCACCAGTCTGTCACAATAAAGGAAACAGCACTGTAAAAATGGTTTGTTTTATAGTGAAGTGTTAATTAATAGACTAGGTTAATTAATATTTGTGCAATCATTGAAAAAGAAAAATCCTTTAATCAATCTTTTGTCTTGTTTATCCTTAAAACAAGATAGATTTAACTGCGAAAATGCATATTAAAAAGTAATTTTTTATATATAAATTAAATTACATTCAATTTAGTTATATACAACTAAATAGAAAAAAATATATTTATTTATTAATATAAAATTATATGTATATATTTCAATAATGCTTGTATTGATTGTCAGGCTCAAGTGGATTTTTTTGAAGGGGCAAGTGAAAGAGGAAGTGTAAAGTGTTTATTTTTCCAAACTTCGGCCACCAAACATTTTCAGCTGAGATTGATTCTTGCTTCATTCTCATATTAAACAGCCATTTGAACGAATCGGTTGAATGAATAACTCAATGACTCACTCATTAAGACAGTCAATTGCCACCACCTATTAGCATCTTAGTTTAGTATTTAAAAGCATCATTGCATTTCTCCAATATTTCATAATTGTGTCTGTACAAAAAAAAAAAAATCCTTCACATTAACAGATCACAGTGATCCTATTTTCGTTTTCTTTAGAAAGTGGCACCAGTTCAGGCTGAAAGCATTTTCACTTTCTTTTGCATTTAGCATAGGTAAAAATGTGTATATTTGGCTGAGTGTGTATTTTACCATACAAGAAGATGAGTGAACAAGGCGGCATATGAGGAGCAGAGAACGTTTACCTGTAACTGGACGGAGCGAACACTAAGGCCTTGGACGATAGGGTTAAAGCGGGCCACCCCTCTTCCCTCTGTTGCCGTGGTGATGGCTTCAAGGATCTTCTCCAAACTTTATGCAGGAAAAAAGTGAAAATAAGGGACACAGCTTTGATTTGGCTTTACATTTTTTTGCAGAGTTATGCTGGGATTGCACTTCTCACTGGTATGGAGGGCACTTTAATTGCACTTACTGCTCCTAATATACTTTTCATAAAAGACACTTGCACCTTTTCATTGTTTACATGAAGCTGATATTTGAAAAAGAGTGTTTTGATGAAGTAGTCCTGATGAATCCTTTATGCATCCAAGCTAAAGGTATGATCTGCTTATAATTTCAATGCAAAAAGCAAAAACAAAAAATTCATAAAAAGGAAAAAGCATCTGTAAAAGTAAGTATGTACAAGGCTGCTCTAATGTGTAAAAATCGGTATGCAGAATGGGAGCTAAAACAAACAGTAACTAACATACACACAACTACTTTTTTTTTTTTTTATGATGCCATGATGTGAAGTTCAACAAACAGCACTCCAACAGAAACTATATAATTAAATAATTAAATAATGAAATGAGGCTGAAATAAGAAAGAACAATAATTGCATCATAACCAGATTGATTTCAACTGAAAGGCTGGAAAAAGCAAGTCGGGCGGCTTACGTATTTTCTTCTCCCACAATGCAGATCGCAGAAAGCAGTTTAACCACATCTGTCATCATGGCCGGCTGACAAGGGTCAATGGCTTGGGCCAGCAGTGCCAGACTAGTCTCCTCTCCAAGGATCCGATCCAGTCCATACTGCAGACAGACAGTAATTCATAAGTTATGTAAAGTTACGTAATTTATAACCCAGTGTAACTAAGCAATTCCTGCGATGCTATTCCGCAGTGACACTGCACCATTGCTAAATCTACAGCGTCTTAGTAAAATATCAATTCAGTGAATCTGAAATTGAATGTAATGACTTACAAAGAATTACTGCACAAAACAGAGAGCTAAATAGGAGAGCTAACTAGCCTGAACAGAGAAGCGCATGGTGGGGGAACAAAATAATAACTAAAACAAAACCAAAAGTAAAAAAAAATAAAAATTATATATATTATATATATATATATATATATATATATATATATATATATATATATATATATATATATATATATATATATATATATATACTAATTATAAAATATTAAAGTAAAATATAATAATAAAAAAACATTACTACAATAACCATATTCAACAAAAAAATCAAATATTAGGGTTTATTATTGTGAACATTAAAGGTGGTATCAGCGATTTCAGGCCCAAACATAAATGATCACATTCATCTACTATTTCCTAACGATCCGCTAGCTGCCCGCCCCATAAGCATGCTGTCAAAAAACCGAGTGATCAACATCACTCAAAACCAAAATAAATAGTGTTCCAACCAATCATCAACAGGCGCGGGTGTTGTGAGGTTTTCGCGTGCAGCCGTCATAGGCAGCCGTGCACGAGCGCAAAACCTCACAACACCCGCCCCTGTTGATGATTGGTTGGAACACTATTTATTTTGGTTTTGAGTGATGTTGATACCAACTGTTTTTGTGTGCAGATCTCAGAGCCTAGGCAGAGAGACGCGTTTTTTTGACAGCATGCTTATGGGGCGGGCAGCTAGCGGATCGTTAGAAAATATTAGATGAATGTGATCATTTATGTTTGGGCCTGAAATCGCTGATACCCCCTTTAAGCTTTATAAAATATTGAGGGACACATTCAATTCAAAGTAGTAATTTTGGAGAAGAGTTTTAGTTTTAAATTAGAGGTGACTTTAAAAGTGGAGGAAATAAAGAAGGACATGACGTAGCTGCCTGTTGCTCTGTCCTTGAAGTAATGACAAAACTGCGATCAGGGATATGTTAATAGTAGCATGAAAGAGAGAGAAGGGTGAAAAAAAAGAAAGAAATGGCAAACATAAAGGTGAATGAAGAACACAGTCACAGGAAAGAAAAGCCTTGGGGGTCTAGAACGACAAGAGCGGATCGAGACCCGCCGAGAGAAGCGAGGAGTCAAAGAGGGGAGAATATCCAATATAAAACACAGGGGTTCGGTTAATGATGACCGCAGCGCCAACACCACAGGACGAATTTCTCATTAATTCAAAACATTCTGATGTAACTTAAAAGAAGATGATATCTCCACTCTGTCAATCTTTAGGTATAAGAGATACACTTGTCTCATTGTTGAAAATGGAAAGACTAATTTAGAAATTGTGCTTATTTAGAAATTAACAAATATAAACATGGAAAGACACAAATCGGCTGCCATCTTGCAACAACACAAAACAAATTGTGCCTCAAGTTTAGCAATTTTCAAGACAAGAATCATGCTGAGTGAATTCATTTCTAACTAAAAAGCTTTAGGACAGCAAATTCACCAAGTTGTGTTAATTGCTCTATAACTCATGTCAATTAATGGCTCCGACTGCCATATCTCAGACTTCTTGTCATTCAGAACAGATGTTTCTGCTGGGTTTTTTATGCAAACTTAGGTATGAAAACATCCTTCCCGCCTCAGAGGCACGGGGGAGATAACGTGCTATCACAGTGTTTACGCACAGTAATGGATGTAAACATATTTGAGCCATTTTCTGTCTTCATTCAGTGGGAGTTGGTGACAGATGGACGGGAGCACCTGGCTGGCAGGCAACATGGGCAGAATACGTCCCATGATGCTGTGGGGCTAAAGTGAGAGGTCTGGAGCGGTGACAGGCCTCTGGGTAAATAAGGCTCTCAGCACCTGTCGGGTGCTTGGGATTACACCAGACCTTCAGGGCTGAGAGGTATGTGTAGTAGATTTTGAAACTTGCAGAAAACACAACTGGGATCTCCAACAAATTAATTCCCAAGATGACTACACAGAAATAGATGCAGTGAGCGTTTTTCTTTTGATCCTTCAGAAATAGGCCTCAGGAAAACAACAATGGCCACAACCCATTTATATTTCCTCAGTGGGTGACCATGACAGATTTCCAACTGAAATATTCACTGATGCGCTTAAGTTGCTTTGTTTCCATTTTAAATGAATGGCGTGTCAATTGACTGATGACGAGACAATTGAATACAATAACAAAAAAAGAAAAACGAAAATCAACTTCTGAAGCTCCTGATGGGTGGGGGGGGCACTCAATTCATACTGTAGATCAGTGGTCTCAAACTCAGTTCCTGAAGGGCCACTGCCCTGCAGAGTTTAGCTGCAACCCTAATTAAACACACCTGATCCAGCTTATCAAGATCTTCAGGGCTACTAGAAACCAAAGCCACTAAAAGGCAAGCCTGCAACCTTTAGCCATAAAACCGTAGGCAGGGGAGGAGACAAGAGGCCATTTTTTTTTATAGATATCAATGAAGGACAAGCTTCACTACGCTGAATAAACAGCTTTTGTAAGGAAATAGCTTATTTAATGAATCATCAGCCTGTTTGCTAATCTTCAACATGTTTTACACAAAAAATACTTTCGTTGGGAAATATATGTCGAATTTACCTTGATAAAAACACTAGTTTTTAAGAGAAGGCGGAGTAGGGAATGTCGCGACAGGCAGGACTCATTTAAAGCATTACCACCAGCAAATGTGTAGTAGTATTTAATAAGAGGCGTTGTGTAATATTGAGTGATATTGTATATTGTCTAAAGAAAATATCAATATCGTTTCTTTCTTTACTTTCAGATTTTAATAAGTGAATGACTATGACTGCCATGCGATGCTGATATAATGCATTTTAATAATAAAGGTAAAATTAATAATTTAATTATAAATATTGTATTATATTGTTGTTTTATAAAAAATAAATGATGTGATCTCTCTATGGCTTCCAGGTTTCAACAAATGAATTAGAATTGTGATTGTAAGACTTGAATTGTAATGATTTATGACAGCCTAATGCCTAATAATGATATAACGCTTTTTAACGAAAGGAGGTAAACAAAATATAAAGATTTTAATAAATAAATGTATCCTTTCTATGGTTCCAGATTTCAACAATTAAATTACAACAACATTTTTAGTGCTTAGTATTACTATCACTGTCATGTATGCCCAATAAAGCTTTTAATGAACAGATTCTAATCTAATCTTAAATGTGGTTTTATGCACACTGTAGTGCTTATATTGCTTACTCATTTCGTGATATAAGATTTTGGTCATATCGCCCACAGCTATTCTATGCTTTGTTGTCTAAATAAAACTCTAAAAACAAAAATAACTGTTAACATTTTAACTGAGCATTAGATTACAACAAAGATTTAAAAAAAATCTAATTAAACATAAAATAGTGAAAATTGGGATGCATAAATATCTAATATTGACTGATACAGATGAATAAAAAATTAATATTTTACATTTAATAATTACAATTTTACATTTCTAATATCGATGCACTGTAAAAGCAATGCTCACTTTAAAAAAATACCATTGACAAACGCCATCATAAAAAAACAGTCAAACCTGTTAGCGAGGCTGATAGATGACTGCTAACAGGTTTTCAGATAAGATCAGTTCAACTTCACTCAAACACCATGGGATATGTTGACACCAGACAACATGTCGGTCTAACATCTGCCACATACCCAGTGAATGAACATGGATCAAAACACTACAGATCTCTATCTGAACGTATGTATGTGTGCACAAGGCGTGGGTAACTCTTCAGACCCCGGGCTATCTCAACAACATCAGAGACACCACTGGAGATCCACTTCTAACGCCTCTCTCTAACAGGAGTGTGCAAATCATCAAAAGCCCCCTCAGACCTCTCCACCTCGGCCGTGCGGAGTAACCCCCCTCCCGAGTTCAGAGTGGTGGCTGTCTGCAGCCCCCTTCATCTGAAGCTCTGCTCTGCTCTTATCGCTCATGACCATTTGAAAGCTGACGCAGGTAAGTGCGTCCAATGGGGAAAAGCGGATGCATAGTGAGTTAGCGGACACGTAACGCGCCAGTTGATGAAGGGGTCGGCTGACACACAACAGTGGTTGGAATTAGTCTTGTTTGAAGCTGGTGCTTTAGGGTAATAATGAGATTTCTACTTCAAAAAAGTACATCTGAAACTCATGAAATACATCCACAGCAGATAAATATGCTAAAAAAAAACTTCATTCCACATATTCTATATATCATTAGTGACATTTTTGATGTGGGGCAGCTGAAAATGTGCATGCAAAAACCATTTTTACAGCTTAACATTTTAACAACCACCAATGGGAGCGAAGACTGTGGAACTCGCATTGAGAAGAAGAGTCAAAACCATATTTAGCTGCAGGTTGTATGTGGGCTTTGAAAACTGATAACTGTCCAATATGACATGAGAGTTCTCAAGTGGAAGGTAGTTATAAAGTGAACCAGCAACTCAGTGACGTTATTACCTTGTTGTTCATAAAGGCCTTCAGGCACTGAATGACTTTGTGTTGACTCTTCTTATCCACCTTTTCTTGGCTGGAAAAAAACACGAAAGAAAGAGTGTAAGTGAAAGAGGGAGGAGCTCAGTGGGTTTCCAGAAGACAAAAACAGAGTCAGAGTTTAGTCAAACTGTACAGAGCTCAGGGCTCATGCTGAGGGTAAAGTACACTTAAAAACTAGTAGGAAGCTTTTGCCTAAGAAATATAATGGAATTTGTTTTACTGTTTTTTGAGGAGGAGCTTCTCCAGCGTTTCCAACAGGAGGCCCAGACCCTCATGGCCAAAACTCTGCACCCAGCTGGAAGGGGGAAAAACATGTTAGGGTACATTTGCATTTAATCATTTAGCAGACGCTTTTATCCAAAGCGACTTACAAATGAGGAGAGCAATAAAAGCAATCAAGTAAAAAACAGGGCAACAATATGAAAGTATGACTAGTCCCAGTTAGTCTAGAACAGTACATGTGACGTAGCAAGGTTTTTTTTTATTTATTTTAGATATGTAGAATAGTCAACGCATTCTCATCCTAGGGCGTCATATACTGAAGCTTTTGACATTTCGTCTACATCGAATGCACATGGCACCCTTTAGCGTCAATATGACATGCACAGAGCTTTGTTCGGTTATGGGTAGGTTTAGGTCTGGGGTAGGGTTAGGGTTAGACCGCTAGGAGGCGCCTTCTGGCCCATATCTATCTGCTTCTCATATTGACGCTAAAGGGTGCCATGTGCGTTCGATGTAGACGAAATGTCAAAAGCGTCAGTATATGACGCCTTGGGATGAGAACGGGCAGGAATAGTTAGTGTTAGTATTAAAGGGTGAAGTGTTGATGAAAGATTCAAAAGATTCTCAGGTTGAGTTAGGCAGGTCATTCCACCAGCTTGGAACAGTCAAGGTAAAGGTCTAAGCAGAACAGAAGTATGTAAATTAAATAACTAAATAAACCAGAATGTATTACATCCCAGGACTGAAACATAAGTGTCAACAAGCTTTATCAGAGTGGAGTTTGACAGAGCCGTTACTATATTCCCACACTAGATTCTTCAACAAATTAAGCTCTCCCCCTGGAGCTAAAAGTGAAAGGCATTGCTAATAGAGCAAAGATGTTTATTTTAATTCCATTCAGACACAATCTTGCGCTCTACATCTCCATTGATTTGGCCTCTATTGTCTGTGGGAATTGCCACGGCGGAAATTTAACTCTCCAATAACGAAAGGGGAAGCATGTTGAGTGAGGCATTGATTAATAATGAGGGAATTCAATAAGCATAAACAAACCGATTAACCCATTGTGTGTAGCAAGTAGGTCACAGAGTTCATACTGCAGCCTATAACAGATGTTTCTGAAAACATAAGCTTTTATTTGGATGTAACAGTAATAACATGGTCCAACAAAGCAGAGATTCCAATAAAATATTTTGTATATTATATAATTAATATACTATTATTCTATTATTTTAATAATATATTGTATGACCTCAAAACTATAAGTATAGGTGAAAAACCTTGTGGCCTGATACATCTTTTACAGTAACAATTCTAGATACCAATAATTATTTTCATGTTATGGCCAATAATAAATGGCTGATATTTAAATTAAGATATAAAAAAAAAAATAATAATAATAATAATAATAATAATAATAATAATAATCCTATTTTGTCTAAAAAGATTAAACAACTCAAATTAACATTTAATTTTTTTTTATTTCATAGTAAACTCCCACTCAATAATCCAGGCAATAATTTGCATGCATGCAAGCATTTATCCATCAGTTTGTTCAAGATCTTAAGATGCAGGTAAACTTCATTGTTCAAGCCTCATTCTTTTCCGCAAACACCTAAAAAAACAAACTTACACTGCAATTTCACGCAATTTTCAAGTTGTGCTTCATTGTGTACTTAAGTCCATAGTAGCCAAAGAGAATCACTGATAAATTGGCGGTTAAGCCCACTAAAATCAGTCAGGTAAAAACAAGAGAAAAGCTCATATGCCATATTATGAGCTGTTGATCATGTCAGTCATAGTGGACTGGGTTGAGTGCGGTCTCACAGAACTGTGTGAAATTGTCTCAGTGTAAGTGTAGAAGAGCGGTGAGCATCAATAGCCAATTTTCAGAAAGCCAGTGTCAAGAGGAGTGGGTGTGCTTCCAAGGCTAAATTACAGCCGAAATTGACCACAACCCGGAAACTAGAAACTAAGGTGGACTGAGGAAAAGGGAACAGAGGAGGGAGAAAGATAATGCTGTGTAAAGTAAAATGGAAAGCAATAGAGAGACAGTCCGATGAGATTGAGAGGAAGTGCTCTCCTAGCTGAGCTGTGGCAGTATTGATATCACCACAGTTTCACAGACAGAAGGTTTTCACCAAAATGAGTCCTCGTGACAGTTTCATCACAAAATAGCAAAAGTCAAAAGGTAAAATACTTCGCAACCTCCTGCAATTTACAGGTGGACACAAATGGTTGTAACAACAAATTGCAGCAGTGGGACTATTTTCTGCATTTCAGTTTTTATTTTATTTTAGAGTGAATATATACACAGTGAGGAAAATAAGTATTTGAACACCCTGCTATTTTGCAAGTTCTCCAACTTGGAAATCATGGAGGGGTCTGAAATTGTCATCGTAGGTGCATGTCCACTGTGACAGACATAATCTAAAAAAAAAAAAAAAATCCAGAAATCACAATATATGATTTTTTAACTATTTATTTGTATGATACATCTACAAATAAGTATTTGAACACCTGTCTATCAGCTAGAATTCTGACCCTCAAAGACCTGTTAGTCTGCCTTTAAAATGTCCACCTCCACTCCATTTAATATCCTAAATTAGATGCACCTGTTTGAGGTCGTTAGCTGCATAAAGACACCTGTCCACCCCATACAATCAGTAAGAATCCAACTACTAACATGGCCAAGACCAAAGAGCTGTCCAAAGACACTAGAGACAAAATTGTACACCTCCACAAGGCTGGAAAGGGCTACGGGGAAATTGCCAAGCAGCTTGGTGAAAAAAGGTCCACTGTTGGAGCAATCATTAAAAAATAGAAGAAGCTAAACATGACTGTCAATCTCCCTTGGACTGGGGCTCATTTGAAAAAAAAAAAAAAAAGAAAAAAAAAAAAATTGCAATACATATCGCATCGGCACCCAAGTATCATAATAGTATCGAATCAGGAGATAGGTGTATCGCCCCAACCCTATTCTGTATGGAGGAATGGTCTCTGATCTCTTGTCAGGTGTTCTCCAAACTCATATGCATTATAGGAGAAGACTCAGAGCTGTTATCTTGGAAAAGGAGGTTGCAAAAAGTATTTAATAAAAGGGGGCAAATAATTGTTCCCAACATGTTTTGGAGAAAAACATTTATTTCATAATGTGATTTTTAGAGAGAGAGAGAGAGAGAGAGAGAGAGAGAGAGAGAGAGAGAGAGAGAGAGAGAGAGAGAGAGAGAGAGAGAGAGAGATATTAAGAAAATAAAATACATATATTGCAATATGATACACTTTACAGGTGGACACGAATGGTTTCAGCACATTACATAAAATGCGGAGTTGGCACTAAATTAAAAAAACATGATATTGTGTGCATGTGTACCACAACCATATATTATGAATTAGAGTTGTCACGATACTGGAATTTTTTACTTCGATATGATACCTTGAAAAGTATCGATATTTAATATAATTTGATGCAACAGGGAAAAAACGCTGCATATAAAAAATATCCAAAAATGTCTTATGAAGAGATCACTTAAATATGATTAAGCTTTTTTCATATATAAACGTTGATCAATTACATTACCATTCTCACAAATTTCATAACTCGATGTATTTGTTTTTATAATGGGGTATTGTTGCAATAGCTTACAGCACATGGAAGCTTGATTTCAAATGGTAAATTGAATTTAAAAAAGATAAACGAAAAAATAAACTTTGTTTTACTAATAAACTAACAGAACTAATAAACAAATTACTAACATTAAAACAGTAATATTCAGGAAAGAAACTGAATAAAGAAACAAAGTAATCAAATTTATGGAAGTAAAATAATGTCAAATGTTTTTGAAACAAAAAGCCTGTTGAATTGCACTACTTGAAAAAAAAAATAGGCATTGCATTAACCATGCTTGCATTTTAATGCATTGTATTTTTAGGGCTTGCATTTTTATGGGCTGAAATTCAACATGGTTGAATATTTAAGCTGTGAATATTTCAATTAAAAACATTTCAAACACATTTTCATTATTAAAAATTCAATAATCCATATTCACCTTTCATATTTCACTTCCAAAATATTCAAACTGTTTAAAAATACAACCTATAATATTCAACAGGCAATTTTCGGTCCATTTTATTTCGCTTTGCAAATTCGCTTCCACAAATTCAGTGGTTCAAATTCGACAGTAAATTCAACGGAACTGCAGGAAAAGCAGTAGATTACCGAGATACTCTCCATCTGCTGTTAGTCAATCCCACCAGCAGGTGGTGCAAAAGCTCGTGTTGTTGACGAAGACAGAGCAACAGTTAGAGCAAGCCATTCATTCATAAAACAATTCATTCATACACATTCTTCCTGAACCGTTTACGACTGTGTTTACGCTAATACTCACCAAGATTTTAGTGTTTACGCTAATACTCACCAAGATTTTAGTGTGTATTTGACCATGAATAAGCCGCGAAAGAGAGCTCATTTTGGTACTTGTATGTAAGAGGCGGCTTTATTATGTGTGCACTAGTGCTGGGCGGTTTACCGGTTCATACCGAATACCGGTGTTTATTTTTGTTACGATATGAATTTTTAATATACCGCAATACCGGTGTATGTCGCTTTAATCGGAACGCGGCGCTGCGCGACACAGTCTCACCCCTCATTTACAACACACGTCTGCGGCGCATTACAGCTGCGACAAGGTTTTATTCCGTCCTCCACGCGGTGCGTCAAAATAGACTAGGCGCCTATATTTAGCGAAGCGGCGCGGAGAGCCGCTTCTGGGAAGCTTCGATCTGAAACACAAGCATTGACTAGAATGGGCACGAGACGTGAGGGGGTGAGAGTGTCTTTTTTCTCGCGGCGCGCGTGTTTTTATACAGTATTAACGTATCTGAACTTGAACTGACGGTCTTTAGAAAAGTTTCTTTGTTATTACAACTGAATCTTTCTTTATCTTTCCTGATAAAGCAGTGTTTATGAGCGTTGCTGCTTTGTGTACAGCCGTTACCGGGGAAACCACTGTTTCTGCCGCTCCTAAAGCGCGTCCTGCTGGCACCTCTTTGTAAACAGCCTTGCAAACCTGTATTATTAATATTAGTGTGGAATTTTTTCTATAATATTCACTCATGACAATAAAATAGGGCATTATAAGTAAATCTACTGCAGTATTTCCTCTCTCACTCAGTAGAAAATGTGGTTAACACCCATCATGCTTGAAAAAAAAAAAAAAACGGTAAAAACCGTGAAACCGGTATAATTTAGAAAAAAACCGTGATGTTGATTTTTGGTCAAACCGCCCAGCACTAGTGTGCACGCTTCGGATGTGAGTGCGAAATCTGTAGAAATTTTTGTATTATGTGCAATCCCGCACCAAAATTCAGACCCGGTCCCACCAACACTATTTAACCAGAGTGAATGAGATGACTGAATAAGAGGAGGCGGGTGCATGTCAACTCTCTGTCGGAGAGGAGAGCAAAAAAGCGCAGCTGGTATTACTGTATCGATACTGCAGAAAGGAGTATTAGAATCGTTTCAGATATTTCAGTATCGATACATATCAAAATATCAATATTTTTGACAACACTTATGAATACATGTCACCATTTAACCCATTCAAGTCCTTCCCTTTATGCAAATAAACAGTAAGAGGATCAAAACTATGGCTTCTCCTACATGGAAGGATGCTGTCGTACTATAGCTGGAACCCAGGGACCTGAGAAGCTATGATGAAGGGACCATATACAAGCCACCATGTCGTAAATATGGATCTACATACTTTTTTGTTAGTAACTTCCCCTTGATTCAGCCACTCCAAAGGGATTGTAATGATTTCCAGTACATGGGGTCTCTTGGGTGTGCGTAGACAGAATAAGGCTCTCTGAACATATTTAACTTGTAGTCGTTGAGAGGTGTGAAAGGAAGATGAAATCTTGGCCAGTCTTTTAGGTATTGCGGCTGATTGCGATGGGAGTTGAGGGCTCAGGCCCCCTAAGATCTGGTTAATCACATCTCACCACAGAGGTAAATGTACCATAGTAACAAAATAATCAGCAGAGAGCAGAGTAATATGTAGCTGAATACAAAAAAGCCATCGGTTTCTTTCATTCGCCAGCTTTTCCCCTGATCATATTGATTAGAGAACCTGCCAATGGCCAAGAAAGGAGGCTTCCCACTGGGAGGAGAGGGGAAGGAAACAAATGATAATGAGAGAAGGAGATGAAGAGGAGAAAGAAGGATTGAGCTGATGAGGAAACGACAAAGTACAGTGAAAGTCGGCAAGAAAGTAGAGTCAAGCAGAGAATCAAAGCATGTTCGCAGAGAAGATATGAGGGCAATACAGAGGAAGAGCGAGTGTTTATGTGGCGAGAGAGCGAAAGCAAGAGTCAGTGTAATGTCTGTTCACATCAAAATGCAGTCCTCGTCCAATTCTAATCAACAAGCCGCATGCCTCCAAGCATCCACTAATCAAATCCTAGCATGTATGCCTGTGTGAATTTTCAAGGTGAAGCAAAAGGGGGGCTCACCCTGAATTGAATTTGTCAAATCGGACTGGAGCGGAGAAAACAGAGAAGGGGAGTGTAGTAGTCCATCAACAAAATTCATTTGCTGATGGGATTCCAGCTCGTCTAAATCAAAATGACGACAATGATGCTGGTTATTATGGATGAAATGAACTGTTAGTTTAGCCGAATAAAGAGGCACGGACGTGTCTCAACACTCAAATGAGTAGTAAATTAAAGACAATGTCGGTTTCCGAGAAACGTGCATTTAGACACTGTGTCGCCCTCATGCTGAATTCATCTAATTTGTAGGGTTATTTATTTTCTTTTTTTATGGATGGAATAAGATTAGGAAAGTGTCAGTAATTGAAAAATCAGGATGGGGGGGATTGTCAACTGGAGCAAATTTCTGGCAAAATTGCATAATGAAGTAGTTTCTCAGGAATGAACAAATAGTGAAGTGTAATGGAATGCAAACAGGATCAACAAAAGGAGTAAGATAGCCAATGAGAGTGAAAGAGGAGACAGAGACACTTTTACTCTGCACTTTCAGTTTAATAATTCATCATTTTATACTACTAATATTTCAGTTTTGTTTTTGTTTTGTTTTTGTTAATGCTTATTTATTTTAGTTTACTTTGTGTCTCAAACCATGCTGCTGATTAGGGATGTTAACCGATGACCGTTTGACCGATGGTTGACCGTATCAACGTTAAACAATCAAAGTTGTCGGTAGTCGGTAAAAAAAAAAAAAAAAGTGATCTCTAAATTAGGCTATTATTGACAGTGGACTAAACGCTACTACAGTTAGCCATCTCATTCCAAGATCTTTTTGTGTGAAGTGAACAAATCCCTCACACTCAATTTTTCATAACTCGCCTGTTTGTTCTTAATAAACCAATAAAAACATTTGGCGCGAGGTCACAGCGTTTGGGTTCGCGCGCTCAAGTTTTGCGAAAAAGTAAAGGCTACAGGCTAAAACACTCGAGGTTAAAGCGGCGTCTCTTCGGAGCTGTCATTTTCTTAAATGAGCTTCTAACGCTAGACAAACATCTTTATTTGTACACCTTGTACCCAAACCATTTCGAAACTAAGGAGCCATTTGTGTTTGCGGGACTCATGTTTTGCGCTGTAGGGGATTTAAAAAAAGTGACGTGAGTGTGTATGTGTGAGCGGGAGGCAGAGCGGCAGAGAGATGCGACGCAACAGAGTTGCGAAATTGCAGGCGCGGCTCGAAATGGCTGTTATTACAAATAACGTAGCATATTTTAAACTAATCGGTTAACCGGTTTCAACCAGCTAATGAGGCTCGGTGGTCGGTCAAGAAAATTTTTAGTTTTCGCCATCCCTACTGCTGATATAAATACAGTTACATAAAAAGACAACATTTTAGACTAAAAGTAAAACTAACTTGAGGGGAAGAAAGAGATAAAGCTGAAAATGAAGCAAGGTAAGTACTGTTCAAAAGTTTTGCGTCATTCATTTTTTTTTTTCTTCTTTTTTTTAAAGAAGTCTCTTATAGACCCCTTTTGCGCGGACGTCACAGTTACGACACGGCGCTAGCTGGAGGCAAAACAAACGGAAAACTGGAGGCGGCCAATACAAACCAGCACAGATTCGGCTACATAATAAGGAGCTTAAATTATTATTTTTATTATTAAATGTCATCTTGTTGTGTTGTTGGGTGCAAGAGTCGATGAAAAATGAGTATGCTGTATCTGGAATTTTTATTTCTAGAAAATATTCATATCATTAAAATTGCACCGTAGTGTCACTCTTTACATTCATTGTCGTCTTCTTGGTGCTGGCTAGGCAGAACTGCGGATCGTACCACAAAAGTCTTTACATGACCATTCAGCACATAGTTATAGGCATCTAAATATATATGCCCTCAGTTTCTCTTTACCCTCGGTTTCTCTATCGGGTGGGTGTAGAAGT
Source organism: Scardinius erythrophthalmus (assembly GCF_964197995.2). Lineage (NCBI taxonomy): Eukaryota > Metazoa > Chordata > Actinopteri > Cypriniformes > Leuciscidae > Scardinius > Scardinius erythrophthalmus. The sequence continues at coordinate 24,776,659 of NC_138245.1, read as the reverse complement.
CTGGCCACTCAACCGGAGGTAGCGTTGATCCTGTCAGATCGTCCATTGACTGAGCGCGTGTACAGTCATCTGGTTCCGTCCGTTAAAATTAACTTTTGCAAATAACAATGGGCGTCCTGGACAGTGAGTGACCTTGCACATTAAGAAAAAATCAGATTTTCTCCAGTCATTGTTAAAAAACAAGCTAACAAAACTTGCAAACTAGCGTTAGTGAAGCGGCCAGAGGGATCTTTCTGCCTCCAGCTAAGCCCCGCCCACACAAATACGTCACCGTGTTTACCAACTGTAAAAGGGTCTATACGCACCCAGGAATCATACAGTAAACCAACAAAGTAAAGAAAAAAAAATGACAACCAATTAGACTACCACGCAATCAATTAATCTTCTCATCAAAACCAAAGCAGCAATTTAAATGCCCCAGGCTGACATTAAAAGTATAGATTTATCACCCCCCCTGTTATTCAGTAACACCGTACATTCTGACATAAATGTCAGCAAGTGACACGTGACAAGTGCTAGAGGAGGAGGGTTGCCAGATGTTGACAGGTTAAGAATGAGGTTGCAACGTGAGAGAGTTAAATTTATACTCATGCTTACAGGAAGCAGGCAGTGGATGATACCGGGCAGGCCAGGCCTAGGGTCGTGATAAGAGCTTCATTGAAACGCATAACTTACAAATAAGAAACCATATACTTCCATCATCAGCAGGTGAAACCCGGAGCAGAAGACAAAAATAATCAGTCGAAGTAAAGCAGCTGAAAAACCAAGGGTGACTCCCTTCAAACCAAAAGGGTGCCAGTTCCTGTCAACATGAGGCGGGCGGAAAAGCAAAGAGGTCAGAAGAGGCACTCTCCTACACGGCATTGAAATTTCACATTCTCACAGACAGCAAATCAAGCAAAACACTTTCTCCCAAACAACTTATCTACCACCAGGTGAACAGGAGTGTGAAGTAACAAATTACAAATACTCACGTTACTGTAATTAAGTAGTTTTTTTCCCGAAATTGTACTTTTTGAGTAGTTTAACATTTTTGCAATTTTACTTTTACTTGAGTACATTTTAAGTGATGTATCGGTACTTTTACTCTGCTATTTTCCTTCCGTTTGTGGTCATTACTCGTTACATGCTCGTTTTAAAATTTTATTTTTATCCATCAACGTGATTGGATCGAGTAATTGGTCTCGTGACTGTCATCAAATCAAATTATGCATAGAAAACTTTAACCGCTGGCCTACTCATGTCTGCTGTGGAAGTGCATTCTTCAAGCATCAATTCAATCGACATATCAGTGTCTTCCTCTATATTATGCTAAGGTACATTTCTGCTTACTATGATATTTATATAGGCTAGCCTATCTACAGGGCCTGACATTTGGTGTGAGGTTGGGGGTATTGCGTACAGTGTTAACTCCCTCAATTGACGAGTTCACAATGCAGTGAATTCCCGCTCCCATTTACTTTACAATCACATTATAGAGAGAGGCACGTCGCAATCGGTGCACTGCCACGTCTTGTGCTCATCATGCAGCCAGATTCAGTATGCAGTGCACCTTATGAACCTTATGTTCATAACTTGAACTGCATTTCTGTCAGTCCGTGACTACAGCTCATTAATAAACAACGTTTTTTTTATATTATTGATCCATTTTATTCAATCCGTCTTCATTTGGCAAGTGCACTTGCGCAAAAACATTTTTCATGTTCAACTTTTGTTTTGTTTTTTATGTGTGGATGCTGCTGATAAAACAGCTTCGCCGAGACTACAAAGATACATGCGTGTGTGCGTGTGTGTGTGTGTGTGTGTGTGTGTGTGTCTTTTGTAAAAGTTTCCCGGATATAACTTCCCTTTTTAATGCACAATTTTTTATCAGCAATATTATCAGCATTACAATGTGAGTAAATATAGCTGTGTAAAATCTAACGGATGATGCCACTCTTCTAGAACAATGTGCATTTACGTTTAAATTGTAACATTTAATGGCATGGAATTACAGTGTAATTAGTGTTAGCTCACTATCTTAGCCTTTTTCAGTGCTTTAGGTGAGGTAAACTGATAATATTAGTGATTCTGATTTCTTTATCAAAACATAAAAACTGGTACCGTTTTGGAGAGAAATTGGGTATTTTTTAATAACTCATCTCATGGTGTGTGACACTGAACTATCGTATGAGTTTCTAAAGGTTTTTTTAATTTGTTGCACAGTTATGAACATTGATATTTTATGTGCAACATGCTCAGGCTCAATGGCATTACGCCTAATTTTAAATGCTTTTTTTTTTTACAATATGATTTAAATGGTGATGAGTGTACTGTTTTGATGCATTTTAAAAAGATGGATGATATATTCTTCAATCTTTCTGACAAAGAACAAAAGATAATGTGAATTACAGTATATACAATGTTTTTTTAATTTATAAATTGTAGTGTACAGTGTTTATCATAAGGGGTAGAATCCGCAGCTCAGTACTCACTACCCTTGAGTACTTTTAAATAAGCTACTTTTTTTTTTACTCAAGTAGTTTTTTGGACAAGTACTTTTTACTCTACTCAGACTACATTTTTTGGAATTTTGATACTTTTACTTGAGTATGTGTTTTTCAGTACTCTTTCCACTGCATGTGAAGTTATCAGAAGCAAAATCTCTTTGAAATTCCTTGTATGAAATGAGCATCCAAGTCTGGCCATCTGACGACAGAATCATTTTCATTTCTTTCCCTCTCTCTTCTCAGAAGTAAGGGATGCAGCTGGTATGATCAGCCCGAGTGAAGGCAATCATTACCAGGCCTTTTTGTATCAGTAAGCCTGACATCAAACAGCAGCTTGCTTTTTCTTTTTCTCCTAAGTTCTCCCTCTTTCCTGCCCCCTCCTTCGAAGGAGCATTCGATTACAAAAGCAGAACATCTGGAGATGGACGCTTGTGTCTGAATAACAATATTAATCAATCCCACAAGTGCCGGCAGAACGGCAGTCTTAAACAAAAGGCAGAACACTTTACCGCCACAGGAGGCTCCAATCAAGAGAGGCTGCATTGAGAGCAGTGTCCCACTGCTCATAATCACATAAAGTGGCACATTCGTTCCGGGAAAAACGTGTCGAAAATAAGCATGAGATGGTTTGCTCTTCTTTAGCTCCCCTTTTCTCTCATCCGTCTTCAAACTTCTGTCCTTCACCTTCCCTATGCACTTTGTGGGGTTTTATCAAAAGTTTCAATTAGCTATACAAGGAGGTTAGGTCCTTAACCATTTAAAGATGAGGCCAAACGGACAGAAACTTTCACATTATGTGCTTTAAATAAGATATAAACTCTACCAGACTTTTGAAATAAGCACATTTAAACTCCAATCTCAACACAGTTCCTATGACAATATTATACTTAAAGAAATAGTTCACTTAAAAACAAAATTTGTCATTTACTCACCCTCAAGTTTCAAACCTGTATGAATTTCTTTCTTCTGCTGAACACAAAAGATGATATTTTGAAGAATGCCAGTAACCAGACAGTTGACGGACCCCAATGACTTCCATAGTAGGAAAAAAAAATTATTTGGAAGTCAACTGCTTGGTTAAAGACATTTATTTCGACAGAATTTTACAGACAGAATTTAAGTGAACTATTCCTTTAAGTGCAGTTTTCTAACTGGTGACTACAAGTGGATGCTCTGGGAGAAAGGAAAAGAGTTTCATTTTCATACACATTATAAATGAGTTTTTAGCACAGTTTTTACACATGACAATGTAAGCTGCCATGGAATTTAGGTAGAGGATCAAATTTGAGGGGCCTTGGAATCTTAAAGTTTGAAAACCCCAGCCTTATTGTTCATGTAATATTTTTATTAATAAAAACAGGCAGGATCAATGAACAGAAAGCAGTCGGACTCCTGAGGGAGAGCAAGCGCAGGTGACTGGTGGAAATCTTTACATTTGCTAAAACATAGAAAAGGGAAGAGAAAAAAAAAATGTGATTGATGTGACAATGTGAGAGCTTGGTCTGTTTGACCCCCGGAAACAACCCTTCACTTTCATTGGCATCCTCCCACACTCCGAACAACCAGTCTCTTCAAACACATTCTCTCTCTTATATCTCTATTTTCTTATCTCCCTTTATCCCTCCTCATCCCTTTGTTTTACGGCTAAATAGTGAATGAGACAAACTCCCCATCCACTCCTTACAGAGGCGAATGACTGTCATGCAAGTCATTTCTTTTAAAATATCTGATGCAAGCCCATAGCAAGGTTAATGCATTCAAACTGACCTTCAAGAGCATGGCAATAAGCAGAATACCTGACCAAAGACTTTGTAGAAATATAACAGTGCTAAGCGAACAAAAATCAGAAGTTAGCCAGTGATAAATATTAACGAGTTTTAGAGTAATGTGTGCTTGCAAAGGGAATACAGGTCAGTCACACTGAAAAGCAGCGTCGCTAGAGTAACGCATATACGATCACCCACTTGTTTGAGCCATAAGCGACATAAGAGGAGTGGGCAGGCTCTCTCTCTCTCCCTCGCAGTTGAACATTAAAAACACTGGAAAACAAATTCATCATCCCATTCCCAGGAAACAAAAACAGACATAAATCACAGAGAAAAATGAGGCGCCTTATCTGGCTAACTTCACGGCAAAGGTAGCTTGACTTCCCTTCTCCCTCTGGAGTCTCTACCCCAAGGCTGCGTTACCCACGTTAGAGTTGTGCTGGGTTGGAGCCGCACTGAGCCGAAAATAAAACATTAACTCCAAAGTCCTGCAGCGCCCCCAGGTCTTACACATCCGTCTCGCCCTATTTTCCCCTCACTCTCCACAAGGGAGAGAGTCTCCTCTGTGAAGAGGAGACTCCAGAACCTAGATAGTAAAGTAGGTGGAAGCGATAAGTGGGAATATATTTATACACGTTTGTAAGACTCAAGTGTGCCGCACACATCCTGAAAAGTGAATCCAAAACATTTAAATTGCCCCCTGGTGGCTGGCTGCAGTATAGGTCATAAACGCAGCCCTCATCATGTAATCAAATGGGATGCAAAGGAAACTAAAAAAAAGAATCAGATTGCACTTCAAATAATTTTTCCCCCCAAAGATGTTTTTTGTCATTTTAGGTTGTTCTTATAACGCTGTTTTTCAAGTGTTTGTTTTTCCAGTAAGTTTTAGTTAGTTGTTTGAGCAGCTGTGGGGCATCCTCAAGCAGAAGATGGAGAAGTGGCATGTGTCTAACATCCAGAAGCTCTATAATGTCATTATGGAGGAGTGGAAGAAGATCCCAGCAACAACCTGTGCAGCTCTGGTGAATTCCATGCCTAGGAGGATGAAGGCAGTGCTAGATAACAATGGTGCTCACACAAAATATTGACACTTTGGACACAGTTCTGACATGTTCACTTAACCCTCAGAGGTCGGAGATCACGCCGGCGTGATCTGCTCGCTTTTTTCCTTATGAGTTGAATTGAGACCCGAAATACTCTTTTGAATTTGATTTTACAAAACAAGTTTCATACATCAATCGATTCTGTTAAATGTGTATTATTTTTGTGTATACTCACAATAAAAACAAAGTGCTGTGCTTTTTGCCAAATAAAGAAAAATAAACACGAAGCGAGTTCTGCCTTCTCTCTGCCAGTGTAGTCCATTCTGAAACGCGTCCGAAAATGAACAATAACTCAGCGAATACTCAGTCAAACAGGCATACAGTCACACAGGCATGAAGCTTGAATTCTCTTCTTTTTAATGAAGTAATTTATATAAAAAACAAATATTCTCATCTTGTAAAATCTGTATTAAAAGAGAGCGATTCCAGTCGAGCTAATTACATCTAATTCAGATGTAATGTGACTCCGCCCACGGAGAGCGCACGCTATTCAAACGCAAATGACTGAGGCAATCCGCGCAAACCTGTGAACGCCCCCATATCAGCGCGAGAAAACACAAGTTTATTCAGATCATTACTTTTTACACCGTCTTGCAGCTGTGAGGAATAATAATGGAAAATGTCCCCCAGAAGTGCGGGTATATCGAGGAGCGAGCTGAGGAATACTAGTAAGTTTTTTTCCTTCTCACGTGAATTTCTTCACGTGGGTTTCTGTTTATGAATGAATGAACGGCAGAGATGCGCTGTTTACCACAGCTGGCAAAGACAGTTTAAATTTAAATCGCGTGTGTGAATGAATGATGATGTTTCAGCAAACTGTATTGCTATACTGAGATGAGTAAAAATCGACTGAAATATGTTGAAATAAAATGTAGGCTATTTGTATAAGCAACGTATTAAACTGCAAATTAACAATATGCCCTAATATTTCATGAAAACAACGTTACAGTCAGGCGAAATATGAAAGTAATGAATACATAGATAAAATGTAGGCCTATAATCATTTTCTTTTTTTACAAAGAAAGAGTACACTTGAAATATTGTTGAAATTGTAATATTGTTGTAATTGTAACCTTTTTAATAAAATGGCAAAACATATTTACAAGATAGATGTAAGCAAAATCTTAAATGATCAATATAAGTCTTCTTCTAAATATCCTTTGTCCTTGCATTGTGGCTCAGTCAGTGTCACACCTGAATGAATGGCTAATTATGCAGAGTCATTATGCAGAGTGGGTGTTCTAAGTTGTAAACCACTCCTCGTTCACGCCTCCTCGCATATTGGCTTTCCAAGCAAAACCTGTTTTACATCAATTTAAATCAATGTATGGTTTTATGTGAACGATAAAGCAAGACTATTTTCACATGATTTTGAAGAAAAAACACTAGGCGAGGACATCCATTATTCAAAAGTCTTATTGACACATATTTACTATGTGTTTTATGGCCTTATTTCAGAAATTTTAGTTTTTAGTTTTTTCAATAACCATGCATAAACATTATTCTCTCAAAAATGAAAACATGTACATACACGTGGCTCACATATTATGGTAGCCCTGTTTGTGCTTTATAGAGTGAATTTACACCTTTGCCATTAATATGTTTATAAGCAACTGAAAAAAGCACAAATGTCAGGGCATGTCAGAACATCTCAAGGGCCCCAAAAACAGCTCAGACCCCTGAGGGTTAAGGTGTACTCACTTTTGTTGCCAGCTATTTTGACAATAATGGCTGTATGTTGAGTTATTTTCAGAGGACAGTAAATATATACTGCTATACAAGCAGCACATTGACTACTCTAAAATATATCCAAGTTTCATTTCTATAGAATTGTCCCTTGAGAAGATGTACTAAATGTTTATACTGAAATGTATGTAATGTGTATCTTTGTTTTTATTTTTTAATAAAAGAAAATAATGACAAAGGTTTTTATCTTCGCCATTTTGGCCTAAATGTATGCCATTCTTATTTTATTTTATATTTTGTTTCATTGTAAGACTGTTTTTAAAATAGGGACATTAGTTTGGCTGTAATGCTCCGTCACTTGGAAAATAGTAAAACCAATATGAAAAAGAATCACGATAAAATCGTGAATCGTGACATTCTGAAATAAATTGTGATATTATATTTTTGCCATATTGCCCACCCCTAAGTACAGTAGCCCAATTTGAACCAGTGTAAGTTTTATTTTACAGTGTAAGTAATTGTACACTCCTATGTAGGGGTGTGCGACATAAAAAACATTATATCTCGATTTTTTTCTGTGAATAACGCTAATTAGCTGATATTTTGCTGAGTGTGTTATTGTACTGGTACCTGTGAATAGCTGACTCACAATGCTTTTGATATTCTTCATATTCTGTGTGGTGGTCAGTTTGCAGAAGCGACAAATTATATTTTCCAATAAATTGATTTTTACCTTTTTTGGGCATTTTACCTTTATATAAACCTTTATATAAAGCCATTTTTCTAACCTATTTAAATGTATGCATCATCTTTTGTGTCAAAATTCTTAAATTTAATCAAATTCAATTAGAGTAATAAGATACAATAGCACAATATTTACCAATGAAATGAAATCAGTATCAACAAAATTAATCTTTGCAATGCAGAGGAAACTGCATCTGAAGTGACAAAAGGATGTATTTACACAGTCTGTTTAATGCAGCTCAGAGGCAACATGAATGCGTTTAACCTGCAGTTACAAATGCATAAATAATGTTTTGATGTTTTAAACTACAGCTGAACGATTAATCGCAATTTACATGAAATTGCACTTAAACCGATTTGGCTTATTGATTATTGATATTAATGATTAGGAAATCGCAAAGGCTGCAATTATTTTTTATGCGCAGCTTGTCATTGATGTACGGCTCTGTGATCAGTAGAGGTGTCCCTGACTATGGATTTTCATAGTCGAATCAGAATCGTCAAGTCTTGCCTAGAGTCGACTAATAGTCGAATCATGTGTATGGGGGTGGGGCTGGGGGTGGGGCTTTAACATTTCAAAGCCACGATTTACAGAAAATCACACAAAGATATAGAAGAAAATGTATAAAAACATAACTCCAGAAAGGCCACACTGCAGATTTGCATTTCACATGCAAATCAAATTAAATCGGCTAAATTACCTGTGCGAACAGGCTCTAAGTACAGCACAACATCGATGCATCGAAAAAATAAACAATTAATTTACTAAATTAAATTAGAACAGAATATACCTTTCTAATAAATAAAAATACAAAACGAAATAAATCAGAATCAAGTCACAAGATAGGGAACATATATTCAAAACAAAAGAAACAAATAGTTAGATAACCCTGACAGATTAATAAATAAAATTAAAATTAAAATTAAAAAACTAAAACTAAAAAAATAAATTATTAAAATAACGATAGTTGCCAGAATTTTCAACTTTGTCTTTTTAACTGCAGAAACAACAATAAATGCTAAACTGGAGTGGCAGTCTTTTTAGCTAAAAATGTTCACAGCATCCAAAAATCAAAATAGAACCGGCTGAAAAGTTTTGAAATCACTGGTACCCTACCTGATCGAGAGAACAGTCTTTCCCCGTTTGTCTCCGTTGGAGTCTTTTGTGCTCGCGGATAAAATACATTTTAAAACACTTAACGTGAAAAACGTTTAATGACTTAATCTCCTAAAATAGTTAAATTAAAACGCTTTACTATAGGAGGAACGCTTGCGTTCATATTCTGGGTTCATCTGCTTATCTGCACATAGTATGGTTTCTTAATAAAGTGTGTACTGTGTACATGCATTAAGCCACGTTAAAGTGCCTTTTAAGCGTTTTAAAAGCTTTTTTCACGTTAAGCATTTGAAAATGTCCCGTGGAAAACAAACTTGTTAACGTTGGCCGGCAGAAGTGCGATCATGGTTTTCCTGATGCTAAATCCAGCTTTGGAGAGTATCCTTTCTGATGGTGTACATTCACACTTTAGATTTTCTTATCCCAGACATTGTTAAAGATTTAAATCCTTGCCGCCAAGACGCTCCTCTGTCGGTCACTGATTGAAAGTGAAACTTACATCTGTCACGGGGTGTTTGGGTTTATTTACGCACGTTAAAAAATATTTATTAAAAGCTTCTTTCTTTGCACATTTTTATATACAGCATTATAATAATAGGCTGAATATTAACGTATTGACAGAAAACCAGTAGTTCTATGTGAAATCAGACATTGAGCGCCCTCATATAGCCAAAGTGGCATGATCCTCGTTTCATAACACCTCTGCGAAGATTCAACCGTGAGATCGGTAGTCGAATCAGGCTCCTCCAATCGAAGCATCGAATCTTCGACTATTCGGGGTCACCCCTAGTGATCAGTAATCAACACTGCTCCATATGAAAGCACTGTGAGTTTGAGTCAATAATAACGTGCATTTAAAGCCGAACTCGGCAACTCTAGCGAACTCTAGTCACTTCTTCGCTGATTTTCCCTTTTGTTGTCGCATGTTTTCCCCACGAGCTCCCCCTACAGCTGTGGTGGGGCGTATATTTCACAACACAGTCGTAAAAAACTCACTTGCGGCAGCCTCCTCCCCCCTCTCTACCGCTGCTCATGTGCGTTTGTTTTGATCGGAGCAAGCCAACTGTATCGCGTGGAGCTATGTCTACCGAGGTGGGTAATCTGGTAATACATCATACATGCGTGTGTGTTTATGTCGAATTGCCGTAAAGCAATTTGTGTTTCGCGCTCGTTCTCGTTCTCGCTTTCGCTTCTCACGAGACTTCCAATTTCTATCTTGCCGGGACGGTAGTGAACAAGTTGCAAGGTTGGTTTTCCGCCTGGGAACGCTGGGGGGAGCGGGGAAAGTCACCAATATCACCAGAACAGGTTGTTTAACCATCCAAATGATTTCTAGACAGTTTTATTAAGTTAAAAAAGCTACCAACTTAGTTCTCCTTTAAAAAAGCAACACACATCAAATATATTTCAAAACATGTATGAACCTCTTGTCCAACAAAAGACAACATTTATTAACATGCTTTTACTCCAAATTCACTTCATACTTCTGTGAGATGATGTGACTTCTTACACAAAATAAGGCAGTCGTGACATGTGTGTTTATTAGTCATGCAGGGCTCTACAGTGCGACCATTTCAGTCACATTTGCAACTGCAAATTACAGCATGCAACTGTGAAAAAGTATTTAGGAGCACCAGTGCAACTGACCCGATCAGGCGTGGTTCTAGTTGAAACTAATAACAGCATATTGTCCAAACAGATTTTGCAAACGTACCAGTGCGTATCTGTGTTTGCACTCTGCAGAGCTTGATGAGAGAATCAGCTGATTCATTCAAACGGGTGATTTATTCCGGATTTATTCCGTCTTAATGAGTGAGTCATTGAATCATTCATTCAACCAATTTGTTCAAAAAGGTGATTCATTCAGTAATGAAACACCACGGTGTGTTTCTCATAGATGCAAAACAGTGCTGTGGCTTGTTTCGAACTATTTACATTGGCGAAATGGAGAAAAAACAGACAATATTGTGTCTAAAATGTAAGTCACTTAATATTAACTTGTTTTTTGAATTGTTGTATAAAATCAATATCACATTTGTAATCATTCTGATATTTGGAGGGGGGAAAAAACGGCACTCTTGGTGTCATAACTATATTCAATTATATAAATATAAAACAGATATGGGGCATTTTTGCCCATTATCCTGAATTTTGAGGGCATTATAAATGCATTTTAATAAACTAAATCACGCAGTGAATGCGTGCATTCTAAATGCTCACACGCACTACTCTAACCTAGCCTACTAGACTACATGTAGTTGTGCATGTGTGCACTCTCTGGGTGTGTTTTTGTAATGTGGGATATACTCGATAATGTCAGATCGCATATCGTTAAGACCACAATTATGATATCGTAGACAATATATAGCACACCCCTACTCCAATAGCCAACTTTATTAAAAAAATATATATATATTTCCTTACAAATAAATAAAATAAACCCTAAATAATGCAAACAAGTCATTGGACAACGTTACTTGCGTATAAATGCATGTGCCATGGGTAAATAAAATGGAATAGCCTCCGCACGGACAATAATGAAATTATTCTAATTAAACCATATTATTGTTTAAAAATACAAGAAAAATAAAAGTGATAGTTAATAATGCATCAATGTTTTTGAAAAAGAAATATCTAAAATTAACTACTGTTTCAAAAAACAGCATTGCTGTTTGAGCTGCATGCACTGAAGCTGGAGAGCTGGATGAACACAGGTAAACTGAAGCACTTTGTTAGCGGGTTAATATACAACACAAACATTATATTATAACTTATGCAGTTATGCATAAGTGAACTTGAACTAAGTTACGTGCTATTCAAAATGTGTAACTCCTTTTGTGTATGCGCTCTTCCCGTAACAATGTGCTCTATGGCAACTAAACCCTAAGAATTCATAACTTTTTATTACAATAATGTTCTCATTATAATGTTATATAATATGACAGTCCCAATCATAGTTCTTAATGTCGTGCATTGCTGTTTGAGCTGCATGCACAGAAGAAAGATGATCACCAGTAAACTGAAGCGATTTACTACCGCGCTAACTAACTTAGCCAAATGCATCCTGTATGAGAAAAATCCGATATACAAACAAAAAAAACATATCACAACTTACAATTGCACAAAACAAAAGGAAATGTGAACTTGACAGTACCAATCATGAAGGTTTAATTGTGTTGTGAATGCACACAAAGAATTCACAACATTCTTTTACAGTACTGGTTTAATATTAATTTTATAAACGTATTCTATATAATATGACAGACTTGCACTGCACATGTTGCACTTAACTATATTTTCCTTTTCAAAGTGATTGCAATTATATTTCAAGCAATACAAAACTATCATGGTGAACTGTGCGTACCCGAAGTGACTCAACTGAAGGAAATAATCCATTTATCGGCTTTAATATATTGGCCAAAGTTTCTTACCGGGCTGATAATGATAATGTTAAAAATTAACACATATCGGCCAATACCGATATAATGGCTAATACATATCATGCACACCTTAAATTAACTGGTATAATGGTGTTTTATTAGAACACTAAAAGAGGGAGATACGAACAGACCATTATATTTTTGTCTGATCATTCTATTTTCCCTACATACTTGAGTCTCTCTTGTTCTCATTCTCTGTGGCCTTGTTTTGACTGTACATGAATAGATTAATCTAAATGACCTAAATTTGTACCATTATGTATGGGAGAGCTGCTTCCAGTTCAGAATTTTCTTCTTGCATGTACATGACATCATCTACCGTATACTTCCCTCAACAGTATTGTAACAACAGACTGAAATGACGTACAAGAATAGAGCTAATTTGAGTGTGCATACCGGAGACACACTCCAGAATGGCACCAGTAGACTATTTTGGTACTTGTGTGTGATCAGGTGTGTGATCAAGTGTAGGGGTGTGTGTGTGTGTGTGTGTGTGTGTGTGTGTGTGTGTGTGTGTGTGTGTGTGTGTGTGTGTGTGTGTGTGTGTGTGTGTGTGTGTGTGTGTGTGTGTGTGATCACAGGTTTGTGAAGCCCGGAGGGAGATTAGTAATGAAAAAAATTAATGCTAATGCAAAATTAGCGATAATAACCTGAAACCATTGAGAAAAAAAAAGTAACAAATTATTTAAGATGGCATTAAATCAAAGTCTTATCAAGCAAATGATCTCAAGCTAACGCATAGTCATATTTGCTTCAAAGAGTGCTTCTGTATACTTCTGTTGAGGATATGCGAAAGTGTGCCCGACTCAGTTTCTTGCTGCATTAGGAATCCGACAGAAGTATTAAAGAAAGAACAGTCATAACTCATGGTACACAGGCCCACTGAACATCACTACCAAACCCATATTACAAACTCCCAGCTCAATTTCCTGTTTGTCTCCACAGCAATGCACACTTATAGATGAAATTACTGTCTGTCTGCCATCTTAAACATGGACCATTATTCACAGGTGCCAGCTGCTCGTGGCAGACAGACAATCGTTTCTTCAATTCTTAAAGCCCTTGCACACTGAGTCCGAAATGCGCATCCGAAATTTTCGCACATTAAAAAATAAATGTCAATCACGCTTGCACAATGCCTCCGAAACTTTCGTCTGTCAAAAAAAAAATTCGGATCAGATTCGATTTTCTGCGTTTTTCGCATCCGTAGCAAGAATTTTGAATGGTGTTTTGACAATTTAGAGCCACCGAATCACAAATATTTACGAATACGAAAAAATGCATGCGAAAATTTCGGACTCACTGTGCAAGGACCTTTACCCAGTACCTCTAAAAAACAACATTTAATGTAGGCTGCAGTGTTACGTGGGTTTACTGCAAATATCTTCTTAATCCACATTAGATAATCTATAGATTCCAAAACATGTGCAAAGAGCCTTCAAACAAAAAAAAGAAAAAAAAAAAGAGTAAGAGAAATCAAGAGAAAGTAAGTGAGTGACATGACAGTTCTCTGCAGTGTGGATGTGTATGACTGCTTTAAAGTCAGAGCAGGGTGCATAGATGAAGAAAAGTCAATACACATCCATGCACATTCCTTACAGTGGGAGTGGGGTTTTTTTTTTTTTGCAGTGCCGTTGTGGGCAAGTGATGAATCCGGTGTTGCGACAGAACACTGTGTAACACCGGTAACACCGACTATCGTAGCAAGCCTATTATACAGATATTTATTGGAAAGGGTTTAATGTTTTCCATGCTTTTTCAATAAACCATAAACAATTACTGCACAATAGTGATGCGCGGATCACGGTTATATCCACGGGCGCTGCGGATAATCCGCGGACCGGGCCATGAAGATTAAAGTCCATGAAGATGAGATGCACTGTAGATATTAAAGCAGCTGGTGGTCACACAAGATCTTTACTGCTCTAACACACACATGCTGATGAAACATGTAATTTTACAATGTAAATGTACAATGTCGATGTAGAAAACAGTTGTGCTGCTTAATATTTTTTTGGAAACAGTGATACTTTTATCAGTGTTCTTTGATTTTTAGAAAGTACAAAAGAAGTTTTTTTATGTTGAAAAATAATTTATACAAAACATAAATATTAGAGCATCATAAATGTATTTACGATACACTTTTAATTGATTTAATCCATCATTGCTGAATAAATGTGTTAAAGGGGTCATATGATGTGATTTCTTGTTTTTTTTTTTCTTTAGCGTTATGTAGCTGTTTGTGCATGTTTTCTGCAGAGTTACACAGCTCAAAGTCTCAAACTCAAAGAGATATTCTTTGTAAAAATTAAGGCTCAGCCACTCCTTCCTGAAACACTTCATTCAAACATGCGCCTACAAATCTACGTCAGTGTGTGGGGGCAGAGTTTCATAACACCGCCCAAATGTACACACAAAGAAAGAAGGCGTAACTTTTATTCTCACTGTATTATTGTTGCCGCCATGTTCCAGATCAGATTTGGGCTTGAATTGATAAGGTAGTAGCGACATTATCACCTGTCATTATTGCTTTGGGAGCTGATGTTCCAAATATGTTAAGGGACGTGACATTTCCATCACATGCTTAAAGTGTTTGGGACAATCACGAATTAAAAGGCGATTAATATTAAATCGATAAATAACCCATTAACCGGCACCTATATTACATCTCAACATTTCTTCAGGATAAAAGGAAAACTGATTCTTGAAATAAGAACAGAAGAGCAAATGTTCCTTTTTCTCCTCACAATGAAGGAAAAACACATCAAAACCGGTGTAATCAGACAAAAGAACGGTGACTGATTTCAGCCATTTATGCGCGACAGAGCTCTCTCCATCAAAGCAGCAAGCAAACTTCTCTCTCAGACTTCACACTGGAGTGTGAGTGCTGCTAAATGCTTTAGCACAGAGTTATGGAAGGATACAGGGGGCCGGTGAGCTAGAAAAGAAAGAGAGAGAGTTGCGGCCAGAAACTCAATAAGCTGACATTTGAATTGCAGGCAAATGAGGCCCTAAACAAGGCTGAAATGGCTGGATTAGAAATTCAGATTGATAGGCCTGTCTGGAGGCATTCGGAGGGCCTCCCCTGGTGCACCCTGGGAAGTCCGTACTTTCTGTAGGAAGGCGATTTTTTTGAGAAGAGCCAATTTAGCAAAGTCCGTACGTGAGCGAGCAGAGAAGAGATTTGCATCACAGTAAGCATGCTGAGTGAGAAAGAATATCCATCGCAAATGAGAAGTGAAAATGTAAGCCTGCGTTTACCTAAAGTCACATTTGGTTTTGAGCATTCACATTCAATAGTTTATTCCCAGAATGCCTCCCTATTCGAATGCACACAAACCAAAATGAATGTGGGATAGAATATATTGGTCTGAATTTTTATAGACCCTCGGCATATATAAAATCGATCACGGAAACTACTTCCACTTAGAAACAAGACTTGAAAGGGGGGGACAATGTAATCAGACTATGTAAAGAGAGTTTGTGCATTGTTCGATCAGCTGCACTATACAGCGTGAAAGAAACCTGTGGACCTTTAGAAAGTGTCACGTTTAAAAGACGAGTATGAACTATGAGCCATTTCGAAGCAAAACTAGCTGTGAAAAATTAATTGGTGAAAATTAAAAACTATAATTAGTCCTTGAATTTATTCATCATGGCACTAAGCAGCATGAATGGTCATTCCATCAAAGAGAGAGCGGGAGGAAAGAAAAACTCCCTGGTGAGTTGAAGCTAGAAGACAAACATGAAGTCGCCTTAATCAGTTAAACTTGGGGCGGTAATTTAAATTTGGCTCAATCAATAAGGCTGTCTCTGAACAGCAACCTCTCGTCAATAAAACACGACTGATGTTGAGAGGAACCAAATTGCTGGAATCTAAATAACGAAGGCATTCTGAAATATTTTCTGACCTTGATGTGACAGCCGATCAAAATATAATTTTAATGCATTATGCTGATTAAATATCCCACCACGTTTAATTACAAACATCAAGTGCCAGCACACCCACAACATATCAGCTGAGCAATAAAGTTCACACAAATGATAAAATTACTATCTACAGTAAGCTAAAAAGGTCTCAGAAATACGAGACAAGACGCTAATTATTTACGGCTCTTGTGAAATTTACACCGTGTTTTAGACCTAGGTGGATGTGGTTTATGACCTGTACATAATTGTGCAAAATTATTAGGCATGTTACTATTTTCACCCAAAAAAAATGGTTTTAAGCCAGTTATTTATATATTTTGCTGTAGCATGTTAGTAGGAAATATCAGTTTACATTTACAAACATTCATTTTTGCCTTTAATTGTAATAATCCAGTGAGATTTTTGAGGGCACAAGAATCTGACAACAGCCAGTATGATCTGGACGGTGATCTGATCTCACCATCACCGAGTCCGTCTGTGATCACATGAAGAAACAGAAAAAAATTAGAAATACTAAATTTAGAAGAACGGTGGCAATGTCTCCAAGATGCTTGAAGAAACCTTCCTGCAACAGTACTGTGAAACGTTTTAGGCACTTGTGTAAAAATGCTGTAAAGTGTGGATGCTTTCAAAAATAATGTCATAAATAGATTTTATTTATCAATAAACTTCTAACTAAATCAAATCAATATTTGGTGTGACCACCCTTTGTGTTTAAAACAGTTTTTGTCCTATAGGTACATTTGCACATAGTTTTTCAGGTAGCTTTCTAGGAAGGTTTCAAGCGTCTTGGAGACATTGCCACAGTTCTTCTGGATTTAATCCGTCTCAGTTTTTTTCTGTTTCTTCATGTGATCATGGATGGACCCTATGATGGTGAAATGAGATCTCCGTGCAGGGCATACCAGCTGTTGTCAGACTCCTTGTGCATACAAAAATCTCACTGGATTATTACAATTAATGGCAAAATGAATGTTTGGACTGATATTTCCCATTGACATACTTGCAGCAAAAGATATTAGGGATGTCCCGATCCGGTCACGTGATCGGAAATCGGGCCCGATCACGTGGTTTCAGACTCTATCGGAATCGGACGTTACCTCCCGATCAGGACTCAGATATTTATGTATATATCCTCATTCTTTTTTAGCACATCTATAGTTATGCGGTGGCACAGAGTTACACCGGTTTCACACTGCACGCGTTAGCAGAGCGTAAGCAGCGCAGGAGAAGTGCGTATGGTGAGCAGGAGCAGGACACGCGCGTTTTGCTTTCACACTGGCAGCGTTTGTCACGCGCCACAGTACAGACAGTACTCTATTATGGATAAGTTGGCATTGCTTTATTTCGTTTTCAAATACATTTAAGAGAAAAGACTTGTCAAGAAGCTTATTTTATTAATAATTTCATTTATATAACTTTTGGTTCATCTTTGTTTTTATTGTTCTGGCAACAAGTTTGTTTTTGGACATTTGTTTTCTTTTTAAATTGCTGTTGGTCATTTGATCGACTGTTCAAAACACAATAAATATCATCAATGCACTTTTTGGATAAAACTGCGGTGTATTTTGGCCATGATCAATGCATTGTCACTTTAATTCAGCGTAAGCGGCGCAGCAAAAAGATCATGGCACTGCTGCTTCTGCTCTGCTCCTGCTACGCGCTGCCACGCCGCCTCTGCGTGCGGTGTGAATGCTCTAATCTGTTAACATGGGCGCCGAAAAAAATACGCGCTGCACGCTCTGCTAACGCGTGCAGTGTGAAACCGGCGAGTGCAGTTCCTAAAAGCACATTACTGGCTTTGCAAACACTGTGGCATTTTTATTTTTTTATTTGTTTACATGCCTGCTGGGTATTTTAAGTTGAGGTGATATTTGTTTATATATTAGACTTTTTTTTATATTTACTGTTGCACTAAGTCCAAAAGTGAAGAATTTATGTTATTTATTACTTGATTGTTCAAGCTACCTCACAGAAGTGCTCTGTTTGTTAACAGAGTTGTTGAATGTTAAAATAAGGTGAATTAAATAAAAAATAAGGAACATCCTGGATCTGTTTTTCGCTCTTCTTTATTTTTTTGTATGTATTATAGAAGTATCAGATCGGGACTCTGTATCGGTAGATACTCAAAATCAAATGACTCGGACTCGAGGGCAAAAAAACCTGATCGGGACATCCCTAAAAGATATAAATAACTGACTAGCTTAAAACCATTTTTGGGGGTGAAAATACTAACGTGCCTAAGACTTCTGAACAGTACTGTATATCATATTCTATTCAGTTTTCTCCCCGCATTATACTCTGTAAGAGTAAGACTAGGGGTTAATATGTATCCTCATACACAAACAAACACTCATCCCTGCATAACTGCCTGAAGGCTAAGAAGCTGTGCCTGTGGGTTGGAGTAGTATGGTGCGGAAAATGTTTTAAAGTTGTAAAAAACAAAACAAAAAAAAAGCCTGCGGGGAGACCTGGAGAACCATACTGTGATTAACACACTTGTATGCATGTACATACATGGGACAAACAAGCACCACACATTTATTCACACTCAAAAATACAAAAGTCAAAGCAATGGCTCAGAGGGTAATGAGTTAAGTGTACGTTGTCGACATATAAAACCGCTGCTGTTCTTGTTCAGACCAGAGTTTAAATCATGCTTGGGTTATGTTCTCAGAGATACAGCATGCTAAGAAATGCAGGTGCGTCCTCTTGTCTTGTAACTCGCTCTGTTTGGCCCTCTTCTATCTTCTCCCCCCTCTTGAACCAAACTTTGAAGACTTTAAATAGTCTCTCTCACTTTAAATAGAAAAACTCACTCTCTCCAAGTCATTTTCAATCATTCATTATAACTGGATAAAAACTAGGCAATTTCATAAAGGTTTCGCTCAAAACATTTATTAATTTTCATGAAACGAATTTCCCAATATTGAAACCCAATTATAATTTCCATTTTGCTGACATATGGAATAAATTCCTTGCGAAAGGCATGGTCACATTAGCAAAACAAATTTTGCAGGTAAAGAAGGTCCATTGTACATTATCAATAGTGTAGTGATGCATGAAGCACTGCTTACCCAGAATTCACTTCCAAACTAAGCAGCCTTATACTGGTAGTAAACGTGGTGAATTTGCACGTTCAAAGTTTAACAAACTTAAATATGTGAAATCCAATGTTTCGCATAAGCATCCCTCATTACTATTGAAATGACTGCATTTTGCCTGTGGAATTTCACTGTACGAAGGTGTGACCGCACACTAATAATATAAATTATACAAGCCAGTGTTACAGATGGATTCAAACTTGGAACTTGTCTTTAACTATTCATTAAATGAACCAGTTCATAAGAGTAATTTGTTATGAAGTCATCCAAACGAAGTTCTGGATGACATTCTCTCCTCTTATCTTTCTCATTTCTTTCATCTCACCACATCCCTATCTCTGTGAATTAGTTGTTTAATTAAAATCATTAATCATTTCACCTTAAACATCTTACTGCTTCTGTTCAGACCAACAAATACATGAAACTTAATTAAATGGGTGGGGGAAACAATTAAAAGGTATGCATGTCCTTTATGCTAGTTGATGCAGACCTCAAATTAAAAGAAAAGATTTGATTCAAGCAACACGGATGCAGGAAACGTGC
Source organism: Scardinius erythrophthalmus (assembly GCF_964197995.2). Taxonomy (NCBI): domain Eukaryota; kingdom Metazoa; phylum Chordata; class Actinopteri; order Cypriniformes; family Leuciscidae; genus Scardinius; species Scardinius erythrophthalmus. Next base: position 24,756,737 of record NC_138245.1, on the reverse strand, counting down.
CAGGAGTGTTTGGAAAAAGATGGAATGAAGCCCTTGTCAGTGACGATGAATAGGAAGAAGGATCTGCAAAGAGAAGAAAATAGGGCAGCGGAGAGGCCTGATCTCACTATGTGTCCAACCGGTGCAGTTTTATTGCCTGCGCTCTCTGAAAGATGTCACAAAGCCCAGGCTCAAAACCTCTCCACTTGGCTCACGAAGTCACTCGCTATTGTGTGTCTGACAAAATAACAAATCTGAAGCCTTAAACCTGAAGGTCAGTTTTAATACAATATCTAAAACCAATTTCCACCTGTTTGTCAGTGCCATTTATCACCTTCATTTAATACAATTATATCTCCTACACAAACGCCTCGGCTCAGCAAGAGAAAGTAAGAGGGCATGGGTGTGTGAGTGTGTGCACTGGTTCTGTGTCCTGAGGGGGCAGGTGAGGGTTCAGGGTGCGAGTCCTCATTCGAAAGAAGTGGGAATTACTTTGGGCAACTCGCGCAACAAGACAAAGTGTGAGGGTGAGACAGAGAGAGAAAAGGAAAAACCTGATAATAGATGCAAAAAAAAACCTGCACACAAGTCAAAACAAAAGCTGCTAGCTCAAATCAGGAGTGAGAGATTGGCTGACCCCTAAGAGGAGGAGGTGTGGGATCTGCATTCACAAGCAGAAATGGGTTGCAAGGGGCAAGACAATGAAGAGAATGGAAAGAAACAACTGATAATCTGAAGAAAAATGAATAGCACAGACAAACATATACTTTCCTAAAGCAAAGAAAAGGCTGCCTTGATAATTGCTTGTCAGTCAGAGAATTAAATTAGGCATTCTCATCTAATATAATGAAATGTATTGGTGACAAAAGTTTCCTTCATTTTCTCACCAGCACGAATATTGGTTGCTTTCTGCTAAACGCAAAGGGTTGAAAATGTTGCTGCTAAAAAAACATCATAAATTATCCATGTGTCATCAAAGAAGATAAAAAGGCCTATAGGGCTGGAAAAGTAGGAGGGTGAGTAACTGATGACAGAATTTGCATGTCGATTAACTACTCTTATTAATTTATGAACAAGGCCAATAATATTTTGGAAACAGACAAGTTTTAAGAAAGGAAGGTGTTTGCGTTGGGAGTCTTGTCGTAATTCTAAGACTTCAATGGGTAAGTAGATCAGATGATCAGCACACAAAGAATATCAACTGGTTTGTTTTATTACATTTTAAGTCAGTTAGATGTTTTAATGTTTCATATGCTCACTATGGCTGCATTTATTGGATCAAAAATACAGTAAATATTTTGAAATATAATGATGTATAATATGTAGGGGTGTGGGGGGGGTCGATTCACATATGAATCGCGATTCTATATTCTGCCAATTCACATCGATTCAAATAAAAAAAATTATATTCTTAAGTGTTACTTTTTAAATGTCAATGTACTACTTAAAATTATATAATTAAACAATTATTAAATCACAATAGGCCACGAAAAAGGACTCAATACGATGCTCATGCTGACAGACACACAGCCGAAGCGTAAGCACAGATGTCGCCTCTCAGATAATGCAATCCCGAATTTAGTTCTTTCACAGCTTATTGCACTTGAACAGTCAAAATTACATACAATTATGTGAAATTCACATCGCATGGAATATTCACAAACACAGTCCAACATGAACATAAACAGTTAAGAGAAAATCGCATGTGTAACAGTATATTAGATCCATTCATTTGTTCTTAAAGGGACAGCAGCCTAACAAACTGTTGCCATTGGTTTCATTAATGTTAATACATTACATTATTTAAAAAAAAAAAAATCACTCTGCTTTTTGAATCACTTCAGTATCTTTATTATTAATTAATTTATATTTAATTAATACAGTGAATACTATATTCTGTTCTTTTTACATTTGATTATTCAATTGCTGTAGTATTTATTAAGATAAAAAAGACTATAGGCGTTTTTGTCCTAAAAATGTGAAAACTCAATAAAGACATGTTAAACAAAAAGACTATAGAGGCTACTGTACCCGAAAAAGCTGTTTATTTTTAAAAAATGGGAAGGAAAAAAACTAAATAAATTTCAAGTTTTACAATTAATTCAGTGAGATTTGTTTTTCTTCTAGATCTATTAAATGGTCTATCACAGTAAAATAAGACAACAAACAAAACAGTAAACTACAATCAAATCTATACATATATGGAATTGAAATTTGAATCAAAATTGAGAATTAATTTAATTGAATCGTGACCTCAAGAATCGTTATGAATCAAATTGTGAGGTACCAAAAGATTCCCACCCCATATAATATAATGTAATTTTTTCCAGTGTTGGAAAAGCTGAATTTTCAGTCATTTCTCCAGTCTTTAGTGTCACATGATCCTTCAGAAATCATTCTAATACACTGATTTGCTGCTCAAGAAACATTTCTTATTATTATCAATGTTGAAAAGAGTTGTGCTGCTTAATTTAGTAGAATGCGTGATACATTATCAGAATTCTTTGATGAATAAAAAGTTCAAAAGAACAAAATTATTTCAAATAGAAATCTTTTGTAATATTTTAAATCTTTACTTTCAACTGTCAACCAATTTAAATGCGACATTGCTGAATAAAATTTATTTAAAAAAAATTTGAAAGATAGTGTAAATTAAGAAAATATCAAATAAAAACAACTGTATGATCTAGTGGCTTCAGTGACAATTTAGAGGTAAAAGTTCTCTGTCTTCCTCTATGGAGGACAGTTTGATGGGGCATGACCGACTGAACCATGGGCCAGTGCAGGAGGGAAGAGCATGGGCAGTGTGTCTCTGGGGGTAAACCACAGGCCCGTTGAGCTCTGTGGAGAGTGACAGTCATTGAGCCAACTCACCGCCTTCACCTACAACAGCACAGCTAAACATGCTCACTGGAGAAAGAAGGAATGTTTCCAGCAAGTGCTCTGACCAGTACATTCTACATCCAGAACGAACACGCTGTACGCATGCAGGGAGTAGAGGCACTGGGATGAAAATAAAGGAGGGCAATCTGCTCACAACCAAGTGAGACTCAATAACGGGCTATTAGACAAATTGTTACTGACAGCATGTATGAAGAAAAGACTATGTGATGAGGCCATGCTGTATTATGCTGTAACAGTTTTATTCTCCTCTAAAGTTTTGTAATCAAACTAGATTTGACAAAACTCAAACCAAGTATTCAAATCTTGATCATCTGGTGCATGTCAACAATAATCGCTCCTCTTTCTAATATGTTAAATGTGTCCTATGTTAGCTATCAATAGCTGTGTTTACATGGACCCTAACAATTCCATTGTAATCAGACTACTAGCACAGTTGGAATAAAAAAAAGTCACATGTAACCATGTGTGGTGGATTTTAATTAATCAACGTTAATTAATCAACTAACATTTGTTTTTCTTGCAGGAATAACATTCATATGCTTTTAATGTTTCCAAACTCTTTGGGGAAAAACTTGTGACTATGAGTGTATGTGTCTATGGGTAAAAATAACATAGTTATGGGAAGTTAAACTAGACAAGTCTGTTAGAACAAATTAAGTCATCATTAAAACCTTGTGATAAGTAATCACAAGATAAAAGTTTGCTTTACCTAGTAACAGAGGGGTTTGCATATGAAGAACCAATCAAATAGTGGGGAAATTATGTAATGCAGCCTGACATTTATGCCATACCCTGATTCTATAAAAACTGTTGTATATGTGTTTTTCGGTGGGATTCTCAATGGAATTTGTCTGAGATCCTCCGGCCTTGCTTCTTGGGAGAGATTCCCTGAGAACTGCTCGGGAAGATCTCCTGGCCGTGATTAAAGCATTTAAAGGACATTTGCAGGTCTGTTTGTCGATTTATTCCTGCGCTGGAAGCTAGTTTAGGGAAGCAAGTTAGTTAGAAACTCGGCCAGTTGTCGACTGAAGATGCAAGAGCTAGAGTTTAAGGTATTGGTGTCGAGTGTAGACGCCAGGGATGTTAAGGCAGGTGTCGAGTGCAGAGGCCCCGAATATTAAGGCAGGTGTCGAGTGTAGACGCCCCGGATATTAAGGCAGGTGTCGAGTGCAGACGCCCCAGGTAGTTAGGTTTAGGGAAAATATCCATGACACATGTCAGTCAAAATAAATAGGCCACAACCAATTGAAATTTCATTCGGATTGTAAGGGGTGATTTAAACCTTTAGTAATCCAATCAAGAAGACATGTAAACACTTGATCGGATTGAAACCCGAAACTGGAAAGTACTGTGCATGTGCAATGACGTAGAAATGGCGTAATGACGTTTAACTAAGGAACGAGCTGTTGTTGAAAAAATTCTCCTTCCACTGATCGTCTGTGAAGTGGAGCAAGACAACATCCCGACAGTCCTTGTTTCGGACTCATCTACAGATGCCTTGTTTTGGGGGCGGGAATGGTAATTTTTACTGCTTGATAAATATAAGCAGCACGGCACAACGGTTCATGTGTTTGTCGTTTTCGAATTAGTAATGTCAAAATAATGTAATTAATATGTATATGTAAAAAAATAATCATTCTGATTAGATGCTTGACATATAAATGCGCACATTAACCCAATCACTTTATTTAGCGCTCAGGTAGCATTACATTTGGATTCATGAATCGGAATTGATTAATTACAATTGAAACAAAAGGTGTCCATGTAAATGTAGCTAATTATAATAAAACATATTTAGAAATAACACAGGTCTGATTGACACCAGCAATTCCCCACACCCAAATGTTCTACACATAGTCATGATCATTGACCAATGAATTTTCATGATCATGACTCCTACTCAGTCTTTAATATGACTGGATTAGGATTTGTATAATGCCATTTTATAAAGACTGCACTAACAATGAGCAATTTCTAGCCAAATAAATACTATAGAACTAAGGATAACCTTTTTTAAATGTGGTCAATAACACTAACTATTCAGAAAGAATAAATTAAGTTGAACAAATTGAAAGTAAAACATTTGTAATCTTACAAAATATTAATATTTCAAATAAATTCTATTTTATCTATTCATCAAAAAATCCTGAAAAAAACAATATCAGGTGTTTACACAAAAATATTAAGCAGCACAACTGTTTTTAACATTGATAATAATAAATGTTCTTGTGCACAAAATCAGCATATTAGAATAATTTCTGAATGATCATGTGACATTGAAGACTGGAGTCATGATGCTGTAAAATTCAGATCTGCCATGACAGGAATAAATAAATTACATTCTAAAATATATTAAAACACAACAGTTATTTTAAACTATAATGAATTTCACAATATTATTTCACTGCAGCAATGGTAAGCATAACAGACTTCAAGCTTTTGAACGGTAGTGTACATAGAACATTTTGAAAAAAATTGACTGGAAGTATCTGTGACTTTTCCATGACCTTTTAAGAATTTATATGACTTTTCCAGTCCTGGAAATCACACTTTTGAAATCCCCTGGTTTTCCCGGGATGTGGGAAGCCTGTAAATTCTATTAAATTTAACCCTCAGGGACTGGTCCTACTTAAATCAATATTTAAACCATGACCCCTTAAGAAGTAAAACATGTAGCCTTTCGAAAGTATTGGTTAAACTATGTCTATAACATCATTTTTTACATATCATTTCCCCCCCAAACAAAAACCTACAAAAGACCGCAGATGGCAGAGGAAAAAGACGAGAAAGATAGAAAAGACAATCAAGCAGACTGCCAACCAAATAATGTGGATATACATTAAAGGAATAGTTCACCCAAAAATGAAAATTCTTTCATTTATTACTCTCTCATGTCGTTCCAAAGACTTTCGTTCATCTTCAGAACACAAATGAAGATCTTTTTGATGAAATCTGAGAGCTTTCTATCCCTCCATAGACAGCTACGCAACTGACACTGATACTGAATTGAGCGGTTTAGTCCAAATTTTCTGAAGAGACTCGATAGCTTTATATGATGAACAGATTTAATTAGGCTTTAAAATTAGGCTTTTATTCACATATAAACTTTCATCAACTCACACGGAATCAACTCGCACATCAAGCATGTTCGCTTGATGTGCGAGAACCAATGAGGTTCATTCCCGTGTGTTACGCAGCATGTTTGAGCTTCCGCAAGAACCAATGAGGTCTGTTGTTGTGCATCATGCAAGTATGGTTGAACTTCTGTTTATGTTTGCTTGTCAATGTTTATATGTGAATAAAAGTCTAAATTGCGATTGCTTTGTGAACTTTTTGAAGCGTCAAATTGTCAGTTGCATTGGAAGGGCTCTGGACATTATAATGAGCTTAAAGGGATACTTCAAGATTTAGCATTAAGCTTTGTATTAGTAGAAAACCTGTAGTATTTTCAAATGACCATGCTTTCCACCCTCATATCTCCCTGAGATGAGAGATTTATGTATTTTTTGTCTGGAAAAAATCCTCCGATGATGCAAAAATCGTCATTTTGCGTCATCGGAGGATTTTTTGGCCAGAGGTTAAAGACTACAGCCAGTAGGAGGAGCTGTCCCGCATGTGTTCAGCCCACCCATAGGAGGTGGGATCTCACTCACAGAATGTACACAGTGTCAGCCGTCTTTCTTTGGAAGCTAAGCTAGCAGGCTTTTGTTCTGCGAAGAAAGCTGAGTAGTATGAGAAAGCTGAGTAGTAGGGGTTACCATCCTCTTTTTCCCGGACATGTCCGGCCGTCGAGATCGTCCAAAATGTCTGGGATTCGGCTTTTGCTTTCTACAGTCTCCATTCATTGTTTACATGCACACCTTTTGTTTCAATCTAACTGAATTCATTCCGATTGGTGAATCTGAATGTAGTGTTTACAAGAACACTAAACAAGTGATCGGTTGATGTGCGTTTTACCATTGCTAAGAAAATTCCCGCTCCTCCGTGAGAGATGCGAGTACGCTGCGTCTGAGTAATGACGCCACCAGCCTCGCGCCTTTCTCCCGCGGCCCTAAGCCTCGTCCTGGACGCCATAGTAAACATAATGAATGGCGAATGTAGAACGCAAAAGCCGAATCCCGGACATTTTGGGCGATCTCGAAAATCCCGGGCAAACTCGTCACGGAGGACTCACTAGCAGCTAGTTTTGTTTTCAACTGCGCTCTCTTACCGGTAGGCGTGGCTTGGGAGTGGCCTCGTAGGGCAGCGAAGCAAGTGCATTCTGGGAGTTGTTGTCTTTCATCTACATAAGCCAAAAATACATTTTCTGGCTTTTCTCAGTCTAGAAAGCTCCAAATTCAAAAATAATTTCACATTTCTTCCACATAAATTACCTATTTTAAATACACATTCATCTTTCCAGAGGTGAAGTATCCCTTTAAAGAGGTTTGAAGGGACATTAGTTGCCCAGCACACCCAATGTTTTGAAGAAACATTAAAGTTAGCTAAAATCAGCTGGTTTTACTCATCAGCAGAAATTCTGCAGAATTCAAATGCTCATCATTCAAAAAGTTCTGCAGTACATATGATCTGACTCTTGCATAATTACTTATTAATTTTACAGGGTATATACAGGAATTATGGAGTTAAATGTAATACCTTTTAAGACCTTTTAAGACTTTACATACATTAAGAACTCATCGCCACTTCAAGTTTTGACCTGTTACATCGGCAACACTTTAACTTGCATTTAAACATAGCAGTGAGTGTAGTGCAGTCAGTGAGCGTGGTAACAAATGACGTTAAATCTAGCAGGATTCCATAAGCTTCACTGTGTCCCACTATTCGCCTACGCAATGATTAAATTCAGGCAAACTTTAGCATACAACCTCTTTGGACAAATGAAAAGATGATACAACATTTAATACTTAGGAAAATAGCATTTAAGACTTAAATACTTTTTAAGGGCCTTAATTTTCTCTAAATTGATTTATCAACGGTTAATACTTTAAGACCCCATGGACACTGGACACTAGGGCTGAACGATATTCTGTTTTAACATCGACATCGCGATGTGCGAATGAGCGATAGTCACATCGCCGGAACATGCGATGTGAAGGATAGTAGCACCAACAGCGTATTAAGAAAACGGTAGCACACAGTAAACACGAGTCAAAATCAATCAAAATCAGCTATTTGGGACTATTTCGTCTACAAAAAGGAAGATGTTGACCAAAAAGGGGTACTTTTCTGGAGTGTTATAAAGTTGTGGATGGTTGTCTTTTTTAAAAAGTCTTTTATTTTTGATGAAATAAATGCGACCGTTATGAAAGCGGCACAGACTGCTTTAAAACTTTCACAGAGACCTCAAACAGAAAACACAAAGCCTTTCGTTAAAGCGAATTTCGTTTTGTATTAGTTGTATCTTAATTTTAATCAGTGTTTCATTATCCAATTTCCTGGAACTACAATATTGCAGGAGCAGCACGCGCTATAGTGCTTTCACATACTGCCTTTACAGTATGTTAACTGATCCGCGGCTGTACCAGAAACACACACTCACTATTTTTTTTTATTTCAAATCCAGAAATTATCAGCAATTTTTATTTAACTACATGAACGCGTCACTGCATCAGCACCGAAAACATAGAGAGAGAGAGAGAGAGAGAGAGAGAGAGAGAGAGAGAGAGAGAGAGAGAGAGAGAGAGAGAGAGAGAGAGAGAGAGAGAGAGAGAGAGAGAGAGAGAGAGAGAGAGAGAGAGAGAGAGAGAGAGAGAGAGAGAGAGAGAGAGAGAGAGAGAGAGAGAGAGAGAGAGAGAGAGAGAGAGAGAGAGAGAGAAATTTTGGAATTCAAATTTTGGAATAAAATATTAAGTGGCCTTTTTGTCACTTGTAATGAAGCTTGCTTATTAGTGAAATTATTAATATCATGGAATGGTAATTGTTGACTTTAGCCTGGATTGATGGCTCGCAATATATATCGTTGGGAAAAAAATATCGCAATGTAATTTGTTTTCCAATATCGTGCAGCCCTAATGGACACCCAGTTTTAATTTATTAATCTGAAAGTTTAACACTACTAGAGATGAGGAAAATGTAAATGCAATAAAAAAAGAAAGATTCTTAAATGATTCTGAATCAGTCCACAAAAAAAAATATGAATAATATAAAGATTTAAATGAATTTTGTGAATAAAGTTTGCACGTCTCATTTATTTATTTTTTAAAGTTGTATGTTTCATATAATCTAGAATAGATATGGAATAAATAGCATTCAATACAAAATGAGTATCTCTCATATATTGAAATCGAGTTTTTATGTGAAAGATTTGCTTTGTTGTGCATTTTAATCATATTACAAAATAATTTATTGAGGCCAAACATAAATAACATTATAAACTGGTCACTTCACCACGTGACAGCTACAAAGAGGCTCCTGATTGGTTAACGCGGCGCGAATTGACGCAGAAGTTCAGATTTTTCAACTCGGGCAGCAGACACGAATTCGCGTCAAACGCGTGAATGCACAATAAAATCATTCGTGCGTAACGCGCTTAACGCGCCAGACGCACAATTCGCGGCATTCGAATGAGGCGTATTCGCGTCTACCGTGCCGCGCTCTACGCCTCATTCGCGCCGCAGGAATTTTTTACGCGCGTAACACGTCTTTGCATTGACTTAACATTGAAATCACTTGCGCCTGACGCGCTATTCGCGTCCGGTGTGAACGCACCATGAGGATTGTTTCTCTCCCCTACCGTTCCTTTAAATAAGTGTCTTGCACATTTTCACCCATCACAGAGGAAAAACCATAGACTGTAAAAAATATGGACAAAGCGTCTGTGACGTCGCCCATAGACTTTCTGAAGAACGGTTTTGAAGCCGTTTATGGGGGGTATGGGCGGCGCCATCTTGGAAAATCTTGGAAAATCCTAACCCCGCCCACCTTCTGGCCAATCCATATATGGGTAAAGGACGCAGCGCGCGTCACTCAGCTCGCTCTGCTACTCCGGTTATCTCTGTACATTTTAGGCAACGAAATATGTTATAAAACACCATACTAACTCTTTTCGTTTTCATTTAAAGAAATCTTAAACATTATGGCCACAAAAATGTGGTTCAGGCAACGCGTATTGATTATATTCACTGCATATAACGTTTGCCTATAACAAAACGAAATATAAAACACAAACCTGCCTCTTTTCGTTTTAAATATAATATACAAATATTAAACATTTTAATATGGTCCAGGCAATATGTGCATTTGTACTAAACAACAGATGTTGCAGTAAACATTACAGATCATCTTCGTTGAAAAATTTAAAATGACAAAACTCAACCCAGTCTCTTTTTGTTAAATTTCAGTTTTATCAATATTAGCTATTATAAAAGTACAAAGTAAAAGGTACAAGAAGATATACAAATAAAGCAAACAATTCAGTCAAACATACAAAGTCAGCGCTCTAGTCTAACCATACAACGGTAAAGTTAAATAGCTTATAAAATTATGAAACTTCCCCTCAGCCAAAACGATTGGCCAGGGAACAAATTATAGATTCACGAGACCAAAAATCGCCCGTTAGATATACACAAGACGAATTATATCTCATATTTAACCACTACAGAGACGCCAGAGTCAGCGGCAAACGTGAGAACAACTAGCCGAGGAAAGGCTGTTCCAAGCGGGGTACATGAGCGCCGAGTGCCCGGTCATCGCTGGATCTCACAACCTGGATAAAATTCATAAATCTTTATAAATAAACCACAGATTTGAGCTTTAAACAACTACATTCTCGCCTGAAAAACTCTTAAAACTACATTTCATGATTCAAAAACAGAAGTATTATATTTCAACTGTGTTAAAAAAATGGCGCTTCTTATGTTGTCATTCTCCTTGGCGCTGCCTTATCAGCGGTCAATCAAGCTGTCAATCAAAGTTAACCACGCCCTTATTTGTCATACATTTTATATCTAAATACGATCTAAACTAACGAGTCAGAAAAAAATCCACCCCCCTCACAGTTGTCAGGCACTCGGAACCTATCGAAAAATACAATAAAAGTCCATGGGACCAACCTGTAAAAACATGAATTTATGCTGTGAAAACGGACATTTTAACATTGGGTCTATGGACATTTTCTTCCTTTTGGGACCTTCCTCTAGCGGATTTTCGATGTATTGCAGTTTTTCGCACTTCTGGGTAGGCTTCATTTTTCAGATTAGAATGTTGCCGCTTGGGAAAAACGAACGGGTCTTTCAGAAAGCATGGTAGAGGGAAAGTAGGAACAGACTAAAGAGTGACAGTGGGCCAATAAAAATCTCCCCCCCTCTCTCTCTCTCTCCCTCTCTCCCACTGAAATAACTTGTGCAGAAACTTTTTTTTTTCATCCTGGTTCCTGGAGAGAATTGGCAGCCCATTTTATTGGACCCAAGGGAAATTACATGCTTTATATTCCATCTCCCCACACATGTCAGGACAAGAGCACATCTGTCCAGAGTTGACACTGGGATGAATAGAAGGGGAGAAAAAGAGCAAGGGCGGTGAGAGACAGAGAAAGGGAGAAAGAGAGAAGGGAGATGAAAAGTGCTGATCGCTGAACATGGAAGAACTGAGATGTTTATGTGATATCAATAGTTGTTTCAAAAGCTAGAGAGCCTAAATGCAGATGTAAACAGAGTCTAAAACATTTTGTAGTACGTTTTCGTAGAGTAGACAGTCGATGAGTTAAAAAAAACACACAAAAGACCACCTACTCCCTGCATACTGACCTAATGTGTAAACATTATGGGAAACATGCTAGCCAGACAGGATTTAAACTTTGTCGGTTTCCAAATTTGGTTTGAAGATGAAAAACGTACCAAGCACAATGCTCTCTCACCATTCCTGATTTCTAACACGCACTCACAGTGTTCAGCATGGTCTTGCAGCTATCAGAGCAAAGTTGCTGTTTACTCATTTTTCCGTCGTCTCCTTTCACGTACATATGCAAACGTGCAAGCTTATTTCATCTATTAGATCAAAACATCTGTAAAAGCCCATTCATTTACTCGCCAATATACCCTCCCCTCAAAGAATCAGGACAGAAGTGGTCAAAAGTTCTCAAAAGAGAATAGAGGTTAAAACAACAGGTGTAAATGGGAATGTGTCTCCCTCGTCAACCTGTGATCCGATCAACCAAAATGCATCTTAACACCAGGTGTAAACAGGGCCACAAAGGCAGTTCAAAACAGCAGGAAGCAATTATTTTGCCTTTTAAAGGAGTCATGAACTGAAAAATATAAGAGGTCATCATATTATAAGAATATCCTGTAAGTTTCAGACCCGCCCACTGGCGTTAGTGAGATGAGGAAGAAAGAGCAGCACAGGGTAACTTACTGGACTAAAAATAACATTACCTTCCAAAGGATCCTAATGCTAGGAATGTGGATATTTATTTCCAACAATGTGAATGTCTCAGTAGAACATTAGGCTATTCGTATTCTGTACATTTCACTGGATTCTTTGGTAAATCAGTCCGCAAACCCGGCGCTGGCTTTGCAGGATTTTACGATATGGACTCGACAGTATTGCCACAACGTGCAAGTAACCCTGTTCATTCTAATGCCTGATCTGTGACCAGTGATTTCTGATGTAATGATTCATGTAGCTACAGTCAGATGTTTTTGTCCTGTCAGTAAATCAAATAAGTGACTAAACGGTCAACTTCAAATTGTTTCTCTTAGTAGGATGTAAATAATCTGTTATTTAAACTGACATATATATATAAATAAAACGATCAAAGAACCAGGGCTCGAGACTTACGGCGTCCTATCGTCCTGGGGACGATAGAAAATGTGTTTAGGACGAACAGAAATGTTCTCCAGGACGCCTACAGGACGAAAGACATTTTTGTATGCGTGTTCATTTATTACTAGCCTATTAGGGTAACTTACTTAGAAAATGGCAAAATTAACCGACCAAGCGCTGACTACAACGGAGCGCGTCTTCTCATGCTGTTACTATAGTTACTATCACTGGCCGACTACTCACCCGGAGACTTGTTTTGCGGTACATCTATCACATGGCTTATTTTCACAGATGAAAACGAGACGATAACTAAAAAACTAGTTTTGAATGACAAAAACTATGGCGAAAATCTATTGTCATTTTCGTCAACGAATAAAAAATAGACAAAAAAATGTTAGATAGTGACGATTTGGGAAGCGATCCAGTCAGAACTGATGTCCTGCGTTTGTGGTAGATGCGCACATTTGTACATTTGTACTGTAACGTGCTGATCTACCCAGCGGCACACGGGTTGACATGCGCTGCATGTCTCATAAAACGTTAAAAAATGTAAACGTCTGTGAGAATGAGTAGAGCAGACATATAGATCTGAATAAGAGTGACGACGGAAAAAAAGAGCTCTATTCGGTGCGGTTTTCTGTGCGCACACACCCGACCCGAAGCGTGCAGCCATGCACACATAGACACCTATACAGCACGCGAGTACTGAATTGAGCTCTCTTTCGTGTCTGAATGGACAAATACACACAACATTATTAGGGGTGGGGGGAAAAATCGATTCTTAGATGAATCGCGATTCGGGACGTGGACGATTCTGAATCGATTCACAAATGTCAAAAATCGATTTTCAAAAAAAAAAAAATTCTAATAACGTAACATTGACGGAACGCAAAAGGCGGAACTCTGAAGCGGACGTGCACGTGCGCGGACAGTCTGTGGCGTGCACATAACAGAGACGCGCACATAACGGACGCATGATGGCTAAGCGCCAAATGTGCAATGCCAGTCACAAAAAGTTACATTTTGACTGTAAGTTACTCTCTGCAGATGTTCATTCACTTTCTTCGTATAAGCTGTTTTTGATTGTGGTATACAGCAAACATTTCAAGTCATAACTCTTTATTATTTAGTTGTGTACTATAAGTCAAGAGCGACTTTGTATGTTACTAATTATTCAGAATATGCATAAGTCCACAAGCATTATACGTTATGATAGCTTCTGGTACATTATTCTATATTTTTGAACGAAAACTGTTTGTGAATTTGCTACAGCAAAATGTTTTTGTTTTTTTTTGTATGAAGGATTATATTGCTAATTGGAAATAACAAGAGGATGTTGGTTAGAAGTCTATTATTAAATGCTACTATGCTAGAGATTCAGAATATGCTGAAGTTTGTATTAATTTACTACAAGTATGCTGCTAGTACAAGCACACATTTATTTTCCTGTTGGTTCTCAGCAATGTTGGGACATATGCTGGCAAATGTAACCTTACAGTTGACTTGCCAAATCACTTCCATTTGTTTTATTAATAAAATTAATATAGGAAGTATTAGAAGTAAGTTCGTTATGGGTCATCATAAATACTTTGCTTTAAAAGTGCCAAGTAAAAACATTTTTTCAATGTTTTTGATAAAAGGCACTTCCCTGAGAATTGAACTTAATAAATGTGAAAAAGACACTTTAATGTTTATGTTTGTCATTCTGTATAGCAAAGCAGATGAGAGTAGATCATGATCAGAAACCTGATTAGAAATCATTATGAATAAAATCGAATTGTTTTGAATCGAAAATCTTTTTGAATCGAAAATCGATTTTGAATCGAATCGTGGCCTCAAGAATCGGAATCGAATCGAATCGTGAGATGGTAAAAGATTCCCACCCCTAAACATTATGTCGAAATGTCCGTTTTGGAGAGTATTCACTTAAACAGTCTTAAACAGTTTGGAGTGCATCGGATGTGCATCAGTGCAATTGGATCCGCATGTCATTGGACATGATCCGATGTCTTAAAGTGACAGTGGGTAATAAACCTAATGCGGTCTGTGTCCTTAATATTGATCAAGCAACAAAAGAAAAAGAGAAAAGCATTCACTGCTCGCTAATAGCTTTAATAAGGATTCATTATATTTAATTCAAACAAATAAATATGTCTGCTGCTTGAAAGAATAAAGAATGATGATATTTTTGAGATATGTAGTCACCAGTATTTATTTGTTATTGTTTAATCCAACCAACTCAAAAAGTTTTAAGCTGTATGTATTTCTCTTAATTTTCGTATATGTAAAAAAAAAAAAAAAAAAAAAAAAGGATTTGTTCTGCATGAATACAAAAAAGCATTTAACTCCTGTTATTTTTTTATTAAATCTGTTTTTTACTTGTTTACAGAGTATACTTTGAATGGAGCTAAATAAATCTAATAATATATATCAAAACATTTTAATGGCGTTTTTATTATGTGACTAACAACTATAGATGATAATAACAAATTACAGAAACAACATGTTTATTTTGGGACGGTTGACATTCACTTTAGGACGGTTCAAATTGATTTTCAGGACGGAGGTGAAAAAAGTTAGTCTGGAGCCCTGCAAAGAACGCTCCGTTTACAATTGCTTTCTAAGTAAAAATCATACTAACATTATATGTGCACCCCAGGAAACATTATGAAACAATAAAACTATGCAATTCATGACCCCTTTAAATTACCTTCATGTGAAAAAGTCTAAGACAGGACATAGCCTTACCGGCTAATGAAAAATGTCATCCAATATCAGAACAAGAGAAAAATTTAGATAACACAATCCAAATCAGGATCTAAGCCATAGTTAGCAAGCCATAGTATATATCAGACATCTTTATTTAGAGCAGGTTGTCTCAATTCAAACAAGCCCACACACATGCTTAGATCTTGAGAAAATCCTCATGGAGTGACATGACATGCTGCTTGGCTAAAGCTATAGGACTTCCGGGATCAGATCACGTCTTTAACACTTTAAAAAAGTTTAACCAATGGAAACTGGATCTCTGGTATGGTACGTAGGGACGATGTGTAGAGACCAATTAGACGCCGTTTTAGAGCTGGAGCGCGTCTGGACTGGGATGATCGCTCCAATAATCAGACCTTGATTTAACGTGCACCACAGAATAGGAGCGCACACAGCTGAAATAGCGCAGGAAGATAATCACTCTCAACCAGGATATTATTACTTATTACATGAAATTCTAAATATTTTTATGCTTTGTTGCGTTTACACATATAGGTAGCTCATGATGACAAGAAATTAGTAGTCAGTATTGGCTGAAAAAATTCTGATCGGAGCATCACTAGCATGTACTGTGCAGCAAGATGATAATTGGGTAAAGGGTGTAAACATATAAATGGAAAAGATTATTATTCATCCATGCCCTGTCCTCGTTTGGGTCGTCCCATTCAATATTTAACCAGTCACAGTCAGTGGAGCGCAATGAGGCCTGCTAAAACAGAACAGGTGTCTTTTCAAAATCATTTAGCATTCTGCTGTGATGGGAGGATGAACTCCTGAACTGATAAAAAAGGAGTGAAAGAGGAGTGAAAATCAATGTCCCTCACAATGGCACATGCAGGTAATGGAAACATCACTCACTCGTCCAATCAGACGCCTTGCCTGAGCAGAAGAGGATGTATGGGTATGAATTAAATTAGGCCGCCCAAAATATTCTCAGTGCTCATGCCCCATACACACAATCCCTCATCTCTCATCCGTTGTAAGGAGGAGAACGAGAATATTAATACAAATCAAACATCAGCCAAGCAAAGGATGGCCAACCTCACCCACACAATCACAAAACCCATCAAGCTCATCATTACCAACCACACACATACAGAAAACAGAGACACACACACACATAGCTGTTGCAAAACTGTTCATTTCATCGTAGTGACAACAGAATGTCTATTTGTAATTAAAACGAAACTAATAACTGTCTAACTGTAAAGGACTGTCTCAACTCTACAAGTAAAACAGCAAACAGGACAATGCATAAAACAGAGCATTTATCAACATGTCACCAGCATTCAGCTTAAATCACTATGATTGATGTTTAATCCATAGATAAAAAGAATCCTAGATATCAAGCTGCAGAAAAAAAAATTGAATTTATTTATTTATTAAAAATATCATGTGTGATGTTTTTTTATCCATCAAGTCTGAGTGGATTCCCAAGGGTACAACATCTCATTCTTTTGACATGAAGGACCTTGTACATCAGCTAACAGATTCAAACATTGGCAGTTACAATCGTCACCTTTTTGGGCACAGGTTAAACGCTCAATTTGACTTGAACGCTCAAACATTCGCTTCGATCACATCAATCTAGTTTTTTTGGTTTATAATGCAAGCCAGTTGATAAAATTTGAAAGAAAGGAAAAAACTATATTTAGCACAAAAAACAGTCATCTCTAGGGAAGCACTATTATAGATAATTATTTGTAAATATTACGTAGGGATGCAACAACTAATCGATCAAATTGATAATAATTGATAATGAAAATAATCGACAACAAATGCCATTATTAATTAGTGCACATCAAACAGACGGGACGCGAAAGGAAACCAATTAAAATTCAGAGCAAAAAAAAATTAAATCATTTTGATGAAATATCTGTTGTTGGACATTAAATTTAGGTTTAAAAGTCCACATGTAATTCAAGAATTTTATAAGAGTGGTAACAGTAAAGGGATAACAGCGTGTAATTGCATAAATGTAAGACATTTCTTACATTTACAGGAAAAAGAATTGACAGTCAAGTCAAGTCACATTTATCTATATAGCGCTTTTTACAATGCAGATTGTTTCAAAGCAGCTTTACAGATTATTATAGGAAAATAATGCAACAAAGTTTGTTTCCAGAAGAAAAGAGTGTCACAGTCCAGCTTAAAGGGGTCATATAATGGTACATGCACTTTTACAAGTTGATGGTACTGAAATGTGTGTTGGCAGTGCCTGTACACAACCATCATAAAATGATCCATGATCATAAAAAAATCCATCCAGTGTTTTTTTTTAAATCTCCTTATGTTTTCCAATCTCTCAGATCAAGCCGTTCGACCTAGTGACGTCACACGGTCGGATGCCCATCCCACGATTTTTTATTGACAGCAGCGTTTCAACGCAGTCCCGCCCTTGCTCGTGAGCGAGCTGTCTGTCATCATAGTCTGCGCGTCATTGTTGATACTTACTGGAGCACTGTCTATGAGCAGAATGGCGTCTAAGCGATTGTGGTGTTCTGTTCTTGGGTGTAATGCACAGCAGTCTTTTTGATGTTCCTAAATCCGAACCGCTGAAGACGCAGTGGCTGAGTTTGTTTTCGAAAGGAAATATTCCCCACGATCAACGTCAATGCTTTCATGTTTGTGCGAATCATTTCACACACCAGACTGCTTTACAAAAGAGGGTCAGTATAAAGCTGGTTTTGCTAAGAAGCTGCTCCTGAAAAAAGGATCGGTACCAACTATTCGTGTTCCTGCTGCACCTCCAGAAGAAGTGAGTGTAACGTTTTATTAACCTTTATATTAATCTTTGCAAATCGCTAGCTGCACGCTTCACGATGAATGCGGCTATTTTTACACTCAGGGTACATTACGGCATGTTTTCTATGTACGACGTTATAAATTTAATTCATTATCCCATGTTTATAATAAACAACACGTTATGGTTATTGTGTTACAAACGGTGTACGCACAGAACAGAGGGGCAGGGTGAGCAAAGCTCATTATCATTTAAAGACACAGGCACTGAAATGGCGTGCTGAAAACAGAGCTGTTTTTGACCAGGTAAAATGAGTGTTTTCTTACAATACTAATGAGAATTTTTAATTAAAGTATATTACAAACTTTTAATTTAGACCCTAAAGAATCATATTAGCTTGTACAAAAATGGCATTATATGACCCCTTTAAGTAAGTTCAGTGATGTTTCATTTTGACAGTAACAGGTTACTGTGTCCAGAGTGAAGATGTGTGTTCCTGCAGAACATTCCTCTTATCTGTTACCACCAAGTTTGTGTTTTTTGTTTATTATCTTTATTATTATATTCATTTTTAATGTAGGGATTTAAACTAAAAATATTTAAAAATTTGTAGGGGGGAAAGCTTCAGGCATACCAATGGTTTAACACCATTGTCATTGGCCAATGCCAAAATGGTCACCAATCTATTGTGCATACCTTGCCCAAAATTAACAATAAGAAGCATCAATGCATCTTAGAATGGAGTAGTTTTCTCAGCCTCTAAGGAAAAGAATAAAAGAAGGTGGTAACATACATGGTAAAATAACTTCCAAAGTTGACCAATATCAGCCTTGACTGCATGTGAATATCAACATCCAGACGTTCCAACAGGGAACTGCAGAGAGGGACCTCTGGGAATCCTAGTTATAATAAAATACTATATGTCCATTTTCATTAGGGAATTGTCATGGCCTTCTTTCTCTTGCATCTTATTGAAGATAGAAGATCACAATAATGAGTCTACATGGATCAGTCATGTTAAAAGAATTACTCTTCCCTCCCTAATGTGAAATACTCATCATGGTCCTCCCAACCTAAATCTTAATGGAAAAAAAAAAAAAAAACCACCATGTCAAATGTTATTAGTTTTTTAGCAATAAATCAACATTTACTATAGTCTTTGCTTCCTCACACTTATCTTGTTTTATTCATCCCACAACAGTGACCTATAAGAACAAAACACTGCAGGCTTTCATCAGCATAGCTGAATAAAACAGTTTTGTGTCATACTCTAGTCAGACAATGCCAAAAATACAAATTAAAAAAAGATTGAATTGTTTGGAGAAGTTTTAACCTTGCGGAGGAACAAATGAAAAGGTGCCAGGTGTGAGTAATGTTCGGGCTAGACTCCTCACGCAAGGTCGGACATTGCTCTCCGATTGTGGATCATTCCACCAGCGACGTTCACGGCCATAACAAACAGCTGCATGTGCCAGAACGACGTTCAGGGTGCTAATAGAAATCATGACATTTCATGAATTATGCCAATAAAGAATGCAGCACTGATGAAAACAGTTTAACACCGACTCTCCTGCTCGAACATGCTCTCGTCTTTCTCTCTCTTCTCCATCATCACAGATGAGGTTTATTTTTCCATCCATAGTCTTTGAAATTGGACACACTGCTTAGTGCAGTCTGTCAATTTAACTTTAACTGCTTGTAATAACTTTATCTGCACGCACACACTGGGGTCTCTATCCCACTTATCTATTGGATTTTTTTGTTATCGGAATTAGGAAAATGTTTCAGATAAAAAGGACACTGAACAAAAATGAGTGTCCTAAAGCAACGCACTCATAGTGCTTCTAGGGTCACGTTCTCAAATGAATTAGACCATATCTTGTTATGAGTCTGTGCTCAGAATAGAAAGCAAGTGATTCTGGTCCCCCAAGCACTCCATAGCTAAAAAAAAAAAAAAAAAAAACAATAATTTTGCCTAGTCACTTAGGCCTATTTGAAATGTGTAGGCTTTAATGTATTCTTACTTTTTTTTTTTTGAAAGATCAATTAAAAGCTCAGTCTTTAAAAATGATCAAAGCCACAATAAAGTAAAATAGATATTAATAAAAAAAAAATTATATATATATATATATATATATATATATATATATATATATATATATATATTATATATATATATATATTTTTTTTTTTTTTTTTTTAGGGTGGTCCTCATTTTTAAAGTCTCCCAATTGTCATGCTCTTAACCCTTCAAATTGTTCCTTTATATAAGAAAATACAGCATGCCAATTTTTATGGCAGTAACATAATAATTACTGGTAGCTCAATAGCTTTCTGAGATTTTGAGGATTTTTGTAAAAAACGATCATTTTAATTGGTATTGTACCTGGCTAGTAAAATTCCAAAAAAATCTCCACATATTCCATTATATGCTCCATATATTCCTAAATATGTATTTTAGATGCATATCTCAGTTTACTTATTGTAGAAACTAAATCCAAATTAATCCATCCATGACCCGGTTTAGCAGATTTACCTTTCCTGGTGGAATCAATACATATATTTCTATTGATGATGACCTTGCTTATTGTTTGGGTTTAGAGCACATTTTTTTGGTTTAAAAAATTACATTACATTCCTTGCAATTGAACTGGAACTTTGGCCGAATCAAGCAGATTATCAGGAGACACAGGCAATTATACATGCAATGAAAGTAGTCAATGATCACGCCGAGAGAGGAGTGGCTCTGATTCAAGAATACAATGGCTATCTCACACACTCTGAAGAACAATTGCAGTTTCTCCTTCATGTGCTGGAAGATCACCGACGGATCTATCCAGACTGCAAAAAGTCAACACTGGCTGCTGAGCATCAGAAATGAGGGATTGTTGAAAACTTTGTGCTTTTTTTTAGATTGTTGTCATTGTTGTCATGTCAGTGTTGCTCTGATTTCAATAAAATGTAGTTCATTTGCAGCAACTTTTAATATCACTTGCATATCACAATAACGCCGCACAGCTTAACATAGGCAATCTTCCACATGATTGAGCTACCTCTAAATATAATTTTTTTTCAACATTTTTGCATATTTCTAATTTTGAAGTTAAAAGGAACCGTTTAAGAGGTTAATGTTTGTGTGCAAACATTTTGCACACAAAAAAATCTCCAAGGACAACAGAATGACATCAACAGTAACAACACCATGAGAATAAAATATGCATTTCCTCTCCTATCTCCCGTATTCTCCTCTACACTTCCAACCATCCCTGCAGCATTGCATCTCTCTGTGTAAACTGCATTTAAAACTATGCTGTAAAAATAGAGTAGTTTTAATGGTCACCAAAAAAAAAGAAAAAAGGGAAAGCGTATTCAAAAAACTATTCACAAATTGTTTATCATCTTCACCCTCCTGGAGAGGCCTCTCTGTCATGTTTGCAGTACAAATGCAGGCAAACAGCAGGAGAGCTCGTCGCAAAAGGCATCAAACAATTAAGAAGTAGGAGGGAAAACCTGGGGCGACGTGGCAATCGGTAATAGTAATACATATTAATAAATATGAAATCACAGCACTCCGCTGAGTTACACACCGTCGGGCAAATGTCAGAGGTCAGATGTGGTAGGTGGCCAGGATGAATAGTTCAATGTGTGTGTTTGAGTATTCAGCAGGCTGCAATATCAAGCTGGCTTGTCAAGTTTGAGATGTAAGAAAGCTTTTACGAATGCCTTCCAGTGGAAAAGTGTTTGTGCAACCTGAGCAGGTTTCTACAAAAGACACAGCAGCAAAAATATCCTGCGAAATTACATGTCAAAGAGAAAGAGGAAAACTTTGATACAAGAAAACTTGACTAACATTATATATTAAAATAAATGCAACAAAAACTCTATGTGAGTACCTGACTGGGTTGCTGGTGAGTGACACTCTGAGGGAGTCCAGACAGGCAAACAGTCTCTCATCGGTGGCGCCACCTTTCAGCTCAATCAGAAACTCCTGAGGAGAGATTTGACTGCTGCTCCTCAAACCACCCTGTCAGAGAACAATGGAGAGAAAATACTATTAGATGGTCACAACTCACAAGCATTGAAACACTGTTTTGTAGATTTCAGTTTTTCCCTATTCAAGTAGACTGGAGCTCTACTTGCATGATTGGAAATTGCTGCCCGGGGCAGTACGTAGAGGGCTGCAGAGTAGACTTGCCTTAAAATAAGATTACATTATGTTTGTTTCTTTTTACAAATTTAAAGGCTCAATGTGTGGTTTGAAAAAAATCACAATGAATGAACAACAAATTCCTAAATTTCCTCTGAAAAGAAAATATTTTTCCGACTTAGTCTGAAAATTACATTTATTATCATTTGTAGGCTATTGAATATTGATCATCTTCTTCAAACTTCTTTTATTAGTTTGAAAGGCTTTCATTTTTTGGAGAAGCCAGCAAATAAACATGCCAAAAAGTGTGGCTGTCGCTTGCCAAATTTGAGATTAAGAGCTCCTAGAATTGACAAACAAAAATGCACAAAGATTTCTGCCTATTCAATTACTGACTAAACAAAACAGCAATTACTAGAATTAGTTGGCAAAACTTGTACTAAACCAAATATTGCACATTGCAAAATGAACATTAGTGAACATTCTTATTCTAACGTTTTATTTGTGTATTAAACAATGTGGGAAAAAAGGAAAACGAGGAGAAGGATAATGAGAAGTAGTAGAAAAAAGGAGGAAGAGAAGTAGTAGAAGGAGGAGGAGAAAAAGGAAAAGGAGAAGGAGAAAAGGGAGGAAAAAGAGGAGGAAAGGGAGGAAAAGGAAGAGGAAAAGGATAAGGAAAAGAAAGGAAATGGTGAAGGAGAATAAGAAAGATAAAGAGGAAAAGGAGGAATGACAACAACAAACAACAGGAAGAAAAACAAGCACAAAAATAAAATTAGTAAACCTCCACACCTCCCAATGTCATATAAATCCTGTGACATAGATCTAACAGAGACAATAAAAAAAAATTCTTCTATTTTTGTCATTGTTTGTGGTTCTTGAAGACACTGCATGTTAATGAGGAAAATAATTATGTGTGATTTATCTTTAAGATTTTTTTTCTCTGAACATGCATGCCTTTGCTTGCTTCCACATATTTAGACATTTTTCGAGTAATCTTGCACACAATGGGTGGGTGACAGACTGGTATTGAATACTCATTTGCAAAGTCACAGTTTCGGTTCATATGTCACCAGTAGTGGTGCACAGTTAGATTCATTTAAGGCCAAAACGATACTGATATTTGAAACTTAAGGTCAATCACAAAGAAGAACTTTAGGATATTTCACATGCATTAAAGCCTATAGGAACACTATAGGCAAACTAGTAAAAACCATGCAGCATCACACATGTCACAAATGCATTAAAAAAACAAGAGAAATGCAAATACTAGCTTCAAAATAGATCATTATTGTCTATGATTGCTCTTGAGGGTTTGTTTAGGTTAGTAAAGCAAATCACTAAGAATGAAGTAGTTTAGGGGGAGGATAAACAGCAGGATAAACTGTCACTCATATTCAAGTACAGTCAAGATTTAAATTTCCATCTTTCTTTTAGTGTGCTTTCAGACTTGGTTTGATTATCTGGTCTGAACCAGAGTTCAATTGCATTCGACAGCATTCACATAACCCAAACAAACCAACTCAAACGTCAATCAAACCCAGGTGTGCACCAAAAGTGCTAGTGTGAAAGCACCCTTAGTCAATGAACTCTTCTGGGCTGCCATTTAGCCATTCAAGATAATTACCGTAATTACCTATACATTCATACTACTCAATTCAATTGGATTTAATACTTACATTTCAAATGTGTTGTTAGAAATGGCCAGCAGAGTTTGGTTATTTACAGGAGACGTTTCACCTCTAGTGTATGTTGGGCGGTGGGGTTTGTGTTCAGCTACCATTATGTAAGATCTCTATCTCTCTCTATCTCTCTCTATCTCTCTCTCTCTATCTCTCTCTCTCTATCTCTCTCTCTCTATCTCTCTCTATCTCTCTCTATCTCTCTCTATCTCTCTCTATCTCTCTCTATCTCTCTCTCTCTCTCTCTCTCGACGTTTCACCTCTAGTGTATGTTGGGCGGTGGGGTTTGTGTTCAGCTACCATTATGTAAGATCTCTATCTCTCTCTATCTCTCTCTATCTCTCTCTATCTCTCTCTCTCTATCTCTCTCTATCTCTCTCTATCTCTCTCTCTCTCTATCTCTCTCTATCTCTCTCTATCTCTCTCTATCTCTCTCTCTCTATCTCTCTCTATCTCTCTCTCTCTATCTCTCTCTATCTCTCTCTATCTCTCTCTATCTCTCTCTCTCTATCTCTCTCTATCTCTCTCTATCTCTCTCTATCTCATTTTCTAACCAGGAATTGTTGATTCTTGTAGCCAGGACACAAACATTGCCAGTGGGAGACAGACACGGTCAGCAGCAGCAGGTCATTACACCACAGGATCAGCCCTCCTTACCCTACCCATGATGCATTGGGCCTGTGGGGTGCTGCCCTGACTGTCCCCTCCGCAGGAAACGGGAGGTCTTTATCATCACATACAAGAGATACAGCTGCTTCCAGTGAAATACTCTCCGCCCATCCCTTGTTCTCTTTCTTTACTGTACTGTCCTTCCTTTATAGTTCTCCATTTATTATCATGGTGACTGCTTTTTGTAACTTGAGGAAAGCAAACATTGTCTTTTGTTCTTCCTTTCCACTCAATAGCTAAATCTTCAGCAAATCCCAGGCAAAATATCAACCCCACACAACATATTTGGGATTTTACAAGAGATTCTGGCTGTTTGTGTTTAGAAGAAAAAAAAGAGAGAGAGACAAAGGAAAATCGTTTTGTTTATCTCTACAGAACCATCTTGTCTGGGCTACTTCACATAATGAGAGTTTCCTTGAAAACCTGGATTTTAAAATGTGTTCTGCATAGTTTATCCCGTTACTCCCGTCCCGATAATAAAAAATAAATAACACTAAAAATCTCATAGACAACAAAAGATAAAAGTGTCGGATAAGGGCGATGCTCATTCAGGATCAAGCCTGCTCTTTGAAACCTGCATTATCCAAACAAATCTTTACACATGAATATGGCTCGCAGCAACAACATCAAACAAAGAAAGTTTCACATTAAGCAGCCAAGTCATGATCTCACAGCAGAAGCTCCAATCACCTGGTGGCGTCTTCTGTCAGGAATCACAGGAGCGAAGGTAAACATCCTAGAGCATGCCCTGGGTCACGGATCGACCTGTCTGCTTAGTGCTGAACCCTCCGAGCCTGACAACAGGCCAATTAGATCAACTCTGCACAGGTTATGACATTAATAAACCATGAAGCCAAGTTTCCTTAGGTAATTGTAGCTATCACTCCCCTTAAGGTACTGCAAACCTGATTCTCATTAGTTAGTGGTGTCATTTAGCGGACAGTTTCATACAAAGTGACTTACAGTAGACTAATTGAGGAGACAGTCCCAGTGAAGCCACCAGGGTTAAGTGTCATGCTCAAGGGCAAAATAGTGATCGACGTAACATCAACAATTCCTAAGTCCCTAGTAGGGCAGCAAACCAGCATCCTGTGCGCTAACAAGCTCAGATCTGAAAGAATTAAGCTTGCGCTTTCCTACTCTCAATCACATTTCATAGTCGTCTAGACCAGGGATTTTCAATCTTTAAGGCCGGGACACACCAAGCATTTCTGACAGCAAGCATGAGGAGCAAACCCACTATAACTTTAAAAATACTACTGCTATTGTGCCACGTAATATAGTTTTAACCCCTTTAAACCCAAAGATCACCAGTGGCCCTAGATTATTGTTGTTCAACATTCACAGCACGTTTAAAATAAAATAAAAAAACTCTTCATTTATCTGGACAAACTTAGTATCATTAGAAAGATGTAAGACTCCAGCTTCGATATTTGACCACTGTTTATGATAAAACTTGGTTGCAGTGACAATTTCTTAATTTATGTCAGGAGTGCAAAATAATCAACCTGTAATTCTTGATATTTTGAATAGAATAACACGAATTCAATTCATATTCAGTGAATTCTGTTTGGTACATAAAAAAACCCAAAGAAATGTTTCTACACGTAAAACATGAAGCTATAAATACATGATTAAGATAGTAAATGATTGTATGTGATTTTTAATGTTTGTTTATAACAGGTTTACATGAGAAATTCTAAGCAGGTGCAGCGATTCTTATAAAAGGCTATAAAAAACATTTCAACAACAAGTTATTGCAAATACTCGTTGGTGGTTTAAAGTGAGTTTTAAGTGAAAGCAAAGGATTAATCGTATAAATTGCCTGATGTGGAGATGATAGTTGTGGCTCAGGTGCAGTTATATTTGACGATGTATTTTGTCAAAAGAATTTCACTTAAGTTCATAAGAAAAGTTTTGTTTTGTTTTCTAGAAAGACTTTATAATAGGTGGATAAATTATTATTGGGATCAAAGCAATGTGGATGGGAAAGCCTCAATGTCAAAATAAAGGCTAATAGCCTTAAAATTATAATAAATGGAGCAACACCATCGGTGCTCGATGATAAAATGATAAAAGAGTAATGAAGATTAGGTCTCATTCTTGACAGAGGTGTGAAAGGATTGTTGAACAATCGAAACATAAATGGAGCAGTTCGCCACACCAGATATAAACTGCAAGGCAGCTGCCTTTTATAAAAACAGCCATGATAAAGAAATGAACATTCTCAGATTAGGAAGGAAGGAAGGAAGGAAGGAAGGAAGGAAGGAAGGAAGGAAGGAAGGAAGGAAGGAAGGAAGGAAGGAAGGAAGGAAGGAAGGAAGGAAGGGAGGGAGGGAGGGAGGGAGGGAGGGAGGGAGGGAGGGAGGGAGGGAGGGAGGGAGGAAGGAAGGAAGGAAGGAAGGAAGGAAGGAAGGAAGGAAGGAAGGAAGGAAGGAAGGAAGGAAGGAAGGAAGGAAGGAAGGAAGGAAGGAAGGAAGGAAGGAAGGAAGGAAGGAAGGAAGGAAGGAAGGAAGGAAGAAATGTGTCCAGTCTGTTCTGGTATGCATTGGCTTGGCTTGCATGAGATATCATTATATATTCTGAACAGTTAAATAGAAGATATTAATGTTCTGCCATTTGAGCATGAATAGACTGAACTTGAAAACTTTGTTAGATGATTTGTTTGTTCTAATAAAATGATTTTGGCAAGCTCAAGCCATCCCCTGCTTTTCCTGTCTGCTCTGTCCTCTGCAATATTGTCTATAATTACATGCAAGCGGAAAAAAGCAGCGCATAAGCAAATGTCAGACATGCTTAGGGAATTGATCATCCATTTAAAGGACAGGTCACAAATGCCTCTAAAATGCCAGAGCCTCTCCCATCCAATCAGGGTGGAGAGCATCTGAGGGCATAAAAAAAAGCATCATCAAAATGTCCTATCAACCTGTTCAGCTTCCTGTGGTTGTGATAATTAACAGTGTGTTATGGTCAAATGTCACAACACGGAGTTTGAGTAAAAAAAAAAAAGTCTTGGAATTGATGATGCCTTATCTGCCACTGATCCACAGATGATGATGATGATGATGATGATGATAATGATGGGGATGATGGGGATAACGAAGGATATTTGGATATTTTTGGGAGAAAAAAAAAACCTCTAGTTTTAAAGTTCTAAACTCAAGTGCCAATTTCTAAGAATTTAATTGTTGGTGTCATGTCGATTTCATACATTCAAAAATAAATGAAATAATACTATACAAATTAAAATAATTAAAAATAAATTTTGAATACACTTGAGTGTACATATCCTAATCATTACTTGCAAACAAGTTTTCAAAAATATTTTTTACACCCATGCACAGTTTATATATTTGTTAAGGTAACAAACAAATTCAAAAGCACTTTGATTTGGACAAAAATAATAAATATTAATAATAACAATAATATTTTAAAACAAAACTGCTTAACTGCATTTTCCCCAAGAATAAATAATAAAAAGAAAAGTTATCACTAAAGATTCTAAAAGCTTTTGTTTTCATCTTTGACCAAGAATCACATCACTGACCCCTGTGTCTAATAGCAATCTCAACATGTGAGAACTGAGTTTTTCCACAACAAGGGAATGTACAGTTCCCCAGAATGTGGTGAAAAAGGCCAGTCCTCAAGGATGTCAGTGTGTGCATGAGTTCTTGCTTCGTGCTGCACATTTGATTTCACTGCTCGAGTCCTATGGGAGCTCATTTAATGTATCAGGTGTTGAGCTTTTTGTGGAGCAAATATCTGGGACATGCCCCCCCCCCCCCCCACCTTCCTTACTGCCATATTCTTTAACTAAAAAAAAAAAAAAAACATCCTAAACTGTCCTAAAAAAATAAATAAGATAAACCGTGTCTCTGGAAGTGTCAAGATCGCCAATTAATAACAAAAATGAAATAGCTTAGTATCTCTCTCTACCCCTAAGAGCAGAAAATAAAACGAAATCTAAAGTGTGCGTGTGGCAGGCAGGCACGCGCCAAGGCGGTCAGTCCCCGGGAAACATGGCCGTCTGCCCAGGTCTTCTCCTGCATGTCGTTTCTGGGCAAGTTTTTCCCCTGGTTCACGTTATGATTCATAATGAGCCAAATCATCATTACCCATCGAACCCTGAGATGCATAAATCACACACGCACACACACACTGAAAGCGGCCCAGCAAAACCCTTTAATGATTGTACTAATCTAACACCAGAGGAGCGCAGACATTGGCCTCTTCAGTTTAACTCTGGAAGCATCATTCACAACTTTTCTGTATAATAACAAAAAAAATATATTTTGAAGAATTGTCTGCACAGTGTCTAAAGCAATACTGGACCTCAATAAATTTCTCTGTATGGACAAAACACAAAAAGTAAAACTTATTTTTCTTGTGTTCAACAGAAGAAAGAATTACAACATATGGTTGAGTAAATGATGATAGAATTTTCATTTGTAATCCTTTAGGGAAGAAGTCTAGGCCACATTTTATCTAAAGGTGTAAATGCTATATTTCCTTCTACTGCCCTGCGATCATACAAATCATTACAATGAAAAATGCCAAAGTAGTTTACTGACTCAATGAGATTGCACATCTTTGAGACCTTTAAGGGTTTTAAAGCTGCAATCTGGATTTGGATGACATTTATTTTGGACTAATTTCAAATTGACTTCACGATTCCACTTTGAGCAAACTGGTTGTGAAGCCCCTGTCTCTGGCAGTACATAAGTTTCTATGATTTTAAAATAAAATGCTTAGCCCCAGGCTTTTCTAGAAGGTACGGGCATATAATGTGGTTTTCTCTCTTTAAACCGCACCTCAGCACAAACTCAGAAAAATATATATCCAACCCTTTCATCTGTGAAGTTTAATATGTGTCTCTTTCAAAATAAACTTCCAACTTCCTTGGGTTATTCTGCACGGTATTAGTCTCCCAGATGAATTGCTAAGGAATATGTTTGCCCTGAGCATCAGATGGCCTGCTAGTGGACAAGCCACCGGGGAGCACTTCAACACTGACTCCCAATTACAGACTGGGAATGAATGTCCACATCCTGATATCAAAGCAAAGGGCCACTTTGGTTGGAGAGAAAACAAGATCTAAGAGCTCGGAAGAGAATGTGCGCATAGGGCCTTTAATGACTAAGGATTTCAGGGTGTTGTTGTACCGAGACACAATGTACTCGAGCCCCATTGTTCATTCCCCGTTTCCATTCATACTCTCTCCTTCCCTTAGTCCTAATGATTCATCATATTTTCTGGTGCGAGTGGGAGGTCTGCACTGTCTAAACAGTATCTTACATTATTGAGATACAAACCACGCAGGAACTTCTCCATTTAGTGCCTTTAGAGATGGCATTAAGCAAAGAGCGAAAAGAGAGGAGCGCCGATACAGCCCTCTTCATCAACACAAAGGCTAACCTTAATGCATAATGCAAATGAGCACGGCAGCAATGGCTTGGCTCTCCTTTCAGCGCTCTGATATAATTAAGAGCTCTGGGGCCTGACTATTTGGGCCCGAGAGAGGACTTTTTTCCTGAATTCTTGTTCTTTTTCCTTCCCTCTCTTCATCCCACTTTCTAACATCTTGAACGTGTGTATTAAATCACCATCTTGTAGAAGTACTTATGGTTGCCCCAACAAGGTTAGAGTAGCTTTTATCATATCAAATCGGAGAATTATTCTGTGATCTATATTTAATTAGACGCGCTGACTCTTTGTGAACGGAACAACAGTCCCATTAGTCTCCAAATTTCCATTTCCAAAATAGAATCAGACACTGCTGACCTTCACTTGTACGGGCAGAAGAAAGAAAAGAGACACTAAACAAGAACACAGATGAGTATCTGTAACAACACTCGAGAGTCATTTGCTTTTCATAAGATAAACTGATAGCATATCTAATGGCATGGCACAAAAAAAAAGAGATCAAGGCAATGACAAACAAACAAAAACAAAATACACAACATGAAATTATATAAAAAAAATACTAAAATAAAGATCACTTTAAACTTCAACTTTTCAAGTTTCAAAAAGAACATTAAATATAATTGTGATTCAGCTTCTTTGACTTAAAAACAATACGGCGCTGTCATCCAGCTGAGGTGATGGACCAGAGGGAACATGTTTTATTATGAGAAAGAGTCTGAGCCCAGTGGAGACTTCAGTCAAAGTCTGCAATTGTATGGTGCCAAAAACAGAGACGTTTTGACAAGATACAGCCCATAAAGCTTGTCTCCCATTATGTCCTCAAGCAACTCTATCAAAAGACAATTTTTCACAACACAAAGACTTGAGTAGTGTACTTCACTTGCCTAGCAATATATCAAGGGTCCAGGCCACACAAATGGCCTCATGTGACAGTTCACAGAATTTGCACTCATTTCAGTGCCTTTCATTCATTCAGTCAATTTTTTCATTCATTCACTGCCCCTTGTTTATTTAGTAAATAGCTTGGTTAGTTTAATCATGCTGTCAGTTACCATGAAAAATAAAATAATGAATTCAACAAATAAATTAAATACAAACATCCTTTTCCTCCTTAAATCAGTGTAGAAAACAAGTCTAATTCAAAAAAAAAAAAGAGGAAAAAACACATAAGACCAGAACTCTGGTCATCTACCAGATTCTGATCCACAACACGAGTTTCTGCAGCTCACAGACAGCTGACACAGCATGCAGAATGTGAAGAGAGATGCATGGAGAAGCATGACATGGCCTGGGGTCTGTTGGTGGGTCTCGTATCAGCCCTGACTCAAAGCACACTACGGGAGAGAAGCTTGCCTCTATCCAAAGTTGATAAAACAGAGTTAAACAAAGTGACAGCAGCAGAAAGCCTATAATGTGCAAGGTGGAGATTGTGCATCCGTTTTCTGACTGAAGGAACTGCAAACATACACACACTCCGGCTGGGCTTGTTGAGCAGCTCTCCAGTGCCATCTAGGGGTTACAAAAAATATAAGAGGGAAATACTGCTGATGAGTAGGATATTAAAACTAAAAGGAGATGGTTAGCAGACTTTAGCAAAAAGTTAACTACATCAAACACATTCAC
Organism: Scardinius erythrophthalmus; assembly: GCF_964197995.2. Lineage (NCBI taxonomy): Eukaryota > Metazoa > Chordata > Actinopteri > Cypriniformes > Leuciscidae > Scardinius > Scardinius erythrophthalmus. Next base: position 24,725,032 of record NC_138245.1, on the reverse strand, counting down.
TTAAATAGCATTCATATACCACAGACTGACTTACTGTAAGCAGTTTTGGGAGTACTTTACTAAATCAAAAAATTATGGAATTTAGAAATAGGCATGTTGAAATAAGCATTTTCATCTTTAGCTTTCATGGGTTTAATGGATGTATAGCAAGTGATAAGAGATAGTTATTTGGCCGATGCAACAACAGGTCGCTAAAATAGTCTAATCCCAGTCACAGGAGTCTACTGCACAAAGTTTATACTGATCTTTCTCCAAATGTCCATAAAGCCTGACTAGTATTCAAATAAAACTTTTCACAAGTATCCACTCTCACTGAATCCAGAAAAAAAATTCAGACAACAACAATCAACTGTTTCCATACAGAGGTTTTGCAAACAAATGATAAGCTATACTGCCCCTCAGTGGTCATCGAATAAGCCAGATCAAGCAATCAGCCAATCAATCACTCAATCAAAATACAAAGCAATATCACAAGAACCGAACCTAAATAAATACAGTATTGTTCCGAATAGAAGAATTGTTCCGCTCTGGGGAGGTTGGCATGCGGGTGTCTCGGTGCAGCCTCGCTGGTGGATATGTTCAGCTCTTTGGGGATATCCAGAGCCTTTAGATGGATGATGGCTCCTCTGGTTAATAGGCAGCACCTCGTTTTTTTGTTTTTTTTTGCTGTTGTTGTTGTTTTTGGGGGGTGCGTGCTGGCATACTCGCCTGTCGATTTCTTCGACGTGTTTACTTTTAGGACCACGGTAAGCTTTTCTTTAACTGTTAGCATTTTTAGACTGTTAAGAAAAATTACTAAAAGTAACTTCAAGAAAGTTACTACTTTTATAATGCATCTGTGCTCTTTTTTAATTAATTGCCTCAGTTCACATTTATTTATTTTCCATGAAAAAGAGTGACAAGTACACATTTTCAAAATATCTCTTTTTGTCTTTCACAGAAAAAAAATTAAGTCAAACAAATATGGAATGACATGAGTTTGGGAAAAAAACAATAGCAATTCTTATTTTAGGGTGCACTATTCTTTTAATAAAAGCAACCGTTCCACTCCATCTATTTACCGATGTGATGCTGAGACCAGCGTGATGTTTTATAGCCTTTACTGTAAACAGTTACAGTTGAGAGCAATTAGGAGGCGTTTAGCATTCTTTGTTTGCTGTGTACAATCGTTGACGGGCAGGCATTTGTTTTACTCTCCTAATAATCGATCTGTTTAACAATCAATCAATCATTTTAATTGTGGTTTCAGCAGCGCCTGAAACCTGGAAACTGAGGTGCCATTAGAAAAAAGGTTTGATCGATGGAGGGTTGCAGGCATGGCACTCCACCCCACCACCAAACTGATGACCTGAAAGTGAGGGCAAAATATAGCAAGCACCCATCTTTATGGAAATACTCCTGTTTTAATGCATGTTACTAAAATGAATGTGAATTTTGTCTTATCCAGATGCTGATAATTACACAGCTCTCAAGAATGCTGTACATATTCAAACACGCACACCAGACGAAGGAACCACTTTCCAATCTACGCCTACATCCGTCAAAATCCAATTTATAAAGTGAGTGTAGGAAAGTCAGGCTTGATGTTTCTCAGAGTCCGCAGTACATCTATACAGGGGCATCAAAACTGACAAACAAAAAACACTCCCCTACCCCTCAAAAAAGCCTGACAGTTTCCCAGTGCATACACAGATGTAAGCTTCTAAAAAGCTTGACAGGCTGAGATCTTCTTAGACATATATACGGAAAGCCCTTGCTCATCTTCCACCACTGTGCTGACAAGAGCCCTCTGCCTCAGTAAATCTGTAGGCCACCTCACCGGGATAGAGAGAAAAAAAGTGTGGGCATTGTATCGCGCCCCAGCACCAGAACTGCATGTACCTTTCATCACACAAGACCCTACAGCGTGGCATTTTTCAACCTATTACCTCTCATTATAGCGCCCAAGAGGGAGTGGGGAGCATCTCTGAAACACACAGAGATAATTCGGCTTCTCTATATGCTCACTCTAGTAAGAAGCACAAAGAAGAAACAACGAAACGAGAATGTGACGTCCATGTCAAGCAAACCTGATCCTCTTTGTACTTTGTGAGAGACCTCTGCTGGTTTTGAGGTTTGACGTAGAGACATGCTGTAGAACGCGTAGACTTCAAATCACGTAGCTAGGCATGTGCCGGTATCAGATTTTCATGCTGCGATTAATTGATTGAGCTTTTATCACGGTATACGGTATTATCACGATATTTTAATTGCTCAAGAGAAACGGATGGATTGGGGGGGGATGTAGAAAAAAAAACTTGCATCACAATAGGTGTAATTGTGATTGTCAAAACATTTGGTAACTAAACAGAATTTTACACAATTTTCACGATTTCAATTCAATTCTTGGGATTTGATTTCAATCTTGATTCAATATTAACTCTTTGGATAGGCTAAATATTAGGTAGGCTACAGTAGATAGGCTACAGTAGATAGCCTACATGTTAATTTTTCTCAAGAAAAAATATATCTCACATAATGCTGTAAACATACAGAGAGCCCTGTCAGCTGGTATTATTTATTAAAGGTTAAAAATTAACAAATTAAATTAAATATAATTTGTTTTTCATTATAATAACAATTATGACAAAAGTAAAAATATAATACAAATGTAATATAGTGCACATGTTTAGCAAAATATTCCTATAGCTATTTTTTCTAGTCAACTAACGTGTTGGTCATTAAATGGCTTTCCTGAGGTAAATGTAACGTTCTGTGACATAATTGTTGTCCTGCAGTTTCATTGACCTCTTTCCGTGGCTGAAAAACACTGATTGATCGATATTGTGTATGAGGCATAAATACATTTCGGTAAGTTGTACTGTATCTTTAAATAAAAAGTAACAGATGATCGGTTTACTTGAACTGAGGCGCTACAGCTATCGGTCACGTCACATTTACAAGCGCCAAAACGGTATTTATTGTCTGAATTTCGTAATAAAATGGACAGAACCTGAGAGGTGAGAATTTTTTTCATATCAATAGTAACCTGCTCTGTCTAGTCTGTCGGTGTCAGTGTCCTCTTTGCTCCGTGATTTTTCTCTGCGTGAGAAAATGGATGTGAAAAGTGTGAAAAGTGTAAATTGCCTGAGTCTCACGCTGAATGCGTAGAGTTGACAGCCCTGCTTTTAGAAGGGGGATAAATCCTTTATTTTACTGTTTATGGATAAATCGTCGGCAGCGTTCCTCCTTCCGCCATGCTTCTCCATGTGAGGATTGTTTACAATAGAGTGCACACTGCGCCGCATGCACCAAGTGCTTCTACATGTGGGGATTGTTTACATCAGAGTGCGCAGGTGTTTCGCGCAGCATACGCAGTGTTTGTTTAAGCGGTTGATGGTAAATAAGCTAATGCGCGTTCTATAAATAAAAATTCTGATCTATTATTTTTGACGGTATTTTGAAGTGCCCGCGATAACAATATCGTGCATATTCATTACCGCGATTTATCGCATTACCGAATACCGGCACATCCCTACACGTAGCATAAGTGGTATGAAAAAAATCCTAAAGAATTGAACAATTCTTGCTCTCCAACAATCGATCTGTACTATTTCAATTCAGCTCAATGGATGCGCAGTGTACCTGTATTTGACGCACTGTACCATAAACTCTAAAGTGCCGTCGCTTTGCTGAGCGCTGTGTTTCTCGCACACACGCAGAGAGTGTGAGTCTTACATACCATGCAAACATGCCATTCTTTGTTGTATTTTCCTGTCAAAATAACGGCGTTCATTTGGAATTATTCAGCTTTAAAGAACAAGCAGAAGACTACATTCTCCAGTAGTGGCAGGAACTAATGTGCAAACAGCAATCTCATTGGCTAGCACTTACCTACTATCATCCCGGTTTTGATTTCAGCAAAACAGTTAGCGAAAATAGCGAACGCTGACAATGTGATTAATATTCATGAGCCCAACAGCTCATCAATCCTTACTGCCTTGTATATTGTTATTAGTAGTAGAATTAGTCGTAGTATTATCTTTTAATAATCATTACCATTATCTATTAATATCATCTTTTTTTTTTTGACAGAAACGCTGAATGAACAACAATATTCTTAAGCACCATCACCAGTCCTAAATTCAGTTAACCGTCATATTTTCCTAATTTCCAGTTTACACATTGTTTTTGGGGTCCATTTGGGATTTTTACAGAGCTATTGTATAAAAAAAATATACATTTTTAAATATACAAATGATATATCTTTTTTGGTTTACTTCTCAACTATACGTTTATGCTGTGTTTTGGGGATGTGTGGTATTTTCTTATTTACCACATAATTACTCCACACCACTACCTTACATTTGAAATACAAATTTTTTTCTGAAATAAATACTTCAGTGATGACAAACTAAATAGAAGTTGTTTCTGAATATTGATCTAGGTGTTAGAGACAGAATCCTGAATCCAGAATCCATCTGCAGATTAGAGAGAAAAAAGTAAGAATTGCAGCTATAGAAAAAAAATAATTATAATTTCATATACTCATTGTCAGAATTTGGAGACAATGAGCATATGAACCGTTGTGACGTGCTGCTTGTATTTATCACGTAGTAAAAATTACCCAAAACCAGTCGTCAGTGGATGTGAATCCGAAACGAGGACTGGTGGGACGTCGCCCTGCTCTACTTCACAGATGCTGAGTGAAAGGAGAATTTTAGAATGATGGGACACTCATTTATATGACACTTTATTCAACATGAACAAAAGCTTGTTCCGCACGTCATTATGCTATTTCCACGTCATTGCACATGCGCAGTCCTTTCAGTTTTGTTTTCAATCCGATCAAGTGTTTACATGTTCTCACAATCAGATTACAAAATAAACCACCCCTTTCAATCGGATCGAAAATTAATTTGGATTGCGCTCAGTCGGATCGATTAAGGTGTTTACATGAAGGCTTTTCAGTCTAATTGAGCTGTCAATCCGATAACTAACGGTTTATTTGGTTGCATGTAAACATAGCCATTGATTCATCTAATCGACCTGCTTGTACCATCATGTTTAACTTTTACACAAGCTGACAGTTCCCTGAGGTCTTTATAAGATAACTGTGACATTTTTTTGGTCAAATAGTGTTCTGTGCTCGTCTGTGAAGCCAACCAATGACAGAACAGTTTTCATGCTTTGCTTGAACTTTTGCCATTGTGTTAGAACCGGTTACACTGTTGTCGCTTGCGAAAACCAAATGGAGGTGCCATGGGTGGAAACGTGCAGATTAAGGGGCGGAAATATTATAATAAGATCCCCTTCCTACGTCAGAAGAGGAGTGAAATCTGATCGGCTTATTATTTGACATGCTTGCAGAGAAAGGCTTACCAAAACAGTTACTGGGTTGTAACTTGTCACTTTTCACGTTTTCTGTGTTGGTGGATGGACAAGGGACCCGATTATAACACTTAAAAATTATATGTCCCCTTTAAATATAATGTTCCTTATGGTGGTGATTAGGGATGTCCCGATCCGATCACGTGATCGGAAATCGGGCCCGATCATGTGGTTTCAGACTCGATCGGAATCGGACGTTACCTCCCGATCAGGACTCGGATATATATGTATATATATTCTCATTATTTTTTAACACATCTATAGTTATGCGGTGGCACTAGGGCTGCAGCTATCGATTCTTTTTGTAATCGATTAATCTAGCATTTAATCGATCGATTAATCGAGTAATCGGATAAAAAAAAATTAGTGTGTTTTTAAACAATCAAAACAAATAATGCATAACGAAAATGATGTGGCTGAAAAACTCCAACATTTGGCTCCAAAACTAAGCTTATTTATTGTAATTTTTACCCATTTAGTGTTTATAAGTGCCAGTGCCAACAATTATATAACAATACAGTTAAGTCAACTTTATACTGTATAAAACATGTATAACATGTAAAACTATGAATACAAACTTAAATAGTAAAGGCCATTTGCCCTTAGTTTTGTTTTCTTAATACAACATTACAAAAAAAGGATTGCACCTTCTGCAAATTACCCACCGGAGAACAAAAATAAATTAAATGAATATAAAATATCAAGCCAAACAGGTACACAATGTATACAATTTATATAAAAAAAAATAAGTGTAGCTTTGAAAAGGGGAATGTTTTATTGCAAATATGCATTTTGTTAAATAGAAAAAGAACAGCATTTTGTTTTTCACTTACGCTAGTTGAAGTATATTAGCACGTTTTGTAGCATTATATTTTTTTTGTTAATGTTCTATGTTCAATTACTTTGGTAGCCGATTATGTCTTCCCCAAAAGTACGAGTGGATTTGGAGAAGCAGGCTGGTGGGGAGTTTCATTTGTTTGTTGTTGTCTGTAACTATTTGGTAGACGTGACATAGCCTACAAACAAGGTCTCGCAAAGACTGCAATTCAATATTTGTTCCTCCATCATGTCTCGGTGTATACAGTGAATGCATTCTGAAATTGTTGCGTGGCTACATAAAAGTTTAAGCATATGTGATGCATTGCCGCGTGAGAGAGACGAGGGTGCGTGCGTGTGTGTGTGTGTGTGTGTGTGTGTGTGTGTGTGTGTGTGTGAAGGGGTTCTTTCTTTAGGCTATATTACGTTTACTTCTTAAAAACATCAAAGCTAAACATCATATCTAGTCAAACCGCATCACGACATCACTAAATACAGTATGGGATTAAAATCAGCGAACATCAATGTATATATAGGCTTAGGCACGGGCGGAAATATTGGCGCTGGGTCAAAAAAAATGCGGGGGACAGAATCGTTACCTTGTTTCAGCGACGCTGAAAGGAAGCGATCCCAAACTTTAGACATTTTCTGCCGTTTATGGACATCTACTCTCTGCAATCGCGCCAAATAAATTTAAAATGTATCACGCGCGATGGTGCTTCCTGAACATTGAACAACGGTCCGTGTGAAATCAGATCCCTGCGCGTATAGTGCGCGTCATAGGAATTTAACGAGGCTTCGAGGCAGAGTTTTTGCCTCGAGGAATGTTTGTAATCGAGTAAATCGAGTAACTCGATGAATCGTTGCAGCCCTAGGTGGCACAGAGTTAAAAAATACACGCTGCACGCTCTGCTAACGCGTGCAGTGTGAAACCGGCGAGTGCAGTTCCTAAAAGCACATTACTGGCTTTGCAAACACTGTGGAAATTTAATTTTTTTATTTGTTTACATGCCTGCTGGGTATTTTAAGTTGAGGTGATATTTGTTTATATATTAGACTTTTTTTATATTTAGTCCAAAAGTGAAGAATTTATGTTATTTATTACTTGATTGTTCAAGCTACCTCACAGAAGTGCTCTGTTTGTTAACAGAGTTGTTGAATTTTAAAATAAGGTGAATTAAATAAAAAGTAAGGAACATCCTGGATCTGTTTTTCGCTCTTCTTTATTCTTTTTTTATGTATTATAGAAGTATCGGATCGGGGTCGGTATCGGTAGATACTCAAAATCAAATGACTTGGACTCGAGGGCAAAAACACCTGATAGGGACATCCCTAGTGGTGATATTTGATTATCATTGTGGCTGATGCTATTACATTCTTATAATGAATGCAGGAAAATAATAACTACAATCAAAAATGAAAGAGGTGATGGTATACCAAGAGAGTATTCTCATTGCCTGTAGCACAAATTAGAAATAATTAATAAAAAAAATGATCAGGTCACAGAGCTACACGCCCTTATTCTAAAGAAGTGTGTGGTCAGTTAAAATGGGCCTCTCGATTGTGTCTTTAATTGCTTGTGCCCTCTCTCTCTCTCTCCATTTGACTGCTATACCTCCATTGTCACCATCACAGCTCATTGTCATGCAAAAGCCTGATTCATTAAAATGCACTCCATTACCAAACCTACAGTGTAATTATTAGATAAAGAATTTATCACATGCACCGAAATGCAAATCAAAAAGGTGTTCTTTCTCTCTCCATTAAAGTAATTGGTTTGCAAACACAGCCTTTCAGCAATGGCAAAAACTCAATTGAGAGTAGATTGTGGAAAGGCTATCCTGGCCTTGTTAAACCTTGGAGGGAATTACAGGACTGTGCTTATGGGAATTAAAGCATCAGGGGACGAAGAGGAAGAAAACAGACAAAAGATACGGCTGTTTATTGAACAAGTGAAAAAAAACTGTGGCATCCTTTTTCTTTCTTTGGTCAGAGTTGAAGAGCAACACACTACAGAGTTAGGGAGAGTTAGGGTGAAGACGAGGGAGAAAAGGGTCTGATCTGGTTTAACATCATGCCTATCTTATTTCATTGTGCACCTGCAATTTTCAAAAAAGCTTTTGTCGTCAATAGAATTCACGTTTATTCTGCAATTACCTCCTGAACGCGACAGGGGGTACATTACATTAAAAATTGAGCTATTATAATACGTTTAGAAACTGTTCCTCGAAAAGGCAGACAACCACAAGATGCACAATTAGTCAGAAGAGAAATTATTTTTCAGCAGTATGATGCGGTAAACAGGTGCACAACTAAAAACTTTTTTTTTTAGACGTCTTTCAGAACCAAAATAGCTGGATGTGTTCAAAGGTGAAGTCAGCACCTTTTGCAGCAGCTTAACCACTGAAAAGAATTGACTTGGTTTAAGGGCTTGCATTATTTACTAAAGAAACTGAAAAACACAATTTTTTCAATCAATCAGGTGCAGCCTTTCAAGACTAAAAACTAGAGAGACATAAATATTCATGTATCGCTTTATCTTATTTCAACAGTACTTATTGGAGTATTAAAATAACTATGAAGAGACCTTGAAGAGGGAATAGGGGAAAAGGAAAAGGAAAAAAGAGTTTGTAATATGCAGACTTCTCATTAACACATTAATGGCAGCATTAAAACAGGTGCTTAAATAAAAAACTCCCTAATGAGTCAAATGTTTATGTTATTAAAAAAACTGCTTAGAAAAACTATATAAAAATATCAATAATAAAATAAATGCTCATCTTCGTATTTTTTTTTATTTTTTTTTGTATTCATTATAAACCACAACAAATGAAACGTTCTGCATAATCTGCCTTTCAATCAGTGCTAGACTAAAATGAGCTCTCGCGTCTTTCATAACCTTTAAACCTCAGACCTAATCCTTCAAAGTTTTCCACCGGAAGTATAATATCACTGTATTAAATGTAATTGTGTAAAACTGTAAAAACATTAGATGTTCTTTTTAACTTAAACTTTTACCATTAGTAATATCCACATTATCTGTTTCAGGTTGGGCAATTGAGACTCTCTAAGTACGTTTTATAACACTAAGGGGGAAATTAACAGGGCATGATTCTTTTACAAATGTTCTTATGCCTAAGATTTAATCCAAAATATAGAATCATATCTGTTTAACTCAATACACCCTCTCAGGTTCCTCTCCTTTCTAAGAGCTCAGTGCAAGATCTGTGAACTTCAAGAAATTTAGATTAAGCCATAATTTAAGAGGTAAGGTGTGAGCTACACTTAAAAGGTGTGTAAATGTCAAGTGCTTTAATATAGCCATAAATAAAAGAGATAAAATAAAGAATATGAATCTTGTGTCACATACAGCCGTGGCACAGATGTGTCTATCTGCAGGAATTAAGAGATTATAGTGAAATCTCACCATCACTTTTATGGCAGGCTCACAGAAGATAGCGCCTAATTCCTGTCTGGAATCCGTTGGGGTCAACCGTCGACAAATGGAGAAGTGGAATTTGCAGGTTATTGGCAGAGGATCTGTAATAGGGCTGACATTTACCATCAGCCTCTCCCTGATAATAATGACCATTTCTCTGTGAAACACAAAAGGAAAGCTGTCCCGAATACGATAAATGAGAAGTTCATAAGTGAGGATCAGTCAAGGACAGGAATTAACTTAAGGTAAGAAGAATTTCGGAGTGGATAGCTCCCCTTCAACCTGTCCTAGGGCTTCTATGAGTGCTGCAAATGTCCCGCTTGCAACCCTTTCAAAGGCAGGTCAATGGCAAGAGACAATTAGCTGTAACGTATGATTGGCTGCATAAAGACATTATAAAATGGACTATCCTGAGGGCAATGAAAGATGTTTCAGCACACACACACACACTTGAAAGACGCAAGAAGGTGAAGAAGGTGCTCTCTAAGCCTGAGAGAAGACACAGAGAAAATGATTTTCATCTTGTGGTCAATAACCGATAAATGGCTGATATTAAATTTCTGTAACATTTGTCTTACTGTACGTTCACACCGCCGCCGACTTGAGCTTCCAAAGTTACCGCAAGTCATTCATTTTCAATGGAAGCTGGCTTCTCTCAGCTGCAAGGAGCGTCAAATCCATCGGCGTCGCGTTTTGGGTTTTGAGCGTCAGTCAGAAAGTTGAAAGTAGCTCAACTTTATGGTAGTGAGCTATGACGCGGTTCAGCGGCAAACGCCAGCAACCAATCGGAATATAGACGTCCTTCACGCTGACTGATTCTGGAGAAACATACGATGTAAACTTTTGTTCCTACCAAAACATCAGTTCCCGAGAAAATGGAGGAGAAGCTGATCATCGCCGTTGCTGGGTTTCCTATCATTATCGGATTAATTGCACCATTTAACCATCATAGAGTGAAAGTTTATCATTTGCATGTGTTTTTAAGTCCTGTCAGTTAACAGGGCGCGCTTGACAGGGCATATATAAGAACGAGCAGAGAGAGAGAGCCCTGGCTGCGCGCGCGCACTCACTATTAATAGCTAATTATTATTTTTTTCCCAACCAAATGTGACCAAAACAGTTATAAAAATGCTGTCATTATAAAAGGTTTCTAGTTTCAATGTATTGCTTGTTTTTTCTGTTTACATTTCATGGTGTGACACTTCTCTTCTCCCATGATCAAACATAGAATGCTGCTACGTCAGAGCGGCCAAAGCGTCAACAAGCTTCCCCGTACTTTTTGACAAGCGTCCTTGACAGGGCAGCCAGAGCTTCTTTGCAGCTCAAGTCGGCGGCGGTGTGAACGTACAGTTAAAACAATGAAATTTTTTTTTACAGTGTATAGTATGATTAGCGGTTTGCGTTTTTGAGGTTTGTGTAGAGATAACGGGTAATCGTTTGCACCTTCGAACTTATTTCAGGGAGTGCGTTCGAGACACCATGCACAGTTTTGTGCAAATGGGCGGCCGGAGTGCGTTAAGGGTTTTCCTGTTAGAACGGTGTAGTGTTAGCGGCCCCTAAGTTAATAACTAATGATCTTTGCAACAGAAGTGAATCAATCAATCAAAACTAACTTTAGCTGGACAATAACTTTATCCTAGAGCTGTTGTAAAGCCTAAACAATCTGTTACGGTCTTAACAATCCTATTATCACAGTAAAGCTGCTTTGAAACAATCGATATTGTTAAAAGCGCTATATAAATGACTTGACTATAGTATGATAAATGGATATACATTTTGAGATGAATATCTAAATGTAAAAAGAGAGAAAATGAGCATGCACAATGAAACATCCAATCTCAACAAATACCAATAAAATATGAAGGATTATTGATTTTATTTACAAACTTATTCAATCGTGGTGGGTGGCAATTGGAAAAAATATGACCATTAATATAATCAATCAACAATTAACACCCAGAAAAACACATGCAAGTAAAGATGCCAATAGAAGGACACAAATTTCCACATCCAGTAGGCAGTCAACTGAGGAACTGAGGAACTGAGTTACAGGCAAGGAAGGAGAGACATATCAGCTCACAAAGTCTCAATAACACAGCCGAAAAGCCCTGCTGAATTCTAGAATGTTCTTCACTGGTCACTTCACATTGCCAGTCGCCTGAGCTTACCCTTTGCCTCCCAAAGCAAATTGGTTTTAAGGACACCCTCTGGTGTTGATGTGTTTCAGGGTTTAGACAAGTAAATGCAGTTTTGATTGCTTGCCTATGTCCAGCAGTGACCTCTCTGCATCCCGCTGGTCAAGAGAATTAAGAAGCGAATAGAATGACACTGCTTCCCCCACCAAGCCCACAGTAAAAGACCCAAGACTGTACTAATAAAGCTTGCCAATCTGGCAACCGCTGAGCTTTTCATTTCTCTAGCCTCAGCGATGAAAAACACTTGCTGTGACCACAGCTTAAGAACCCAAGACTCCACAGACATTTACTCCAGAAGAGAGGACGGCGTTGTGTCTACAATGACGAGGCAGTCGCATGGTAATAAGATTGTGTGTGTGCATTAAAGGCTGTTTGTGTGAACAAGCAGCCAAACATGGCTGTTTTTCATAAGACTTTAACGTCATTTCTGATATCCTATTAAAGTACTTGCCTAAAAACCTTAACAGAGACGTGTAAATAGAAAACTTATGCAGCTGACAATCTGACACAATATGTGTGTTTCAGAGTGTTTAGGATTCATAGAGGGAGCTGATGATGGTCTGGAAAATTTTGGGTCTGGATATTTCAGAAGAGATTAAATGACCCCTCAACACACAGGATGAGGTAAAAAAAAATGTTAAAAAGAACTATATACAGTAGTTCTATAAAGCCAAGGAAAGTACTTCTATGGCCTCAGATTTGTACAATCACACTTCCAAGAGAAATTGTAAGTTTTGAGCAAAGAGAGTCACCCGAGTAAAATGAGGAGGGGGTCAGTTGAGTAGATGAGAAGGCAATGTGCTTTGTCAGCTATAGCACATTTAAAAATCACTTCCAATTAATTCCTGTCACTGTTAGAGAACTGAACGCCTATGTAGCATTTTACAGTAAGGAAGCTAATTGGGTGTTTTCAAGAGGAAGAAATGGGTTAGAGGCAAGAGACCTACAGTAAATGTAAGTAAAGCACAGACAAAAGATCAAATTAAATTAATGCTTGAACCGTGCAGTGATGTGAATTATATATTTATTTTCGAAATTCTTATGTTTGTAAGGTTGTGAATAAATATAAAACTTTTTGCAATTCACTGGCCACAATAATACTTTAAAACTGCAGAAGAGGAAATGTAAAAGGTTTTCCTCAACACAAAAAGTACAAACTATCCTAAAATAACTTAGGAACACAAATGTGAAACTGAGTTGCAAAGGGCTGGGCAATAGCCTACATTAAGTAAGGGTTAATGCCCGACGAGGTGTCCATTATCAGGTATTAACCCTCTGATGGTCTTCGTTTAGCAGTCACACTGGGGGCCTTCCCGGTCATAAATGACCGGACACCTAAAAATGAAACTTCCTCCATCCCAGTAAAAACCAATGCAATTTATTTTTGTTCTATAATATTTATTCTTTTTAATTTAGAATTTTGAGACAATTTGATTGAACTTATTAATATTTATGCAATATTTATAGTCCATTTTTTGCCATTGAAAAAAATGTTGTTGTTTTTTTTTGTTTTTGTTTTTTTTTTAAAAAAATTCTATGCTTTATTTTCTGGTAAAATAGAGACTAGGCTTTCAGAAAAAAAATAAAATAATTTTTTTTTATCAATTTACTAATCATAAAATTAAATAAATGTTATTGCATGGGTTTACCACTAGATGCCTGTATAGCTCTAAATGGAGATGTTTGTGAATTCTAGTTGTTTTTGGACCAAATTACTTACTTTTAAGATGTGGATTGAATGTATTTTTTTAGAAATTCTCAAATAATACTTTTTGCCAAGGTTTATAACATTTTATTAATTATTATTTTAATAATTTTAATAATTATTATATTAATTATATATACATATATTAATTATAATTATTAATTATGTTATGTTTTTCACTCTTGATGTTTTAGAGCTTCACCCCTTCATTGCTGAGCATTTTTTTTTCTGCATCGTGGCTGATTTGTAGAGAATTTTTGTGTTTTTGTCAATTTCCCATTCATTTCCTATGGGGGTAATTTTGACCGAAGACCAAAATCATAACTAATTTTTTTACGACCACTTAGCATGCTCGGATCATGAACTCATTTTTTTTGTGTGTTCACATACCTAATGCCAGAAAAGTCACCAAGTTTCGTAATATTCCGATGAAGCTGTGATTTTTAAATATTCAAAACAGATTTTTGTAATCTGAATTTATTGGTGTGTATGTGTATAAAAGTGTGTTTGTGTGTGTGTGTGTGTGGGTGGGTGTGAATTTTTTGCACTCTTGATATTGTAGAGTGTCACCCCTTTACTGCGGTGTACTTTTTTTTAGAATCGTGGCTGATTTGTAGATTGTACAGACAAAACTTCAGAGAATTTTTGTGTTTTTGTAAATTTCCCATTCATTTCCTATGGGTCGGTCATTTTTGACCGAAGACCACGAGTGTGACTATTTTTTTTACGACCACTTAGCATGCTCGGATCATGACCTCAATTTTTTTTTGTATTAACATACCTAATCCCAGAAAAGTCACCAAGTTTCATAGCCTTCCGATGAAGCTGTGATTTTTAAAATTTCAAAACAGAAAATTATTCGGTCAGAAATGACCGAGGACCATCAGAGGGTTAATGGACGACGGCGAGGCGTGAACCGTCCGATGCGCAGCGGAGGTCCACCGAAGTCCATTAATACCTGACAATGGACACCTCGAAGGGCATTAACCCGCTTATACCATGGTCACTTACGAAAGAAAGAAATATTTAATTAATTAATAATACTTTAATGTGTTTTAGAGTAAAAATTGTGAGGGTTTTTATTTAAGTCGAGCGCACTATTTAATATCTCCCGTATACAGGCGTTGCCAAGCAACGTGGCCACAGTGACCAGACCGCAGCAGTTGATCAGTGAGTTTGAGCCAGCGCAATCATTTAGAACAGTCATCAGGCAAATTGACGGGACGCCTTTCCTAGGTGTACATTATCACTTTTTAATGGACACCCTGCAGCCAATCAGAATCGAGTATTCACCCAGACCATGGTATAATATAAAATAAATACACCCCAATATGTTTTATTTCTTTTGACAACATTCAGTATGCACCTCAATTTTTACATATTTGCTCTGACGCCATTAAAAATATGGTGTTAGAACATATTGTCCTCATACTTAAACTTAATGTAGATTTTGTTAAATACTATGAATACGAAAAAAAAACTATTACAAATAAATAAAAAGCCTATTAAAAAGACAGAGATGTTTTGCATACATTATAAATCACCAGCAAACCTCATATTGTGAATATTCAACACATCGTATATACGGTCCAAGGCTATACCATTCTAACGTGAATTGTTTTGGGGGTTTTGGGGGTAAAATCAACAACACACCTACAGTACAGTGTTTTTCAACAACTAGCCTATGTGATATCTAAAATATGTGGAGCTGCAGTTTACAAGAAAAATAGCATGAGGACGCAAGGTCCTGTCACCCTGCATCAGCCAGACTGGCTTCTCTGGAAGTGGTCGTTTTCTACAGAGTACCAAGCTATGCTACATCTGTGTAGACAATCACTCACACCTGTGTTCCTACAGCTTACTGTATTCATCTTCATCACCACTGGCAGCTCCTACTGAAGCACTGGATCACTATAGGTTGGGATGAGATGTGGGATGTTGTGCATTTGTGGTTGGGGACTACAATAGCAAGAACAAAACAAATGCTGAGAGAAACAATACTCACAGAGGAACATATGCTTTGGTTTGTTTTGATGAGTACAACTCTATGGGAATAGTCGAAGGTGGTCTTTTTATATAGACCTTGGGGAAACTCATTATTGCTGAAGGTAGCAGATGACAGCCATTCAACCATCTCATTTGCATAACTAAATAGAGTTATACAGTAGAAAGACATTCAGCAAATGAGCCTGACTTTAGACCAGATCTGCATGTACACACAAAATTTTGCATGGAAAACATAATACTGATTAGAATTTCGTAATCCAATAAATTGAAAGGAACAGTTCACCGAAAAGAAAATCTGTCATCATTCACACACACATTCTAAACCACTATGACTACATTCAGCAACGTAATTTACTGAAAGTCTTCCCCTCCACCAAAGCTTACATGCTGAAGTTGAATTAAGTCATGCCAAGTTTGATGACAATACTGAGACACAAGAATCAATGTTAAATGTCACTAACATCAAACTTGGTCCAGCACGTTGGATGCACAATATGTGAAAATTACAAATAATTTCATTTTTAGGTGAGCTCTTCCATTGGTTTACCTTATAAAAGACTGGCCCAGAATAGACAACATCTTAATTTGATACCTTGGCTAAAATCTACAAACGAAAGCTGCAGCATTACGTAGAGCTGCACGATTCTAAATAGACAACTAAATAAGATAACATGTAATTTACTGGACGTTCTGAAAAATGTTAATTGCTGCAGTCTATTTAAAATGTTTAATTAATCAGAAAGAAATATTTTTAAAAATTGGTCTGAATGAATGATTCAATGACTCAGTTATAAATACTTCAATTGTTTCATTACTGGATGAATCAGAGTTTTTTTGTTGTTGTTGCCGTTTTTGAATGAATGATTCAATGACAAAACCTTTTTTTAAACAGTCACTTGTCATTGCGGCGTACCTGGTGCCGTAACAATGTAATGGATACAACAGTTACTAAATAAGACATCCTTGATGATGTATGCAGCCTAAAAATGCGACCACAAGAGAATGCAGCCTCCGAAATGAGACGCAGCTTCACTGCATAACTGCAACACACTTAGCAACCATCCTTAGCAACATAAACAAATCAATACAGTACCATGTATAATTTATTTAAAAAATATTAACTGTTTATTATTTATGTAATGAATTATGAGTGACCCCTGCTGGCATTATGTTGCGTCTTTCACCTTTAATTTCGCCGCTATCAAAGAGTCTTCTCTTATGTGAGATACGTTGATGTGTGCGTTAGTGATGCGCGGGTCGGCTTTTTTTCCAACCCGCGGGTCCCGCTTTTATGAAATTATTTGCCCCAGCCCGCCCCGCACCACTGTATCTATTTTTACAACCCGCCCCGCCCCGCACCCGCGACCATTAAATAGACATATTAGGCATTGTAATGTAAATGAAAACAGCCTTTATTTCAGCCTGAAAGTGCTTGGAAACATCGCCAACTGGCAATAACAGGCGATTCTGAATATGAACCATAAATCAGGTCATATTAATAAGATAATGATTTAAACATTTTCAATATTTACAAAGCAGCGTTTGTATTCATCTAATTCATCATTCACCTTTTTTTCTTTTAATTATGTAAAATCCCGACCTCAATTTCTCCCGCACCTCATCTTCTCATCTTTCGAGCTGCTTTGGCGCGAGCTGCTTTGCGCGAGCTGTGTCACGTGACGCCAAAGGTTTGGGGAAATCACGCAAGTTGCATTGCTACGGCCTTATCAAAGAACCTACTAAAATATGATTAAATTGATATTCCCAAATATTTAATATAGGCTGGACATTGCATGCAACATATATGGATTTTTATTTTATTTTGTTTTTAATGACCCGCCCCAACCCGCCCCGCAAATAAAGTGACAATTTCTTTACCCGCCCCAACCCGACCCGCGGGCTACCCGCGGGGCCCGCTGGTTATGAGACGACCCGCGCATCAATAGTGTGCGTGTATCTGTGTGGAAGCACAGTTTCCGAAGTGTGGAGGAAATATTACTGTACTTAATAGTTTTGTTTCAGGTATGATATTGTATGTCCATTAATTTGCACTGTAGTGACGCTTGCAAACTCATGTTGTGCCGCGAATCGGTCTGTTTTCAACTAAAAGATGGAAAACAGATGTTTTTAGCATGTGAGGATAGCACTTAAGGATAAGCACTTAATGAATTTACCTAAAAAATAAGTAACATTAATACATACATTTTTGGTTTTAATACCTGTATTGTGTGGTGACAGTTTTATAAAAGTAGTAAGGAACTTGATGGAGTGCTGTATTGTGAAAAAAGTCCTTTGATACATACGATCGTTCACACTGGTGTGATTAGAACGTTCAGATTGCGTAATCAACTTCTAAATTTAAATTTGCGTTTGCGCTTTGGCTGGTGCTGAGCCAGAGAGAGACGCTCTCAGCGGTGTCATATATCACAACTATTCAATGTTTTCAACCACATAAGGTTTATTTTAAGTTTCAGACATTTAAATACACATAAGAATTAGCAAAACAACATTTATAGTTTGTAAAATACACACTGATGTCTATGGAAGCGGCAATAACAATCCTTTCAATTATAAATTGATGACGTGTTTAGATACACATTGTGTAGGTAACTATAAAATTTACTGTTCTTCTTACACTTCACCAGCCACTTACTTTAATGCATTTCGGGAGAAGTGGATGAATTGACGTGTTGTAAGCCTAAATCTCACAGATACCATTCTCTGAACGTTATAGATCAACTAACATGAATCATGATCATTATAAAGGTTTCTTAAATGACAAAACACATTCACTTACATGTATTTAATAATAAAAATATCAGCCAAGGACTGACTGACATGTAACGCAACCAATCACTGTTCGTTTTGTTCTGCATCATGTTAAGTGTGAAAATGTAAAGTCGATGTCCATGAAATAACAGACCGGCGTACATCTAATAAATTATTCATTCAAGAACGTTGTGCAAGTCTACTGCAAGAATAGAGCATGTAAATGTTATGTAAATTTGTTGTGTTTTGCATTTAGACTACTTATATTTATATATTTACTCTACAATTTTAATTAGGGCTGTCAATATACTCTGTGATTAATTAATCTAAATTAATCGCATACATCATCGTTTCAGCCTAAAGCCATCATCAGTGTGATCCAGGCAGCGCCAGCGCGTTCTCGTCTCCCTCCTTCATTTTACAGTCGAATGGTGGCTAGAACGGCTCCAGGTTCAAAGGTCAATACGGAATGGATTAATCTGCGTTTTTTTTAACGCGTTACTTTATCTCAGATTAATTAATTGAAATTAACGCGTTATTTTGACAGCCCTAATTTTAATATATTCAATTTTAAGAATTTTTTATTTAATTTTTTCAATAAAAAAGCCGTTATTTAATGTCATTCACCAACGTTTTGAGGCTCTCTTTTTTTAAAAGTATCGATTTGGCACCAGTATCGACCAGTAAAAACGATACCCAACCCTAGTTGTAAACACAACACAGTACAGCCTCCAGAGTGCCTTGGCCTTATATGTTTTTTTTTAATGGTACACAAGGTTTCTTCTTTGCCTGTTACTTTAAGAGATCTTCCAGGGATACCCCCTATGCTGCATAGCTGTAAGACCATTAAAAAAGCAAAAGAGGAAAAAATAACTAATTAACCAGTTAATAAATGAGTGGGCATTTCTGTCAGTGCTGAGAGCACACTGTTGGCTATTTACATAACCTTTAGAGTAGTCTGTGAATTTCCATTTTCTCTCTATGCTGAATAAAACATTCCTAATTTGACTGATGAATGTTGTGACTGCCTAATGGTAGCACTGTCCTTGGAAAAGAGATCAGCTCAGAGTGCCTGTCCCTGTGTTTTAATGAATCTGGGGAAACGTCCAGACTATAACACACAAACACTGTGTGCATCTTAAAACTAACCCTATTCATTACCTCAAGCCTTAATTGTTTTTCTTTTTTAATTTTCTCTTTTTTCACTCTTTTATCAATGCTGAACATAAGGGTTGGCGATATGGCAAAAATAATTCTTTTTTTTATGTTGGTTTTACTATTTTGCAAGTGACTGAGCATTACAGACAAACTAATTTCCTAATTTTAAAAACAATGCCTTACAAGGTAACAACATTCAAAAAAAAAGTGGCGAAGATAAAAATCTGTCATTATTGTAGTTATTAACAAATAAGAACAATAGATACACATTACATATACACAACATAATATACAAATGAAATAAACAGTGACTTATTTCTTCAGCTACAGTAGGTGTATTTAACAGTAGCATTCAAATAAGAAATTGATTAAATACAATTAAATAAAAAATAAAACACTACATACAAACACTATATACATGGATTCTTATTAAAGCTACTGTATAAAGTTCTTTAGTCAAGAGCAGTGAGTGATTTTCTCTGTCTTTTGTTGTTTTATAACATGAAAGCAATAGTTCCCCCAAAAATGAAAAACCTGTCTTCATTTACGCTCAAGTTTTTTTGAGTTTTATTCTTCAGTTGAAAATAAAAGTTATTTTAAAGAATGTGGGTAACCAAACATTTGCTGGTCCCCAGTGACTTCCATAGTAGTCTATGTCAGGGATTTTCCTGGCTCAAAACAAGGCGGAGGTGGTCAAATCCTGATCATGGCTGAAGAAAACACTTCTTACAAGCACATATTTTAGGTATTTTAATAATAAGATAAATAGATTGTTATTTTGAGGACACTATCATATACTGTTTCTTTCCCACAGGATTTTGTGAAACTGGTGGCTGGACCTTGGTCCCGTTAGGTGGGTCCGGGGGCATGCTCCTCCGTAAGAGAATTCTGTATACTTTAAAGATAAATTCATTAATCTGGTGCACTTTGAGAGTTCAAAATTAAGAGCTCCAACCCATGTTCAGAGTGCAAATTGAACAAGGAAAAAGTCTGTGCATTGAATTGTACCTGAACTTTAAAGGGGACTCTAGGGCTCGTGCGCTAGAGATGTGTGGATCAGCTCTAACGTCACCTGAATCCGTTGTTAAAAATAAATCATCCGCCCACCAACCGCTCAAATCTATGATATTCTGATTTAGATATCTGCACCTGATCATCACATTACAATTATTCAAATTCTCAGTATTAAGCCTGATGATATGGCAACATATCACACTGAAGAAGGCTGCTTTTAAATGAATATTTGTTTAAAATCAAAGTTCTTTGGCAAAATTACATTTTAGTAGCCTAAATACAGGCTTTACTCCCTTCAAACTTAAATTATCACGGTTTCATTACATCATTGTTGGAAAACACTATTAACAGAATTATTAACAGAATAAATCTGTTAAGCTTGTGGATATTTTTAGTTAAAGCTGTTAAGTATTCTCAATATATATGCTGCCACTTGGAAATATTATAAGGAAACATGGAATTAGTTTCCATTCCATGCTGATGATACTCAAATCTATATTTCATCACGGCCAGATGAAAACGTTAAATTATCCAAATTGACAGAGTGTGTTAAAGATATAAAAGATTGGATGACGCGCAATTTTCTTTTATTAAATCCAGACAAGACAGAGGTACTAATCATCGGTTCAAAAAACCGCCCACAAAACCTCTCACAATACAACTTTAACATAGTAGGATGTCCTGTTACTTTATCCTCTACAGTAAAAGACCTGGGTGTTATATTAGACTGCAACCTGTCTTTTGAAAATCATATTTCATATGTTACAAGAACAGCCTTTTTCCACCTTAGAAACATTGCTAAGCTACGTAACATGCTATCAGTTTCTGATGCAGAAAAGTTAGTTCATGCATTCATGACCTCGAGACTAGATTACTGTAATGCTTTATTAGCCGGTTGTCCTGCATCCTCAATAAACAAGCTACAGTTAGTCCAAAATGCCGCCACTAGAGTTCTTACTAGATCAAGAAAATATGATCATATAACACCAATTTTATCATCACTACATTGGTTACCTATAAAGTTCCGTATTAATTACAAGGTATTGCTACTGACTTATAAAGCCCTAAACGGCTTAGCTCCAGTCTATTTAACGGATCTTCTATTGCCCTATAATCCATCGCGCTCTTTAAGATCACTAAATTCAAGGCTTTTGGTCATACCTAGGATATCTAGGTCCACCAAAGGAGGGAGAGCATTTTCACATTTAGCTCAAACTCTGGAATAGTCTTCCTGATACTGTTCGTTGCTCAGACTCGCTCTCCCAGTTTAAAACTAGATTAAAGATGCATCTCTTCAGCCAGGAATTCATATAATACTTTTAATCTTACAGTTCAAACTACAATCCGACCTCTAGTTTATAAACGCCAGAGGAGAACTGGCCCCCGACTGAGCCTGGGTTCTCCCAAGGTTTTTTTTTTCTCCATTAGGTCACCTGATGGAGTTTTTCGGGTCCTTGCCACTGTTGCCTTTGGCTTGCTCAGTTGGGGATATTTGGGCATATTTAATTTAATTAATCAATCAACAATACTATTGATCAGCATTACCAAACGTGGACGTTTTCCACTAGAAACAAACATTGATGTATTATTTTAATTTAATACTGTGAAGCTGCTTTGATACAATCTGTATTGTGAAAAGCGCTATATAAATAAACTTGACATAAGTTATAACGCAATCTTATGTAGGGTTTTTCCTTTGAGTTTTATATAATGACCACTAGAAGGTGCTCTAGGCATGTTTTCCTTGATTGCTTTTCCCTGAAGAGAAATACATTGTTGAAAAAAGTTAAGTAACGCAGATTCGTTGCGTTTTAACGTGAAATGAGAGTTCCATGTCTTACATTAATGATTTATATCTCATTGACCCGCAACCCACCCAGTTAATTTAATGTGTCATTTTTTTTATAACTTGGCTCATCCAAGCCGCAGATTCTCTAGTGTTTATCATCACCATCAAACGCTTAGAGAATGGACACAGGCCGGGAACCTGCAACAGAACCGTCTAGGTGGAAAAGGGGTATCGGTGCATGTGACTGTAGTTGATATTTTTGACGACAGCCTGAGGCGGCACAAAATTTGAAGGAGGCAATGGGGACTGTTTGGTTACCCACATTTTGTGTTAAGCACAAGAAAGAAAGAAATACAGGTTTGAAACAACATTAGAGAGTAAATAATGACAATTTTCTACTATCCCTTTAAGAACAAGCAGCAGCATGTTTACTATTAGGCAGCTGTCACTTTAAGACCTGCATGTATCTAAAATACAGACAAGCATCTGATTTTCTCTCAACTGATTACTTTCACTTTAGACATAACCAACTGTGTTTATATAAACATTGTGTGTAATTTTACAGTATTAGCGCAATAATATTCGAAAGATAATTTAGTCCAATAATCAGGCACCGTTTGACAGGCTTTTAGTGTGGGCGTGCTTAGGGTATGCGCTCAGAAAAGCGAATGTTAGTACAGTGCATCAGCACGCTAATGAAATGTTTAACTGGCAAGGCTTTAAAGCACATGCAAATAAGGAGCTTTCGTGAATTGCAGTGTCCCGTGAGTGTAACTCTACCTGTGCGTTAACGTGATGTGAATGTATGTCGCGTTGTACAGTATGTTCAGATGGAGGCACCAGAACTGCAACTGATAGAATACACTTCAAAAGCAGATCGTGGAGACATTTTAATCGACCACGATCAAAAATCATATCGCACACCCCTAGCTGAACATCACCTAAAACATCACATTAACATCTAAGGCTACAGTCAACCCTAGGGGTGGGCGATATCTCGATATTTACGATATATCGAGATATTTTTTAAACTCGATATGGATTTTGACATATCGTATATATCGATATATTGTTTATATTTAATTCTGATTTCGCCAATTTGCTTGTTTGCCTTCTCTGTGCTGTGCTCGCCCCCGCCCTCGCGTGTTGTCTCATTCAAGTCCCCCGAGTCCGGTCAGGCACATCAATCTTTCCCCGCCCAGCGAGTGCTTGAAGTGCGTCAGAAACCGTGCGCGCGCGATCAGTTGTTGTTGGTATTTTTTTGTGTAGCGTCGCCTCTCGCCGCATTGCTTTTGTTTGAGGGCGCTTAACACTCACACTTAACATGCTCCCCTAGAAACGGGCCTGGCAGCTCGCGCCAGCTCTAGACACGTTGAAAGTTTCCTGATTGTGACGGATGGCCGAATTTACATGACACATTATAAATTAGCATTAGCCTAAGTTACCTATTCTGCTATATACAGTGCCGAAAAGAAGAGAAGAAGATAAAGGTGAATAAAGACAGAGGTAAAGTGATGTAATGAATGAACAGTTTATCTAATTGCATAGTAGTCAGATACTATAATTTAATGGCAGTTATTTTTACCTTAAACTTTATGCTAGCAGTTGTTCTGAGTTCCCCAGAGGCCCCAGACAGTGTTATTTTGTAACAATCATGTCAATTTTTAGATGTATTTTTATCACTTTTTTTTTTAATTAATGTTTTACTCTACAGTTGTGCAGTTTTTGGGGGATATATGGCATTTTTTTTTATTTATTTGCCAAAATTAGTAATGATATTTCTATACAGGTTTATTAAAAATAGTACAATATGTATTATTTCTTCCTTTATTTTACAGTTAAATTATTATTTTTGTATACAGGGATTTTTTTTTTTTATGCTGCAGAAGCACTTTGTTCCTACATGAACAGCCTACCTATTTGCACTTCAATAAAAAAAGACTGTGGTATTTGGCATATTTGTTTTTGCAGTAGTTTTTGGGGGGTTATTTTTCCTGTAAAGATATCGAGATATATATCGTATATCGAGATATAGCAAAATATATCGAGATATATTTTTTGCTCCATATCGCCCAGCCCTAATTCACACCCTGTGGTAATTCAGGGGGAAAAAAATCTCCGAATGCTCCACGTGAACTCAGCTTCGGTCTTCCAACCTTTTACCATTGAGTCAATTGATTTTGATTAATATGTGCGAGGGAGAGAGAGCAAGACAGCGCTTAGTTTGAAGACGACGAGAGTGCGTGCGTGCGACCGGGGCTCTCTCTCTGCTAGTTCTCTCATTTAAACATGCGCCCGGTCACAAGCACAGCAGTCATCTACGTTACTCACCGATCAAATAAGGCTTTGGCGGGACTCAAATTTGCTTTGGTGGCCGCCAAAAAATGTTCAATGCAGGAAAAACCCTGCTTTTATGCCCTATAAATGTGTAGTATTTATGATAATCCACGCAATTTTCAGTAGATAAGTTAATAATAATGAAACATGGATAAATGAGATAGTAAAGAGCGGGATGCGCTCTGATATTAAATATTAAAAAGAAATATTAAAAGCACAATGAGCCACGAAACAGAACTGAATCTGCTACTGACAGGATGCTTTGTGCGCACGCTCTGAGCGGAACACGGACGGGCATAGTGAGTATTCACTTCAACACATTTGACGTGTAACGCAAAACAGTTGCTCTTTTGGAAAAATGCATTAACCTGATTTGAAAAATAGGCTTTTTGGTCAAAAAATAGAGCAAAGAAACAAATTATATAAACAGTGCTTTCTGGTTTTTCAGGTAAGTCTAACAGAAGTTTTCAGGTACAGAAATTGATTTAAGTAATCAAATGTAAAATAACACTGCATATGAGCTTCACTGAATAAATTAAAGGTAGTTGAAATCAACAACTCATGTGTACAATAGCCTACATTTTACAATAAAAACGATCCAAGATTATTTTACATTAATTACTTTATTCAGTGTCTGTAGTATTTCTTACATGAATAGCCCTACTACTGTTAGACCTACATAAACTTAAAGCAATTTATTTAATTTGTATCTTTATTCCATTTTATTTATTTTTTCTATCATTAGTCATTTATTTGTTCTTATTTTATTACTGACTGTTTACTTGTCTTTTTAAAAATTCAATTCAAAGTTTGAGATCTACTGCAACAAAATGACACCATTGTAAAAACACTATACATTGAGTTAGCAAACAGTTAGGTGAGATAGTTATAATGATAATTGAGCAATGTCTGTATATGAATCAAATCCTAAATTAAAATCTGTCATCATATAAATTGATCCCTTCAGAAGAAATTATTGATTGCCTAGACTTTCAATGGATACACAAAAAATGTGATAATATTAAAAAATATATGACAGTAGCCTATAGCGGTTCTTCCCTGTGGTATCGAATATTGATACTTTTCAATTTATCTTATCGAAGTTACATTCCAGTATCACAAATTTTGTAATGTTTTCAAAGGGTGCTTCATAATCCCTTCCTCCATTATTTATGATCCGTTGTTCATGTGTGTCACATATTTAGAGAAACACTTCTGAAAGTAACGAATCAACAGAATCAAAGCTATTCTTACGTCCCTGTCTGCCTCGTGGGATAGTAGGCTACCTTGGTTGGTAATTACAAAGATTAACCTATCCATTCCGCTTTTGTGTCCTCCTCAAAATATCGCAAAATTGTTGGTCATTAAATAATTATTGGGTTTTAATACTTGGGATGATGATGGGACTAATAAATATATTCCACATTCGCAGGGTTGGCCTTTTGTTCTGCTCCAGATATGTGCTCTGGAATTCAACCACTTAAAGGTCCCGTTCTATGCCCCTTTTCACAAGATGTAAAATAAGTCTCTGATGTCCCCAGAGTGTGTATGTGAAGTTTGAGCTCAAAATACCCAACAGATCATTTTTTACAGCATGTTTAAATTGACATTTTTTGGGGCTCAGAAAAACGAGCCGTTTCAGTGTGTCCCCTTTAAATGCAAATGAGGTGCTGCTGGACGACACAGGGGGCGCAGCTTCATGAGCTCGTGCTCAGTCTGTCAGGAAAAATTCATCTCACGGAATGATGATAATATCAGAAACTCTCAGTAACGGCGTTCATTTCGAGTCGGACAATAATGCCTACAGAGTCAGATTGCTGTATAGAGATGAAACAGGTATGGTTTAGTAGTTTAATTACG